>NC_139534.1:35397660-35837360 GCF_965153285.1 Podarcis tiliguerta
GAATTGGAAACTTGGCAAATGTGTTGAGAATTCTTTCTGCTAGGGGTGCCTACTGTATCCCAACTCCTCCACTATGATTTTCTGAGCAGAGGGAGAGAGTTACGGCTGTGATGTACATAGATACACTATGAACCAGTTGCAAGAGGATGGTGAGAGCAAATATATGATTGTTTCCCCAACACCATCAAATTGCCAAACACCACCACCCCAATTCCCATTTTGCCCAAAGCGTCAAGAAAGACATTATTAAAGACACCATTAAATAATTATTGGTATCTACATCGTGATCTCTTCAAGGCTGAGAGAGCCCATTAAGAGTACCTTGCACCAATATTTAAGCTTGCACTGAATATGCCCCTATTTCCAAGTTGAGGGGGTTGGTTTTGGTCACACAGTGATAAGAGAAACGAGGTTTTGCATAGTTTTATTTTATCTTTTTACTTCAAATGTTCCACGACTAAGTCCTGACAATGAAAGCACAGTACTGGCTGAGCCTAGGTACCTGAAACTAGATACTCTCACAAACTCAGCTGAAGGGCATCAAATATGTACATATTTCATTTATGTTACAATGAACACCTAAAATGCAAAGGCTGGGCACACCCATGAGAAAGCCTATCAGGTGAATGTCTGAAAATTGGGGGTTAATGCCAGTAAGAGGATCTGTCCAGTCACTATCACAGCTCTGTGTATTTAAAATCCTACAAATGCAGAAGTGGCAATTGGCTCACTGTGAACACAGACAAAATAGATGCCTCCTAACTATACATCTTTGGCACCTGTTAAATTACTTATTCCTTACAACATCAAAAGCATTTCAGCGAGACAGACATCAATAACATTCATAACTCTCACATATATACCAGCTTCTGAATCCTAGTGGTTCTTGCAGTATCCAGCCAAAACATTTTATTAAAATATTATTTCATTTCCAAAAGGTGATTTTCAGCACTGTGGACAGGCCTTAATGGAACCCCAATGAGCCCCATCAAGTGATATAGGCTCTTTCACATTGTCAGTAATTTAGATTACAATCCAAGGCACACTTAAGAAGCAAGGCTCATTGAATTCAGTGGGCTTTTTGCCTAAATAACCTCTCAGAAGTCTGCTTTACCATCCCTTCACTGTACTCCTTTATTTAACATCATTGCATTTTCAGGGTGCAAACATTCTGACCCAACAGTGGGTAGATTCAAAACAACACCTCCAATAGGGTTAAAATGCTACAGAGGAGATGGAACAAGAGCTCTGTTCATTTATCTCACTGTCCTCCATGTTCTTCTTCAGTAGTATCATGCATAATGCAAGCATCACATTAAAAGCAAAGAAGATGCACTCACGCTACCCATACGTAATGCAGATCTGACATTTAAGAAACCACCAGTACGGAGTAACAGCAGTAGAAAGAGATCCAAAGATGAAAAACCCACAGCTGCATAAAACAGCATTTATAGAGAAGTCCCAACACGGTTTCAAGCAAAACATAACTCTTTCTAGGGAATAGCTGTCTAAAGAACAAAGCTTTATTCTGGTGTAAGCGTATGAATTCTAGAAGGCACGCTGGGTGGGATTCAACTAAGTTGCTGTGTGCATGGAATGAGTTCTGCTCACATTTGGGATTCTCCTCCCCCTAAAACTGTTCTGGAGATTAGGGGAACCACAGGGCAGGTTTAGGAGGAACAGGAGGAAGGAAAGAGGGGGGAGGGAGTTTAAATGCATGAGCAGACCTCATTTCCTGTGTACATAATGCTACATTAAACTCCAATTTTTTATTATTCTTACTATTATCATCATCAACAACAACATCAACATCAACACCACCTCCATCATCAACATCATGTGAAGCTCAGAACTAAACTTAAGTAGTGCTGAAGTGTCTTAATGGTGGCGTGTTCCCTTGTCACAAAGGAGGTTCCTCACAGTTAGATCATGGTCTGCAGCGCTCTTCAGTTTACACATGGACACAAGATACATGTTTCAACAATGTTGTCTATAAGGCTATCTAGTTACAGCCCAGGAGCCAAGAGGTGAAACTGTATCCCTTTGAACTTCTTACCAAATTAGACCACAGTGTTAAAGGTATCGGGGATTAATTAGAGGGCAGGTTTCTGTGCAGTTGCTCCAAAGGCTGGTCATGTGCCCTCTTTCTGCTACAGCTGGGGAGAGCTGGGGGGAGCTGGGGAAATACACATCTGCAGAGGTCTGGCCTGTTGTATAAAACTGCTCTCTACCGGTGCTCTGAAATGTTTCTTAAAATAATAATAATAATAATAATAATAATAATAATAATAATAATAAAATAAAGAGCAACACAGCAAGCAAAGAGTGAGATAACAAGACAAATGCTATGGATGTGGAATAAGAACACTATTAAAAAAAGTCAAGCAGCACAGAAATGCAACACTGCAATTCTATGTCTATTTACTAATAGTAGTAGTAGTAGTAAGAATACTACTAATTTCTTACTTGTACCCCGCCCATCTGACTGGGGCGCCCCAGCCACTTTGTGTGGCTTCCAACAGAATACAATATATCAGGCATGATACTCATGTCCAATGGGGCCTACTCATTAATAAGTCCCAGACAATCACTGAATTGGGTTTGGAGGCTATATGGAAGACAGTGGTCCTTGAGGCATACAGGTCCCAAAGTGTTGAGGGCTTTAAAGGGTTAAGATCAGCAGCCTGAGTTGACCACAGAAATAGATCAGCAGCTGGGGTAGATCTCACAAAACTGGCTATCACCCATCAGCAACCCACCTGCGGCACTTTGCACCAGCTGAAGTTTCTGAACAATTTAAGGGTTGACCCACCCAAATCAATTCTGGAGGTTTCAAGGACATAAACAATGACAGCAAGGAAGGGTCTTGGTGAGTGAGCCAGCTGAAGCTGGAAAAAGGAACCCAGCACCGCTGATGCATCTAACAAGAGTACCATGCCAAGGGTATCCCCAAACGATAAATTCAGGGGCACGGCTGGATCAGGACATTTTGCTGCTATGGGCAAAACACCATGATTATGCCCCTTCCTCCATGTCAACTCCCCCCCTCCACAGATCCGGGCTTTCTTCCACTGCCCCACCCATACTGCCACTGGTCCCACAACTGCAGTTTTGCCTGAGGCTGTGCCCATGCTACCACCATGACGCAGCAACAGAGGTGAGGACCGTGAAGGCAACAGCGCTGCACCAGCATTGAGGGCAAAGCCCCAGCAGGGCTGGCAGCAGAACAATAGCAGGGGCAGGGAGAGGGCCGGATCCACCACCCGAGGCTAACAGCCTCACCTAGCCTCATGGGTGGCTCAGCCCTGTTCAGGGGGGATGCAACCCCCTTCCAGGACAAACTGTAAACTCAAACCAGAGTCAAATGGCCTATCCACTAGCCGTAGTTCTGTTTTGCCTGGACTAAATGTTGATAGCGATTAGCCGCAACAAGTGAGCCTCATAGGCAAGCAAGGATTTGAACCTCGTTAACAAAACAGTTGTAGCCATGGAAGGAGAATGGGGGGGGGGGGGGAGAGAGAATACAAAACAAGGAACACTGAGATTCGAACAAGTATTTAAGAACCGAAACCAGAAAAGCCAAACCCAAGTTGTCTTTAGCTAAATAAAGGAGAAGAGCTTTATTTTCTGTCTATCCCTTTTTGCCCTCCAGATGAAAAAAAGGACAAATTTTATGGCCGCAAGGAAATCACTGCAGCTCATATACTGAGGTCTAATTCACATGGCCCATTGAGATTTACCACAAATTGATATCTACGACAAAGCTCCTGCTGATTTATGGAAAGGGTCACTTGGGACACTGAGCTCTTTTCCAACCTGCTCATGTTCTTCATCCAAAAAGGGCTACCAATGGCATAGTTCTTCAAAACCACAATCCATTTAGTTCTGGAGCAGTTCCACTATTTTTTAAAAAAATGAAAGGGACAGAGATCTGATTCTCTAGGAAGGGGAAAAAAACTTGCCTCACAAATGGAAAAGGGCTACAGGAAAACAGATGACTCTGTTTTCCAAGATGACACCCTACTACCGGTTGATAAAAGTTAATATTCCCTCTTCGGCTGAAAAAAAAGGAGCCCTTACATGAATTATTTGTACACAGGCTGTGTTTCCATACAGCCTGTGGAGCAGAGCTACTATCTTGCCAGCTATGTGATGTCATATAAATTCTGTGCCAGTTTCAGGAGTGTAAGCCTAAAGCATAATGAGCTTCCTGCTCCAAGAGGAGCCTCATTCCAAGTGCTGCCCTTGATGTCAATGCCAGGACAAAATTATCTAGGATGAGCAAATGTGGCTGTATTATCAACTTTCCAATGACACCTGCAAGACGTATGTATTCAACACTACCCTCTGTATCTTATTACTCTTATGGCAGTGCAACAATATGCAGTCCTTTAAAAATATATATATCATTAAAATTTCAACAAAAATAACAAAAACAGAAAAAAATAACAAATACAACAACAAACGTAGAAAAATATACACAAAAACAATATCAAATCCATAAAATGGGATTCCCCAAATCCCGTAACTTCCCTCCACCCCGGTTCCTTAAATTTTCTTTTCAACTACATATCATTTCTACTCCAAAATATTTTTAACCTCAAATATGCAGCCCTGAAGCAAAGATCTAGTGACAAGATAATGGGATCTCGCAAATCCTCCAACTGAAATTTTCCCCTAAAAAAAAATTCACTTAAATAAGAGCTCAGAAACCCACGGCCCTCCAGATGTTGCTTGACTACAACTCCCATCATCCCTGACCATGGACCATGCTGGCTGGGACTGATGGAAGTTGTAGTCCAACAACCCTAGTTCTGCATCCCTGACTTAAAGGAAACATGCCCAGGAGAACATTGCATATAACTAGAAGACCAGTGTGTTTCAAATATAGAGAATGTAAATAAATAGTGTCCTTTGAGTCATGAGAAGGCATGTAGGTCACTGGTTATCAAACCTTAGAATTCCATCTATGATCTTATTGCCTGGACTGACATTTTGCTGCTAAACTCTCTTAATCTCAACCCCATTTCAGTCCTATGTCATTAATGGCTCCAGCAACCACTGCTTGAAGACTTGTATAGGTTTTCAAAGCCTTCAAGATCCTGATTCACTATCTTGGAAACAGAGACAAAGGATTATACTGTCCCCAAGCTACCATATTGTTTCCCCTCAAAAGACAGATAGGTACAGATAAATTCAAATTAACCTCAGATCGGTAATAAATATGGCGCCTAAAGTCTGGACTGGAGGGTTTTAGAACTGAATTCTGTTGTAATTAACGACCCTTCCAACAACTGTGCTCAGGATCATGGTGTTACGTCTTACACCTCAACTCAATAGTTTTAATTTAAGTTCATCTCTACATAAGCTTAGCTCAACCCAGCGCAGGAGACACAGAATGAATTAATTTGAAGGAGCCAACACTGGGTATAAAAATGAGAGGGTTTTTTCGGCTGTGGCTCCAATCTGGTGGAACGCTCTGTCACAAGAGACTAGGGCCCTGTGGGACTTGACATCTTTCCGCAGGGCCTGCAAGACAGAGCTGTTCCATCACAGGGCACAGCCTGACTCCCTCCTTTGGCAATCTTCACAGAACTTTAGCCTAATGGTTGCCATCATTTTGAGTTGAATTAATTTTATAATGAAATGCTTTTAGAATGCTGTACTATTTTATTGTTGTTAGCCGCCCTGAGCCCGGCTTCGGCTGGGGAGGGCGGGATATAAATAAATTTTATTATTATTATTATTATTATTATTATTATTCACACAGGAGGAGGAAATCAGTGCTATCAACCAATTATCTTGTTCTGTGCTATTCAAGAGCAGAGAGAAAAAACATTACAAAGCCATGAACTAAGGTGTAATTGTCCCATACTGAAGGCTTGGCTGAAGAATACAGAACAACTGAAAAAATATTTAGCAAGGTACACTAAATTTCAAAGGATTTTTAAAAGTCAATTACTGTATAAAGAATGTATCCTTAAGCACCTTTGCTCCCCACAACTTACCTACCTTATTTTCACCAAGATAGAAATTCTGTGCTGGTTTACTATTTAGGTAATGCAGCCATTAGCCTCAGTTGCAAGCAACACAATTAACTGGTACTTGATAATGCTCATTTAGGTAACTGGATGCTCCAGAAAACCAATGAGGTGCAACTTAGGATAAGTGAAGTTCTCAGAAGATATGCAATGGAACAGTTGTTCTACAGGAACATTACATGCAGGAAAGAGAGAGAGAGAACAAATAAAATGACACCAACATAGGAAGATTATGTTTGAAAAGGGAATTCATAAGAAAGGTAACATTACGAGGTAAACATTTTTCCCAAACAAGTGAGAAAAAGGAGTACCTTTGTTTGATTATCAAGTTTCTCTCTTTTGTAACTGATCTCCTTTGCTCACTTTACAGATAACAGTGGAATCAAGGAGGAATTTAATGCTTTTAAAGTATGTATTGCTTTCATCTCCAAATTTTCCAGCCCCGTGCAGGTCTCCCACAGGGGTGGTCCAGGCTAGCCTACTGGTGCCTGTAAACAGCTTCAAGGATAAAGGTAGACAAATTGCACAATCCATTGCTGACATGAGCTTGTGCCTTATTTCCCTCCCCTCCAAGCAAATGCAAGGCATTACACCCACTCTCATCTCATATAGCTCAAGGGAGTATTATTGTTCATAAGACAGGATTTTACCACTGTCCCAAATGATCAAATAATATTTTGGCTGGGATACGGGGACAGTACAATATTTCTGTTTAGGCATCCCAAAGATTACTTATAGCATTAGAACGCTTGGGTGAAGTAGCGTAACATACCAAATGTTTAGTTCCAAGCATTTATGCAGCAGGATGGAATAAATTTTCACTAATGGTAAACATTCCTGCAGCTCTGAAACACAACTACAAGATTACTCAACTGATTCAAAGTGTTTGCCACATGAAAGGGAACGACATATGTAAACTTGTTAAGCACAATCAAAGCTTTAGTCTGCACCCGTGCCAAGGATTTTAACAATAGTGCTAAGAATGCATTCTAAATAGAACAATTATGGTCGACATCTATTTACTCTTAATTTTATGATAAAGAAAACTGTCTCACTGATTTAGATCTATTTAAAAGCTCGCTTTAGATCTGCAGCATAAAGACTAAAATGCATATATATTTTTGAAATGTAAGTGTTTAAGAATCAACACACAAATGCTATAGTGTTTTTTTCTTGTTGCGGGAAAAAGCACTGGATAAAACGCAAACCACCCCAAAACTATGCTGATTAATTTAGGCTTATCAAATCAAAAGTTTTATGCAACTGCTATTCATTGAAGTTGAGTGTTGTTGCATTCCACAGGATTTGCTCATTCCATGTGTATTAAATTCAAATATTTAAAGGCCTCCCTGTGGAAGGAAGCCACAGAGAATCAGCAACCCAAGCAATTTCTAAACTGACACATGAGGAATGCTGCTACACATGCAACAAATGCAGTCATCTGATTGCTTTGCCAAATGCACATATATCCATTCGGTGGTTGTTCACCCATTTCAGTAACTTCCTACAGGGTCAAGCGCAGGCACAGAGTTACTACCAAGACTAGGCTTGTCACTCCACAAGCCTGCTTTGGAAGCAACAATAACTATGGCTTACCATTACATGAATGAGCCTGCGGCTCATACGCTCCCCTCTCTTCCACTGCCACAAGGCAATCATAAGTTTTCCATTCCTTTTTAAATTATCTATTTAGCATTGCATCCAAACCTGAACTGTAGGTACTCTTAACTACAGTTTATTGAAACAAGTCAGCTTCATAAACTATAGTTTTCTGGATTCAGACAATGCTGAAATGTATGGTTAAACTAAAAAGGAAACAAACGCTTTCAAAATCTTCCTTGTTGCAGCTCATACATACAATGGCCAGCTATGGTTTAGTCAGTGTTACATTTTAAGGACTCTGTGGAAGCCAGCCAACTTCAAACCATATTTTATAAAGCTGGCTTGTCACTAAGCACAATTAAGATTGACCACAGTTTAGGGTTCAGCAGTAAAGGTAAACTGTGGTTAATCTATAAAAGGAAGCAGAAGCTTCTGAACTCCTCACAGCAGAGGAGGAGAACACAGGAGCCTATGGTTTAATGAATATATACAGTATGTACAACTGTTGTACATGTATATTGTTCAGTGTACTCATTGCATATCCAATTTGTGGAGGAAAGAGCATTTCTATAAAGCTATGGCTTTGTGCAGTTTCTATGGGCTTTTAAGATAAAAGACCTATAAGGGATTCCCCCCGTACCCCACTGCTTTGTTGATATATCCTAAGCATGATAAAAATGGTTCCTCCAGTCCCATATTGAAAACTGGCTCATAACCAATAAATTCTTTTTTATATCTGTGTTAAGTTCGGTTCTTAGGAAATGCTGCTGTCATAACTCTCAATCTAGCAAATGTATGTGGATATATACATTTATATATACACATATATATACACACACACACACAATTAAATGAGTTTAGTATTTCCCTCTTACCAATCTAACCATTTAATTATTTAAAAGTGCATATAGAAGCTAATAGTTCAACTTTGCATGCCATTTGTGCAAGCTATAGCTTACCAACTCCAGACGAACCCTGTTCCGTTTCCCATTTACATTGCAAATACCGAAAATGGAGGACGGATGGCTTTGTGAACATGTTGCATAAATCCTACCCACAATCCTACCCAGTGGAATAATGCTCATTGATTTCAATTATGTGTCACAGAAAGAAATCTGCATTTGTGTATTTGCTGTATTTGTGCTAGTGTAAAGCACTTTTACTTGTGTGAGGTGAGACATTCAATTTACATCAATCCCCTCTATCACAGTTCTCTCATTCTCTCCTGGCAGATCTCCCAGTGCTCTAGAGCAACTTTTCATGGGTCCGTAGAGGATGTAGTCGTTGCGGAGGACAGAAAATATTGGGTGCCCTGCCTTGTCCAAGAAGAAGTGCTTTCTGCTGGTGCAAGGCCACCACTAGATATAATCTTAGTGCCATATTCATACAGAGACTTGATTCATTGAAAGGTCGATTTTATTTGAGAAAATAAAGCTGCTATGTAAGCCATGTAAACCTAACACACAGTCAAAATAATAATTTTAGGTACTGAAGCATATTCTCAGGGATTATCCAGTTCTATCAGAATCATCACCGTATTCAATATCACATATTCAGTAATAAGCATGGCCACATCCCCACACCTGATTCTACAGCGCTATCGGTGTTGCTGGATTAATGGTTCTCCATCAGCATGATAATAAAATAAATAAAAGATAGCTTAGTCGGTAGAGCAGGAGACTCTTAATCTCAGGGTCGTAGGTTCAAGCTTCACGTAGGAAAAAAGATTCCTGCATTGCAATGGGTTGGACTAGATGACCCTCGTGGTCCCTTCCAACTCTACAATTCCATTATTCTATGAAAACAGTTCCAGAAACTAAATATAGTTTGCTAGAAATGGACAGCATAAATGCATTTCTTCAAGAAAGCTCTAAAATGAATTGTAGACACTAAAAACAAATGAATATTACCCTTCCAGCCATAGTTACCATACCTTTCCGTGTACAAGATGCCCCCATGTATAAGACGCCCCCTATTTTGGGGGACTGAAATTTAAGAAAATGGAGGGGAGATAGCACAGAGTTGTTGAGCTTTGGGAGGGGATTGCTGAAAATCGCTCACCTGCACCCGTCACAAAATCTGCCTCGTCCGTCCCCTCGCCGGCAGAAGCTGCCAATCACACGCCCAATTGCTGCACCTTCAGCCAATCGACACCATCCATTTATACAGAAACCAATCACACGCACAATAGCTGCTAACAGCCGCGGCAGCAACCAATCAAACATCCACCCTATGCACTACCCATGTATAAGACGACCCCCATCTTTTAAAGAAAAAACCCTAGTCTTATACACGGAAAAGGCCAGAAAGCAGTTATAAATGCCACTGATTTTAACAAGGGGTGGGTCCTATGCAACTTGCCTAGGAGTGAGCCCCACTGAACTCCCTAGGAATAACTTCCAAGCACATGCAGACCAGACTGCACTGCCAAACACATACTGTAGCAACAGCTAACCACTTTTGCTTCATTATTCCCATTTGAATATTTTTATTTACACACACATATACCCAAGTAACTACACTAATTAGGGCAGAGAAATTTGTTTCGATAAATAACCATTGCTGCTGCCATGAGTGCTGGAAGGAAGACCTGCTCCCTGCTGCAAGGCCCATTTCCACCTGGCCCAGGGGGCGGGGCCCAGACTCACCCTGAACAGCTAAAAGAGGCTCCTGGGAGGCCATTGGGACATTGCTGGAACAACTCTTGGTTTGGGGCAACTTGCTAAAATGTTTAAATTGTTTTAAACGGTTCTAGTTTTGGTTCCTCTGTTTTGTTTTTGTGGGGTTGGGGTTGGTTAAACATTTAGGTGGAGTTGGTGGTTATTTTAATTTGGGTATAACTGTAAACTGTTTATTATTGTTGTTGTTGTTGTTACTGTTATTATTGATTTCTACTGATTTATTGATTTATTGGTTGGCTGGCTGCTTATATAGGATATTTTGTTTTTCAATGTTTGATGTTTTGTTGTGTTTTTATATATGGTGTAAGCCGCCTAGAGTGGCAGGGGAAACCCAGGCAGATGGGTGGGATATAAATTTTAAAAGAGAAAAAGAAATATTCGATTGAAATAATCAACCAATATTTCCACATGTGGAACAATTCAAAATCCTTACAATGGGAGTGCGATCTAGTTGTAGATCTTTGGGTGATTTCTAGGGTGCCCAACTCCCAAGTGCGGTAGGAACAAAAAGGCTTCCATTGGTGCCCATTTTCTATAGTAATTCATATGTAGAAATCTATCTTAAGTGTGTAAGTTGTCCCAGTGTGTACTGTAGATAATTAGCTCCATCTCTTGGCCACCTTTTTGAATCTAGCTTTGCTCCTATAAGCCATTTTTTGTATCCATCTGTGATAGATGGACATCAGGATTCTCACAAAAAAAAAAAGTCGATTACACAATAGTTTCCTCATGTTTAACTTGCCTCGACTTTAAGGCTACATATCTTGCTGCCGACTGTGGCAGCAATCCACAAACCTGTCAAGCCTTACCACCTGGACTTAAAGTGAATTTAAGAAAGATTAATATCCTTTAAATCACATCTCATCGTTTGACTTCAAATCTTGGATACGCATCACATTCAATGAATGTTACAGCTTGAGATCACAAGCTGTAGACGTTCTATCTATAATAATAAATCTCGAAATAGCTCATTCAAACTCGCAAAACGAGAGATGGGACAGCCCACAGAATGAGACAGATTTTTAAAAAGAAAAGAGAAAGGTAAGAAGTGGGGATATTTATTGAAGATATAACCCTCTAGTTACCTTACCAAGCCAGGACACATCAATATTCTCTGCCCTACTCTTGTTTTTCCTGAAACACGTCAGGTAATTTATAAGCATCATGCATTTATGGAAGAACAGTTCAAAGCATCTTCGCCCCTTTTCATCCATGTGTAAATTATTTGATGTTGTACTTATTAAACGGTTTTATTTATTTATTGCCTTTCTATCCCACCTTTTTTGCCCTTCTTCATTCAATCCCCACATCAACCCTGTGAGGTAGGTATGGCTGGTCCAGTGGCGTAGCGTGGGGGTGCAGGGGGGGCCGGCCGCACCGGGCGCAACATCTGGGGGTTAGGAGCGCAAATCCACGGGTTAGGGGGCGCAAATCCACGGGTTAGGGGGTGCAAATTACTTGCCTTGCCCTGGGTGCTGACAACCCATGCTACGCCACTGGGCTGGTCACACCCAGTTAGTTTCATAGCTGAGTGGGGATTTGAACCCTTGTATCCCAGTTCTTACTCCAACACTCTCACCACACCCCCACACTGGCTCTCACAACACACATGTGAAATCACTTGATGCTACGCATGTTAACTCAGAAGTCAGTCAATGAGACCAATTTTGAAATCAAAGAATCACTTCAAAAACAGTCATTCTAGCAAATGCCCAAAATGACAGACTTAGATGAATTAAAGTAATTGCAAGTTTTCTTGAGTCATTAAAGTTATGAAAGTTTTTATGGTAAATGAACAATTCCAAAGGAAAACCTTTTGAAGTTCACAATTATTATTGTTACAAAAACAAACAAACAAGCAAATCTCAGGACTGAAATATTTTTTTCATTTTTAAGTGGCAAGACGGCATTCAGGCTAGAATGTGCAACATTATCTAGACTACCACATTAAAATAAATGTGTGAATCACTCCGCTTGTATTACCAATATAGACCACTAGTAAATGTACCATACTTATGATCTAACAGCTTTGTATGTTTATTCAAAAGTAAGTCCCACTGTGTTCAATGGTACTTACTCCCAAGTAAGTGTGCAAAAGATTACAGCCAATGATTGCAATTTGCATGATTTCCTGGGAGTTAAGTCCCATGGATTTTCTCCTGGGCAATCATGCATAAGATAAGGACAAACATGCATAAGATTAAACTTAAGACTTGGACTTCCATCTTCCCTTAAGTGATTTTCTCCGCAAGTACCGGCTTTACCTATCAGTTTTTAGCAGTTCTAGACACATGTTCATCCAATGAAAAGAGCATCACCCTACAGACAAAATGCTTTGCAAGTATGAGAAGCAACTATTGGAATTCACAGCAAAATGCATTCACTTGGCATTTGAGTATTTGAGTCAGGCCTATTAACTTTGTGTGTATGTCACATTAGTAGAAAAGGAGCCTCAAAAAAATGTAAACTCTTGAGCCTGTTAAATAAAAAGGAGTTCTGCATCCTCAGTATACCACCAAATGCATTCCGTTTATTCACATTTAACACGCTAAACGGTCTGACCAAAAATCAATAGAACTGAATCAACTTTAACCTAAGCTTCTCAACGGAGCTGTTCTAGATATTCAACTACAAGGCCTGGTTTGTTCCTCTTAATAGAGTTTCTGCTGTAATATTTAAAACTAGGGTGTAGCTTAAATTCGAATACCACAAACAGCGAAGATGCACGTAGATATTTCTTTTAAGTATTTCATCTGTAGGGATCAACCACCAGGCTGCAAAATATTCTGCGGTCACGGGGGAGGGGGCAGAGGCTGCTTGCTTTTTTTAAGTCCACTTTACTTAGCAAAGAAAGACATCTGTATTTCGTAGGTAAGCCTCCCGTCTCGAATCCGTTTGTATTATCTCCAGCGCGGAAACTTCCCCCCAGCGAAGCGCCTATTTCATTTCCTGCCCTCTGAAAGCTCGCCAGCTCTTGATCCTTGGGGGAGATGGACTGACCATGACACTCTCGCCGACGAGGAGGGAAGACCAGACCCAGGAAGGGAGGGAAACCACCGCGCTCGTGATCGTGCACTTGCAAAGCGCGCCGATCAATTCCCCAAACATTTCATCTGTTGCTGCAGATCCCCAGCGCTTGCAGCGAGCAACGCACAACAAAAGCCTCGCCTGAGACTCCGCGCCTCTCGCACGCAGCGCTGTGCCGCCTCCTCTACACGGGGACCCTCCTTTCCCCCTTATTTAAAAACAGTCATCAAGGTGGGGGGAACCCGGGCTACTCACCGCTTGCGTGGCCAGCCGCCCGCCTCGGGCCAGCCGCCCCATCCCACGAGCGCACAATGCAGCGAGCGAGGCTGGCGGCGTGCACTGCAGTCCTGCTCTGGAACGCTCAGCCTCCCCGACACTCCCGCCAGCCAATGAGAGCGCCGGAAGCCGCGCTAAATTCTTGGGCTGCCTCGCCATTGGCCAGCCAATTAGCGTGGCTTGGCTGATCAGAGGGGTTGAGACGAGCTGCAGGGCTGGTCGCCCGCGTTGCAAAGCGAAGGGAGAGAGAGAGCGAGAGCGAGCCAGAGAAAGGAGGAGAAGCAGCCTTGGCTTCGCCACGCAGCCCTTCGACCCACCTCCGGGACTGGGGGTTCCTCCACAGGTCACGAGAGATCACCCCTTGTGCTTTGGGGTTGCATGTCACAGAATCTATGGAATGATTCCCAGATCCTTCTGGGGCGCCTGTGGAACCCCCTGCCACCAGGAGTGCCAACTTCAATAAAATTGGGGGGGGCAGGCAAGCCCCGCCCCGCATAATCAATCACAGGACATGGAACATGCATGGCATTTGAATGATGGCAATGTCCATTAACTTTGGGGGGCAGCCCCCTCAAATATTTGGGGGGGGGGCTGAAGGGACCTTGGTCCCTAGGAGTTCGCTCTGATGCCTGCCAGACTTCCCCAGTCACCGAAGCATTTCTGTTTCCCGCACCCCAAAAAGAGCCCCGTCATATTAGAACCCAAACCCTCTCCCAACGGCACCACGACAACAAGATGCTGCTGGAATGCAGGCTACAAACCCGAGCACAGGACTGGGCTCCTTTTTCCAGTAGCTGGAAAAGACACCACCGCCACTGAAAATTTGTGGCAAAATATGCCCCCAAAGGCCCAACTTTCCTTCTGTGACAGACCACCTGTGATTGGGTCCCACATCTTAGGAAGTGGGATGCCTTCCGTCTGCCATTTCTTTCCCCTGCCTTCATTCCTATGCTACCTTAACCTCCCATCCTCTGCCGCTCTCCTATGGGCAGCATCACCTGTTGCCCCCTTACAGTCAGAGTATGATTTTTGCCCTGTCACTCCTCCCCCCCCCCAATAGTAAGACACATTACTTCCCTCACCCACTGTATCTCTTTGGTCCTCGTCCCAGACATCTGTTTTCATGATTGACCTGTTGCATGAATGATAGATATCACCTGGGCAACCTAAAACGAATACTGTGATTCTTCAAAACAGGGTCAGGGTCCATCGGGATCCATTGCTTCAGGAACAGAGTGCCAAATTCTGACCAGATGCCCTACAGAAGCAGCAGCCCCCTACCCCACCACTGGAGGTGCCTCCATGAAGCTCTCCCTCACCTGTTCCTGCCTGAGAATGTGCCTTAAAGGGATAGTGTGTATATAGCCTGAATGCATCATGTGATCTCTCTCTCCCCCACCCCCCCGCGCCTTTTTTTAAACAGTAACAGAAGCAGGAAGGGGCACCAATGGAAGCTTCTATCTCAGGACTAAAACTAGGAATGTTGGGAGGGGGTAGATTTTTTTGGCAAAACTATGGCAAAAAGGTTATCAAACCTTGACACTACATTCCCAATGAGATTCAGGTGTGTTTCAAGAAAAGCAGCAACAAATGGAATGTTTACAATCACATTCAGCTGGGCCCAGAGATACAGTTTGCCAGTCCAGGATTCAGAGATAGATAGATAGATAGATAGATAGATAGATAGATAGATAGATAGATAGATGATAGATAGATAGATAGATAGATAGATAGATGATAGATAGATAGATAGATGTCGTTACTGCACACCGATGATGAAAGGCAGATTTAACCGTAGGCTGCAGGAGTGGAGGGTGGGCTGAAGCAACAGATTTAGGATACCACTGAATGCCATCAAAATATCAATTATTTAGCATAGTATTAGATTTTTTTACTACCATTGGTGTGAGAGTGGGAGCATGGAACTTTTTTTGCCTCAAACATCAAAATACATTGGCCTATCTCCTGAAATAACTTCTAGGTGGGTTTGAATCCTGACACCTATCTTTCCACATTTCTTGTGACTAGGATACAGTAGTTACCGTAAGTGTTCTCCAGACACTAAAAATATTCACTAAAGGCAGCCCTAAATAACCAGAGTTTTCAGCTATGCATATTTAGCAATATGTAATTCAATCCAGACAGTGTAGACGAGTGTGAACAATTCATTGGCTGTGGAATAAATCAAGACAGGAAGCCAGCCAGGTTTCACAACTAGGCTGCAGGGATTTCTCTAGTTTCCTCTCACAAATGAAGTTACAGGTCTCCAACATGTGGCAGAACGGTGGAGCCAACAGGCAAGGGGAATTTAGGGGTAAGTCTTGATCACTGTTTACTTCATACTCCATAAATGTTAATTAAATTGGACACAAAACAAGTGCAGAGCTTTGGCACAGTGCTTGTTGTTCAGTCTTGGTTCACTTGAAGTAAAAGTCTATTCAGAATTTTCCCATGCTCAATGCAATTTTTTTTAATGCATTAATTGACATGGTTTTACATGGGTCTAGCAGGTTAGATCATGCATTAGACCACATCCATTGGCTTCCAGTTTGGTTTTGGGTTCAATTCAAAGTGCTGATTATGTCCTTGAAAGTCTTAAACTGGGGTGAGGAACCTTTTCAGTCCAAGAACCACATTCCTTCATGGACAGCCTTCTAGGGGTTGTGGGAATGGCAAGAGACAAATGCAGAAGAGAGACCAGAAAGATGAAAGTGAGTAGAGCAATGGCTATGACTCTTACCCTTTTATAGTAGACTACATTCCAGCTTTGCAAAACTAAGAAGTCTCCACACGTACACCTGTCCATTCTTGATCCAGGCAAGCATCAAGGACTCATTCCGGCCACAGTTTGGTGTTGACACTAAATAAACAAAATATTTAATGTGTTGCAGTTCCAACCAACTTTAACACTCTTTTTTCAGATGTTCAGAGAGAACACTTGCTGAAACCAGGCAACAGTGGCATAGCGTGGGGGGTGCAGGGGGGGCCGGCCGCAATATCTGGGGGGGGGGGCGCTCGCACTCGCAGCTCTCTGCCCCTACCTGGCTCACTCACTCTCTCTCACTGCAGTGCTGGCTGTGCGAATCCGATCCGAGCCGCCGGGTCGCCGCCCACTGTGGAGGGGAGGGTGCCAGGCGTGCGGTGTGGTGCGGAGAGAGAGCGAGGGACTATCTGGGGGAGGGACAGTGCAGCGGGGGGTGTGTGTGCAAATTACTTGCCTTGCCCCGGGTTAGGGGGCGCAAATTACTTGCCTTGCCCCGTGTGCTGACAACCCACGCTACACCACTGCCAGGCAATGGGGGGAGCAATATCCCCGTGCATGCAAAGTGCACTTGGAACCTTCCCTGTGATCAGAAACACTGTTCTTATGCCACTGCAGCCCCCCACCATACATTTCAGGCCTTGCTAAGCCCCCGCCCTTGCCTCACAAGATGCCTTTCAGGGGCTTCAGTGCCCCTCTTTCAAAAGAAGAGTTTTGCTTACACAACAGTGGATCGAATCATTAGCAGCAGGAACTGCTACTGCCATCATCTGTAATGCTCATGCCGTATTTAAACTTTTTATGGCCTGCACTTGCCGTTTCTGACTTTTTTATGCTTTGACATTTTTCAAGTTTTCAAAGAGACGGTTGGATTAATTTCCCGTCAAACAGGGACAGTGCATGCAAATGGAAAACGGCAAAGTTCTGTTGGCCAAACTGGCTCTTCCTATGAGGTGAGTGCGGCAACTCCATTCATCCTGTTTGAAGTTTTAATGAAATGTCCTTTGTAAAATCCTCAATACTGTGGTGGCTGCTAAACAAAGAATAGTTTAAATCAACTCGGGCAGCAGCAGCAGCAGCTGGAAAAAGAGGATGGCCCAGTAATGACAAGCGGGGCTGAGTCTGGCCCAACACAAATTGGAAATAAACAGTGTGGCTCTGAAACAGATCAGGTTGCTTCCCAAAGCTACAGATGCAAGTCAAATATTGTGGCTGGTGCACACCGCTAGAGTAAGACCTTTTGAAGTAAGTGAAGCAATAACGTTACCATCTTAAGATCATTTAATTCAGTCTAAAATTATGAGTGCATCACTGGCTGGAAATCTCTCATCTAGAATGAATGTGTTGAGCATTATATATTGCTTCTTATGGTGTTAATTACTTTAAAAAACAATGGACTACACCTATTAATGACTGCCCATGCAATCCTAACCTCATTTACCTGGGAGTAATCCCCACTCAATCAAATGGAACTTATTTCAGAGGAGAAAGAGTTAGGATTGCTGCCCAACTTAATCCAACCGATTGCGGTCTGTGACTTAGTATAAGAATTTTTGGGATGAGTTAAGCAAAGAAATAATTTTTAAAAAGAAAACAGAATATTCTTCACTGCATGTCATGCTCTAAGCTTCCATTTTAAAAAATTGTTTATTTTGTGAGTTCTTCTGAATGCCCACACAGGACTTATTTGTTTTGTTTTGGGGAAATGCACTTAATTCCTTCTGTTTTCCTCCATTGATTATAGCATACACAAAAAGAAGCAGCTCTGGGAACATGCCAGAAAACGCAGGGACAATGTAAAATATTTCTAAGCGAGGATCACTACAGTTCGTGGGAGGAAAGTATTTTGCAGAAGTGGAATCTGTGATTGGTGCAAATTAATGAGGAGCTTCAGAAAGGCTGTAAAGATCTCATTAGGCGAAGTTCGTCGAGGATTACATCTTTGTTTTCTTAATTTCACCTTTAAATGGTCTTTAAATGGAAAGAATAATTACGCCATGAGACAGAAAGGGATAGGCAGTGGTGAATCATATTTCACAGCTCAATAGTTTCAACTTCAGCCATTTACTATGTTAACTTAGGCAGGAAAAATGAAGCACATCTATCGCTGGCTCTAGATCACCTACAGCAGACCAGTGAACACAGCCCCAGCTTTTCACCAGATGAGCTAATTCTACTCAGTGCTGACTGGACTGGGACCAGCACTTGTGAAATTAATGGAACATAAACATCTGGTGCGGATTTTGCCATTCTCCCGCCCCACATATGAGCCACTGGCTCACCATATCTGATTTCCAGAAAAGCCGTTATTATGCCAAAGGAGCCACCAGTTAGCTTTGATTAACAAGGTTAAATGCCAATAAGAGCTTCACACACCAAGTATGCACAAATTATTGTTCATTTGCCGTGGCATGTGGAATTGGCTATGTGAATCATCATAAACTGTTCCCAACCGTCATGTGGGTGTCTTAAAAAATGTTAACAAAAAGAACATCATCAAGCCCAGGCAAAGTTGAGGACTTTTTGAGCCCTCTTTATTTCACGAGCAAAATGAAACATCACTGTTGTTTTTAGAGCTAGTAAAACAAGGTAAAAATTCCTATTTTATGAGCTCTTAACCATTATATCATAATTATTATTAACATCATGCAGGACCTGTAACACAAGGTTGGAGTATATATTTAGGGATCCAATCAACACAGAACAGCAGCTTTATAGTGCTATTCAAGGGAGGAGGAGAAGAGGAGGACTTTGGATTTGATATAATGGAAGATGGAAGATGAAATTCTAAGGAACAAGCTACTCCCTCTTTTTGACGGACCTCCATTCTCCTTCTCCCACCTGACACTGTTCCCCGGCATGAAAATTAACTGTTTCATTGTATGCGGTTTTGACTAATATATTCACTTTTATGCACCCTGTCGCCTAATATATGCCATGCTTCGATTTGCTTAATGTTTCAGAAAGCGTGCATCTGATAGATTTGCCTTTAAATGAGAACAAAATCAAATTTCTCCCCCATCCCTGTAGCCAATAGGCATGGACGAGAAGAGTTGTAGTCGAGCAATAGCTGGACGGTCATAGTTTCTCCACCCCTGTTCTAGACCTTCCAGTCATTTTCATTACAGTTGACCATGATTCCAGCTTGCCACTTGGGTTGAGGACAGCTACATTTGTAAAGGAGCAGTGGTTTGAATGCACTATAAACATGCAACAACAGATGGCGCCAGAGAGCAGGAAATTTTAAAACATGATTTCCCATAGAGATTTTTTTCTTTGGTTATAACGATCTAATTTCTGACTTATTTGTAGCATTTTTTTCCTGTGTCTAGATCTACCCTGGGAGTGATTCTGCTATTTTGTAGAGGTTGGGTAGCTTGTTCATTTTGTTTCAATATTCCTTTATGGCCTAAATCCACCCTGGACAATTAATATACAGTTGTACCTTGGATCCCAAACGCCTTGATGTTCAGATGTTTTGGCTCCCAAACGCTGCAAACCTGGAAGTGAGTGTTCCAGTTTGTGAACGTTCTTTGGAACCCGAACGTCCGACGGGGTTTCCACGGCTTCCGATTGGCTGCAGGAGCTTCCTGGTTTCTGAACGTTTTGGAAGTCAAATGGACTTCTGGAATAGATTCTGTTCAACTTCCAAGGTACAACTGTATAGCATAAAAATGCAATACAAATACAACACAATGTCATAAGGAAACTTGAACATTACGGGGGGGGGGGGGAGGGGTGGACATAATGAACCAACTTGATTCTATGTCAGGCTCTAGCAGATACCCTCAGGGGATAGGATCTCAGTCCCGGGAGTTCTAAGCCTCTGAGCCAGATCACTTACAAAGGAAATCAAGGTCAACCGGTCAGCTTACTTCAAGCAAGCCAAGATCAAACACTGGGAATCAGCCTGGGTCCAGAACATACAAGGCAAAGTGGCTATCACACGACAGACAGATAAGGCTGTATATTTATCACCTATATATATCATTTATATATACTGTATCACCTATATATTTTTCCACAAACTAAAAGACTCCCGTGGGAAGCCCCTCTATACTCTGCCCCTCTAGATCACAGCTACAGCTGCTGGTGATGAAGGTGTTTCAGGGATTGCTTGCTCCCAAAGAGACCACTTACTCTCAGGTTGGGTATGTAGAAGTCATTGCTCTTTGGTCTGGAGCCAGTATTTTGGCAGCAGCTGGGCTGGAGGGTGGCTTGGCCTCCTCCTCTGAAAGCACTAAGGGCTTTTCAGCGAGTCTCCTCTCAGAAAGCCCCTCTGTGCCAGTTCCAGGGGGACCTTACTGCTCTTCTAGGTGCTTAGCCTGCAGGGAGTTAGGTTCATCCTCTAAGACCTCTGAATCCAGTACCAGGTCAGGACTAGGTGTGACATTAAAGCAGAATGAACCAAAAGAAAAGCCCAGTCCTCCTCACTTTCTCCCAAAGCAAGTAGAGTACCAGGGCACTCAGAACAGGTTCCTTCACCAAACCAGGCCAGACGCTAGATTCAGACTGCATACTATATCAGGCACAGGCAAACTCGGCCCTCTGGGTATTTTTGAGACTACAATTCCCATCATCCCTGACCACTGGTCCTGTTAGCTAGGGGTGATGGGAGTTGTAGTCCCAAAACATCTGGAGGGCCGAGTTTGCCTATGCCTGTGTTGTTGTTTAGTCATTTAGTCGTGTCTGACTCTTCGTGACCCCAGGGACCAGAGCACGCCAGGCACTCCTGTCTTCCACTGCCTCCCGCAGTTTGGTCAAACACATGCTGGTAGCTTCGAGAACACTGTCCAACCATCTCATCCTCTGTCGTCCCCTTCTCCTTGTGCCCTCCATCTTTCCCAACATCAGAGTCTTTTCCAGGTCTCTGGAGTCTTCTCTTCTCATGAGGTGGCCAAAGTATTGGAGCCTCAGCTTCACGATCTGTCCTTCCAGTGAGCACTCAGGGCTAATTTCCTTAAGAATGGATAGGTTTGATCTTGCAGTCCATGGGACTCTCAAGAGTCTCCTCCAGCACCATAATTCACAAGTATGCCTGTACTATATCTTTAAAACACATCTGAAGTGCACACTCCCCTCAAAGAGTTCTGGGTACTGTAGTTTACACCTCACAGAATTATAATTCCCAGCAGCTCATAACAAACTACAGTGCCCATAATGATTTGAGGGAATAAATGTGCTTCGAATGTGCTTTGAAGTTCTGGCATGTAAGCAGCCTGAGATGGAGTCATAAAGTACATCACACTTCCAGAGGAGCAATAGTCAAATTTCTGCTAAAGAAGGGATCGGTTAAAATGGATGAGGAGGAAGGGAAGTTTACAAACGTGTTAAAAGTGTGACACACTATATAAACGGTATTTCAGTTTTTAATGCAAAGGACCAGGCATAGTAATTCAAGGAATGTTTAAGGTCATGGTAATATTTATCAACTCCAGAGAGCTCCGGAAGAAAGTGCGCCGTAACAGTAAATCACATTATGACTCCAGTATCCGTGAGTGACAGCTCAACATCCTATGCTACCTATCAGACCCAAATCACTATTTATTCCCATCTTGGAAGAGTGCATGTATGTGCAAACAAACTCAGGAAATAGCACAGGGAGCCAAGGCTGCTAGATATTGCTAAGCACAATCTATTAATTAATTTCCTAATTATTGTTCGTGATATGCTTCCGCAAAACCTGGGGATGAATGGTTTTATAATTATGGGTGCAAAACATTAATTGTGATTAATAGGTTTTGGCTCTAAGAACTACAGGAAGAAATAATAAAGCAACATATTATCTCATCAAAAAACGGAAAGATTTATTACTGTTGAGCAGAGAAAGAACAACTCAAGTTTCTTTTCAGTCATCGTTCTAGTGCTTTTTCTAGCCTTTACACATCAGGTATCATAAGAAGTAAATAGTTTCTTTGTTGGCACAGAATCAAAGAGTTGGAAGGGGCCCTGAGCGTCATTTCATCCAACCTTATTCAGTTGGCCCATATGGGGATCAAACCCACAACCTTGGCATTATCAGCACCATGCTCTAACCAACTGAGCTAACTGGTGTTCATAATGCAGTTGACAGCAGACAGTCATTTGTTTTAACTTTGGCTCACTTGCTACCTGGAAATTCCATGCAGTTATTTACTTTCAGCACACCATAATGAAGGATCTGATTATACTAATGAGAGTGGGGGGGGGGGGTTGTTGGTCTGAATGATTCCTCAAGGACTTGACTATAGAAGATCCAGGTTTAGCAAGGTGTAGCCAATATGGTGCCCTCCAGATGTTGAGCTCCAACTTCCATCACCCTCAGCCACCATGGCCAATAGCCAGGGAAATTGTAGTTTAGCAACATCTGGATGGAATCACATTTACTGCCCCTGAGCAAAGTTATCTGCTCAGATGATACCTTTGTTTAATGGGTAAAAAAAAAAGAAGGATGGAGGGGAATGGTTTGTCCTTTTCTCCTCTGAGGACACAGTAAGCTAAGCTGGCATTCAGGTTGCCTCCAGACTGCCAGTATTTCACGTGAAAAATTCAAGTGTATACAGGAACTTTAGATCTGCACAATTAAATTTGATTAACGCTCTCTCTCAAGCTACCACAACAAACACAGTTTTTAAAAGAATTGGACTTTTGGCTGTTCGGAAAGTGTCCTGGAAATGCATGGGAAAATGTGGGGTGAATAAATGATCAATGGGAAAGATGACAACGTATAAACACCGTGCAAGCAAATCTGAATGGATGCTTCTAACTGCCCCACAAATAAATCAGAACAAATGCCCAATAAGAATCTGACATCGTCGAACCTCCCCGTGAGCTTTGTGCAAGCATGAATGCTCAATAAACAGGTCATCCAGAGGAGCCCTCAGAATATCAGTGAATAATTGGTGCTGATATTGGCCCAAATTGGCAGCGGTGGCAGGGCAGGTGGAGAAGCAGTGGCAGCAGATATGACAGTGGCAGTAGCAGTGGCAGGGCAGGGCGGCGCTTTCTCCTCAAGCGGCGAAACAGGACATGCTGCCTCGGCCCCCTGAAAATCTAATAGGAACTGTTGGAGTGTTAATGCTCTGAACCTTTCACTTAGTCATATCCTTTACTTGCAAGCCTCCAAAGGAACCTGGCTACACACTGTGTCTCTGGAGTTCTCACCACACATCAGCAGAATTGGCATCAGCATAACAATACATCTAAAGGATATTGATAGTAAGGCAAACTAATGGAACCTAAGATTTTTTGCAAATGCCCTGCTAGGGAGGGGGAATAAAGTACATTAAATTAGGACAGGGGCTAGCAAGCTTGTGTCTCTCTTCAACCAGATATTGCACATTTACCCATGCACAATAACACAAAAACTGCATCTAAATTTCCGCATGGAATCCCCAGTCTACTCGTATGCTTAAATGTATTCACACGCGTACCTGGACTGGGACCCAGATTGCTTGTCTGGCAGAATATGTGGCCTCATTAACTGCCTTTGTGCAGTACTAGCGACTAGAAGGGCACAGAGATTGCAGTGGGATAATGTGCTTACACAAGGAATGCTGGATGGAGGCCACACAAGTTAGAGATGTGTCACTGCAAGGTCAGAAGGTATGGAATATTCACAGCATCAAGAAAGCATTGTGTAAACTCTGTTGACTGTTAAAGTGGGGGATTGGCAGTGCGTGTGAATCTCATTTAATATACTGAGGGTTGTTGTTGTTGTTGTTAAAAAAGGAAAGCCATAGTTTTTCTCCATAAAACCGTGAGCACAGCAGGGTTTGTAGATTCCCTGTCATCTTCCTGAACAGATTATGGAAAGAAGAATGCAACATTGTGCGAGACTGTTCTCCTTCCTCTGCAGCCTCCCGTGTGTCACCTAAATCTGCTCTGGAGGGTCCCCATACCCCGTGGAGCAGATTTTTAGGGTGCACAGGATGCGCAGGGACTAGAGGGAAGTACTAAGATGATGTCCCAGTACAGAAGCTGAAATCACACATAGACCCACAGAAATCATAAGAAGCCAGGATAGAGAAGACCAGAATTCTGCATCAGGAACGGAAAACTTCTGACACTTCAGAGGTAGTTAGACTACAGCTCCCATCACTGCTGTTTGGGACAGATGGGAGTTGGAGTCTAGAAAAATCTGGAGGGCTCTATGTTCCGCTTCCCAGCTCTAGAGACAAAAGAAGCTCAACTAAAAGCATGAAGACTCGAAGAAAGAAAGAAAAAGAAAGAAAGAAATAGATAGAAAAAGAAAGAAAGAAATGCTTTGGAAAAGAAAGAAATCGCTTTATTACCAAGTAATAATAAAGTAATAAATCACTTTATTACTAAAATAAGAAAACTATCAACTAGGTTGAGTGGGAAACATTTTTCCATGTTTTTTTTATATCTAAACAGCCTTTAAATCTGCTTTTCCCACTTAGAAATATCACAGGAACTGTTTAATTGCTGCCTTTCAAACAAAAGCTTCTTTTTGTTGTTGCTAGAGCCTTCATCTTATGCCTTGATTTTCATCCAGCACCCAATGGCCTCCCCAGTCTACATAGTACAGTACGTTAGCACTATAGTAAGGGCACTTCCAGATTTGGGGGGGGGGGTTAATGAGAGGGTATATTCTGCAACATGTCATTGATGCTAAAATGGTGGATTTATATTTGAGCACCCACACATTACCAGTGGTTTTATGATGCTTCCCCGAGGCTACTGCATTATTGCCATCAAAGGAGCATTCTTGCACTATAGTACAACAACATCATTGGTGGAATGAAAAGGAGATTCCAACTATACATACGGGAAAAAAACTTTCTGAACGTAAGAGCTGTTCAACAGTGGAATGGTCCCCCTTGAGAGGGTGTGGACTCTCCTTCCTGGAAGGTTTTTAAGCAGAGGTTGAATGTCACGGATGCTTTAGCTGAGCTTCCTGCACTGCAGGGGGTTGGACTAGATGACCCTTGAACCCCTTTCTACTCTAGGATTCTATGAAAAGTTACAGGATTTCAGCAGGAAGCTATGAAATATGCTCTAATCTGAAACAAAGGAGTATGTCCTCCTCAAAACCTTTTCAGGTACAGACAGTATTTAAAGAGAGATCACACATAATGATACCTGATTCCACATATACCTGATACCTGATAGCACATATAACCATGAATGCACAACAAAAATGGACCTCTGGGGAAGCCCTAATGCATTCCACAGAGGTTGGGGAAGGCTACGGAAGCATTATTTTATTTTAATTTAGAATGCCATGCAATCACACATCTCTGGGACAGAGGGTATAATTTTGGGAAGTACCCGTAATCATTCCATTATTCATGACACAGGATTATATCTTTCATTTGTCATGGCCAGATGCAAAGTCGTATCATATCTCCATGGCTTTGGGTTTTGTTTTGGGTTTTTTTTAAAAAAAAAAATGTCGTCTTCCATTTGTATTATCTCCCTGCATTTACCAGCAATACCGTAACAATGGGAATATTGAAGACATGCAAAAGGCAGAACACAGAGCTATTGAGCTGTCTGGTGTATCATAGATGCTATCGACTGCAGTGTCTACTGCTACCTTCCTCTTTGCTTCCACTTCAAAGGCTATCGGCAGAGCCAAGCAAATGTAATGTAATTGCGATGCACTTAAAGGTTCCAGAAGAAGAAATGACATTTCAACGTCCTTATTGTACAAAACATGAAGCAAGGATGCAATGAACCTTCCATTAATCATCATCTAGCAAGGAGACCTCAGCTCATTAGTTATTTCTCTCTTTTTTAAATGGTCAGTCAACAAAAGAAACTACAAAAAAACAAGGGAAGGTTAGATGCAGTCATTTAATGCATCTAAGTTCATATGCTTAACTTATGGAACCCTCCTATCTATACCACAGATGAGAAAAAGATGTAAGAACTTCTGAGTGGTCCCTGCACTGTTTTTATATTTAGCTTCTGGTTTTAGTCAGCTCATTTCCTTTTGTTAAAAATATTTTTTGCTTTCGGTACAGAAATAAACAGGAACCATGGAGTAACACTGAAATAACAGAACTCACATTTTTCTCCCCATCACTTACGTAAATTAAAATCAGTGGTGATTATTGGATGCATGCAACCTCACCTATATGAATTGAGGGCCCAAGGAAGCGTTTTAGCATATTGGAATCTCAGGTGGCAAGAAATGTTCAGGTGTTGTTTGCATCCCACTTGGCAGTTAGTTAGCTGCTGGTAGGTTATTCTGGTCTCTGGTTTTGGATGGTGTTGCTGATTGTGTGCAATTTATCACTCTGTTTTAATGTGAATTTTTACTTTGTACTTGGAACCAATGCCCTGGGATCTAGGAGATGCAGGCTATCCATATTCTTAATGAATGAATGAATAGGGGTATTCACTCACTCACTCATATTAATGAATATGAGTATCTACCTACTCCCTAGGGATGGGCAAATTTGTCAATTTTTGTTTTCTTCTCAGTTTCTCATTTCTGCAATCTTAAGGTCAATTCTCCACATTTCCACACCAGCTTGCAAATTATTACTTTTTACAGTAGAAGTCCTTGTGAAAATGTGTGTTTTGTGCAATTTTGTTGGTGTTTCGGGGGGCAAGGTGTGGCCATCGCCTTCCCCAACAATTTTGGGTATTCTGCTAAAGGAATCTGGCGGTTGTGGATCCTGTCCGATGCCCGTGTGGTGGGGGGCCATGGCACGACCCTCGGTGACATCAGGAGAGAGCCTATAGTTGTATTAGCATCAACAGGCTCCACCTTCTGGTGAATAAACCCCCTTTGGGCTCACCCCTCTCCAAGTGGGTGGAGTCTAATGTTCTGTGGTCCAATGCCTAAGCCAATACCTTCTCACTTGCTGTAATCAATAAAGTTGTGGCCTTTTCCTTACCCATTAACCTTACATACTGTGTCCACGTGTCTTTATTCCCCAAGTGGGGATCGGGTCCTCGAATCACAATATACACTTCTTTGCAAAGCCATTTCCCCAAGACAATATTTTTTGTTGTTTTAAGCAATATATGCATTTTTGTACACATTACTTGGCCGGAGAACTGGGTTACAAAATTCAGAGAAGCATAAATTTCAGAGGGTAGCTGTGTTTGGTTAAAGATATTGTTTCAGAAATTGAGAATGAGGTAAGTTCACTTTTAAACACTGACCAAATCTCGTTCTCCGCCATTCCTATTGCTCTCGTCTCTGCATGTATTTTTGTAAATAGCATGCAAGCTATGCATTTCCACTACACTCCCCTCACACGGGAGAAACCAATCCCATAGAAGACTGGCTTTAGAGTTATTATTGTAAACCAGGGTTTCCCAAACTTGGGTCCCAGCTGTTTTTGGACTACAATTCCCATCATCCCTGACCACTTTTCCTGCCAGCTAGGGATGATGGGAGTTGTAGTCCTAAAACAGCTGAAGACCCAAGTTTGGGAAACCTTGGTTTAAACATTTGGGGAACACAGGAAGCTTCCATACGCTCAGTGGCATCAGCTGTCCAGAGTTTCAGGCAGAGTTTTCTCCCAGCCTGATCTGATGATCCTGGGACCTTCTGCATGCAAGACAGATGTTCTACCACAGAGCTATGACCCTTGGGTATCCACAAACAAACCTGATCCATCAACCTGTTTGCACTTCTGCAGCTAAAACAGAGCTCTGGGCCTGGCAGCTAATGCACATTCCTATTTGCCAGCACATGATTAGGCCAGTGCAGGATTTCATTGGGACCTTACAGCTCTGAAGGATCCATAAATCTGGAAAGGGATTGTGGATGAGGGTCCCTTGCTTTTTCATTGATAAAACTATTACCTCATCTCCATGATTAATGATGGGTTTTTTTACGAGAGATGTCATGGCTTCCCTAACTTCAGGCAATCTGTAATTTGACTATCTTTGGTCGTGGTGAAAATTATCCATGCGTGTTATATTCAAACAAAATGCACTTCCAATCCCAGAGCGGCAGACAAAGGTTAAAGATCAATTAAGGGAGCTCAAAGATAGCCTGCCTAGGGCTAGAAAAATTCCAAAGATGCTTCACTAGAATACAGGCATAATGATGGGTTTGAATATACTGATGGCAGACAGAAACACACAGACAGTCATGTTGCTCTCTGGGAAAGTTACAGTTTTTCAATTGCAATAAAACCGATTTAATACAAATCATGTTTAAGGTTGGAATCCTAAGCACATTTACTTGAAACATGTCTCAATAAAATCTATGAAACTTATCTATGAATAAGCTAGGTGACGGATTATAATTCTCATCTGTGATCTGCCCAAATGTTGAGATCATCTTCAGGGACCCTGACCCAGGTAACTACACCTTTGGAGATAAGGCTGTTGGCAACTGGGGACAGAGCCTTCTTTGTGGTGGTGCCTCAGTCCTGAATTACCTTCCCAGAGAGAATAAAAAAAATCTTTCCAGTAGCACCTTAGAGACCAACTACCTTTTTTATTTTGTTTCGACTACAGCAGACCAACACGGCTACCTACCTGTAACTTCCCAGAGAGGTTCACCAGGCACAAAATATTACTCCTTTTCAGTACCAGGTGAATTTTAAAATTATTATTATCTGTTTTACAATACGTTGAATGCTGCTGACCTTTTCAGACTATGCTGCTGCCTTAACCATTGCCAAAAGGTAATACGACAATAATAAAACAATCTATTCCATAGTCGCCTGGCAGTGTTGGCTTGTTTATAGTAAAAAGGAGGCGGCTAAAATATTATAAATAAATAAAAGTCCTTTGTAGGAGTTGCTGCACAAAACTTTCTCGTTTCTGTCTGAAGTTTATGGGCTGGGTTCAGAGATCTCCATTAGGAATGTGTGTGCATGTATGAAGTACTATAGATATGCATTTTGAGGACATCAGCCCATTTCATAAGTGGGAAGGAGATATAGCTCAGTGATAACATAAATACTTTGCACATGATGGTCTCAGGTTCAATCTGTAATTGAGGTGATAGACTTCTGACTGAAAGGTGATAGACTTCTGACTGAAATCTAGGCAAGCGACTGCCATTCAGATAGGAGGATTCAGTGGATCTGCATTCTGAAGTGGATTAAAATGTGGACAGGAATATGATCCTATTTTGAATCTACACTCTAAAAAAAATCTAGACCTGCCTTTTAAGCATTTTCCTTTCTTTTACAGGTAACAGCCATTTGGAACTGCTAGAAAGCACTACAGGTCCATTGGGGCAGCCATTTTTCTTCTGTAAAATGTCCCTGGATGGGATAACAAGTGATCCTGCCTCATTTCTCCATGGGTAATTGTGGCCCTGGGGATGTGGGTGGCACTGTGGTCTAAACCACAGAGCCTAGAACTTGCCAATCAGAAGGTCAGTGGTTCAAATCCCTGCGATGGGGTGAGCTCCCGTTGCTCAGTCCCTGCTCCTGCCAACCTAGCAGTTCGAAAGCACATCAAAGTGCAAGTAGATAAACAGGTACTGCTCCAGCGGGAAGGTAAACGGCATTTCCATGCACTGCTCTAGTTCGCCAGAAGCGGCTTAGTCATGCTGGCCACAGGACCCAGAAGCTGTCTGCAGACAAACGCCGGCTTCCTCAGCCAATAAAGCGAAATGAGCGCCAATAAAGCGAGATGAGAGTCTTCCGCGGCTGGACTTAATGGTCAGGGGTCCCTTTACCTTTACCTTAATTGTCGCATCACATTGTAAGCATATTTTTAAGAGTTTTGGGCACATTTTTTTAAATAAGAAGGATCATAGAATAATATAGAAACAGGATGGAATGGACTTAAAAAGGAAGTAAAATTGGCACATACTGAATTTAGAGTTATCAGCTTATTCCTACAATGATCTGACCTGGTATTGATCATCTGACCTGGTATAAGGTAGCTTCCTGTATTTAAAAAGTGATTGTGCCTGGAGAAGGGTGCAGATCAAGGAAGGCAAATCCCAGAGTTCCTTCATAGGCATGGCACTAATTGCCAGCTTCTTGTATATCCTGCATGGATATCCAATATCTCTTCCTACTTTTATGCATCCCATTAGACATCAGAACTACCCTGGAGTTCAAATATCTTACCATGAAGTGTCTCTCCTTATTGTACACTGTCTGTCAAGTTTCGTTTCAAATTGGCTTTTAACCCTGCTGAAATGTAAAACCTTCCAAGACTGGATCCTGTGCTGCTTAAACAGTCTGAGCCATTACTTCATACCTCCCGATACTATAATTATCTTGTCATCGTCTTCAGTTGGGCATTGGCCTCCCAAAAGTTATTTCCTTCATAATACATATTTCTTGAATGTGCATCTCCTATGTCCTTCTCCCCCCCAAAAAAACTACCTATCTTGTCTTTCTCACTGTGGTCCACCAGTTAGAAGGAATGGCATGTGTAGGAAGAATAATTGTTTTAAGCAACAGTAACGTCTTTCATATTCCATAGGGGCAACAAAACCCAGAATACTGCGAGATCAGCCACCATCCATTTGCTCATTTGTTTAACTTTGCCCTCACCTGTAGGGCTGTAGGACAGGAGAGACATCACCTTGCTGGCAAAGGTCCATATTGTTAAAGCTATGGTTTTCCCAGTAGTGATGTATGGAAGTGAGAGCTGGACCATAAAGAAGGCTGATCGCCGAAGAATTGATGCTTTTGAATTCTGGTGCTGGAGGAGACTCTTGAGAGTCCCATGGACTGCAAGAAGATCAAACCTATCCATTCTTAAGGAAATCAGCCCTGAGTGCTCACTGGAAGGACAGATCCTGAAGCTGAGGCTCCAATACTTTGGCCACCTCATGAGAAGAGAAGACTCCCTGGAAAAGACCCTGATGTTGGGAAAGATGGAGGGCCCAAGGAGAAGGGGACGACAGAGGACGAGATGGTTGGACAGTGTTCTCGAAGCTACCAGCATGAGTTTGACCAAACTGCGGGAGGCAATGGAAGACAGGAGTGCCAGGCATGCTCTGGTCCAGGGGGTCACAAAGAGTCGGACATGACTAAACAACAACAATAACAACAGGGCTATAGCTCAGTGGGGGATGGTCTGCTTTGCATGCAGAACGTCCCAGGTTCAATCCTCAGCTTCTCCAGGTAGGGCTGGCAGAGTGTCTAAGGAACTGCTCCCAGTCAGTGTAGACAAGACTGAGCTAGATGGACCAATGGCCTGACTGGGCACAAGACAGCAGCTAGGGCCACATTCCCTCTGGGTAAATTGTCAACTGCTAGCTGCCTGAAGTCTCTTGGTGGTGGAGCACCACCTCCGGAGTCCTCTCCCAAGTGAAGCTTGCCAGGTGCCTACTCAGTGTTTTTTTCTAGAAAAAGAAGTGCCAGAACTCACCATGAACGCCTCCCTTATTCTCTTATAATGGCAATGGTGTACCTCTGAGAGGTGCCAGTTCCAGTGAGTTCTGGGTGAGAAAAAGCCCTACTGACATTGTTACAGTGGTACTTCGGGTTACATACGCTTCAAGTTACAGACTCCGCTAACCCAGAAATAGTGCTTCAGGTTAAGGACTTTGCTTCAGGATGAGAACAGAAATCGTGCTCCGGCGGTGCGGCGGCAGCAGGAGGCCCCATTAGCTAAAGTGGTGCTTCAGGTTAAGAACAGTTTCAGGTTAAGTACGGACCTCCGGAACAAATTAAGTACTTAACCTGAGGTACCACTGTATATTGTTGGTTGAATACCACCCATAATCTCACATATTATTCTGCAGGTGCTCTTGTAGAGCAGAGTGAGAGGAGAGCAGTATTGAACACTGGGAGAAAAATGACTTAAGTGTATTTTGATGAAGTAATGACAGTGGCAGCCAGAGGAGAAGGTAGGAAAGACTTGGAACAGTATCATGAGCTGCAAGATCGTGCTTAGAAATGAAGAAGGAGTAATATTTGTACATAGAAGTATAATAAAGTGGGACAGAGTCTCTATTAAACTAAAGTTTGGTTGCCCTGCTGGAACAGAGATGGTAAAACTGATTGCGCTACATAATGACATGTATTTGTATATGCAAGAGTTAGAAGTCTGAGTTCTCTGTATGGATAAACATTGGAAAAGTAAAACCAGTCCATAGAAAGCTTCTGAGGTTTATAACATAAATGGAAAAGTCATTTACAAGTTAAATTTGTTCTATCTGTCCAGCATATATTGGATATTTTGTCTGTGTGTGTGTGTGTGTGTGTGTGTGTGTGTGTGTGTGTATTTTTAAATGCCCAGTAAGGGATGGGCAATTTGAGCAATTACTACAGGAACGCTGTATGAGCCAGATGGCTGAAAATCATTTGCATTTTTACTGATGCACAGACAGTGTGAGACACATAATATCTGCAAGGAAAGTGGTGGATAAGTGACCAGGGGCTAAGTAGAAGCATTGTACTTTTGCAAATGCATGATTTATTTATTTATTTGTTTGATTTTTTTTGCCATTTCCAGGAGGCAGCCCAAATCTTTCTCACAAAAGGCACAAACTAATTTCTTTGCCACATGCACTCCATGACATCACACTGATTTTTCATGACACTACTTTAAATATTCATGCTTAAATGAGTGTGCTTTGAAATGCCAGGCCCTCTGTTTTATTGCAGGAAATGATGTCCCTCCTGCAGGCAAGTTCAAACTGGCGAGGAAAACGACTGACTGACGGATAGAAAGATAATGGAAGAATGGAAGAGAATGCTCCCAGGGAAGGCAATCCATCTGTTGACGGGTGGCGGATAATGCATGGACACCAGCTCACTTCAAATGAAGCACCCACTATACTGGTGGGGAATCTCCTTCAAATGAGAAATGGCGTTTCTGCTCCTGCATGGTTCTTTGGAAAGAAATGCAGCTCATTGGTGGAGCATCTGCCTTTGAATGCAGAAGGTCCCAAGTTAAACCCCTGACATCTCCAAGTAGGAGCAGGAAAGACTTCCTGCCTGGAACCCATCAGTGTAGACCATGGGTAGGCAAACTAAGGCCCAGGGGCTGGATCCGGCCCAATTGCCTTCTAAATCCGGCCCACCGACGGTCTGGGATTCAGCTTGTTTTTACATGAGTAGAATGTGTCCTTTTATTTAAAATACATCTCTGGGTTATTTGTGGGGAATAGGAATTCATTCTTTTTTCTTCTTCAAAATATAGTCCAGCCCCCCACAAGGTCTGAGGGACAGTGGACTGGCCCCCTGCTGAAAAAGTTTGCTGACCCCTGGTGTAGACAGTACTGAGTGAGATTAAAGAAAGGTCCCACTCAGTATAGGACAGCTTCCCGTGTTAATTGATTTTCCTATCTATTTTCTAAAAAGGAGTGCCACAGCCAAAATGTCACTAGCTGCAAAAGATATCTCAGAGCCAAAGTAGATGCAATGTTAACCCCATAAATGCAATTAATGTGTGTATTTAAAAAGTTAATAGCAGCTGCAAGGAGGGAAGGAGTAGTGGCACCACAGCAGAAGGAGAAGGAGAATTTACCGTATTTTTCGCTCTATAAGACGCACCAGACCACAAGACGCACCTAGTTTTTGGAGGAGGAAAACAAGAAAAAAAATATTCTGAATCTCAGAAGCCAGAACAGCAAGAGGGATCGCTGCACAGTGAAAGCAGCAATCCTTCTTGCTGTTCTGGCTTCTGCGATAGCTGCACAGCCTGCATTCGCTCCATAAGACGCACACACATTTCCTCTTACTTTTTAGGAGGGAAAAAGTGAGTCTTATAGAGCAAAAAATACGGTAACTCTCTCTCCACCCCTCCCCCACTGTGATCCTGATGAAAGTCATCTCCCTGAAGCTGGCTTCTACACCGGCATCAATGGAGGCTTCCCTTCCAGTGCAAACACCAGCTTCACTGAGATTATTTTCATTAGAACCACAGTAGGGAAGGAAAGGTTAAATTGTTACCCCTTTACCACTGCGATTGCTCCAGCCCTGCTGCAAATACAATAAAATAAAAAAGAGCAAATTAATTGCATTCATTCTGGAGTGAGCCCAAGGACTGATGGGTCAAAGTTATCACAAAGGAGGCACTTCTCTATAGAAAAATAGCCTATGTCCCACATGTAGATTATCACATGGCAATTGCATATGCTGACATACATCTTTACATAGGCACTGTCTGGCTAGGGTCACTACACAAAGTTGATGTCTGTGTGGCAGAACCACACACATTCAATGCCCCTTTTTAAAGAGTTCAAAGAATTCCCCCTATTGGCTGCCACATGCCAAACCACTGGTAGGTGGGATTTTAGCTTTTATTGAAGAGTTGTGTGTGCGCACAGTTCCAGGGGGGTCTGTAAGAACCCAAATGGATCAGGACAAGGAGGTACATGGCATTGGGAAGCTACGGGCAGTCAAGACTTCACAGCATCTACAATACCATCATTGCAGGGTAACCTTTTTACAGATGGTTACTCAGGAAACTTTAATGAAGGTTATTGTATGGCTTCTGTTGATTTCCATAAAAACCTCTTGGTGATTTTCATTGTTCACAGCAGTATTTTAAAAAAAATAAAAAAACAAGCAATGAACAAACAAAAGTAGGATGGCAAGTCATTTCTAAATTTGTTCAATCCCTACACAGAAGTGCTTTTGTGCTGAAATGTTGTCAAGTCTGAAGTGGCTCTCAGAATAGAGCATTTTATGATGGGCACCATGGAAAGTTTGCTTTCAACTCAGCAATTAAAAATGTTTATTCGCAACCCCATTGCCAAAAGGCACACGTTGGTTTTATCTCAAGCTCAGTCAAGATAATCTATTTCATCTGGCCCATCACTCCATGGGGCTACATAAGCCAGAAGAGCCAGGGGACAAGATGCTGGCTTGAAATCAGTGAGTCGTGAGCCACATGGAAGTCTCTAACCATCTGCTGCTGACAATTTTATTTTTAAAGACTTTCACATGACTTAGAATTATTTATTTTATTCAGTCACGTTTCTCTGGCCCAGAAGAATCATGCTGGATGCCTATTTTTCAGGTACTTACTTTTCCATCAGCCAAACAGTATTTTTTTTTCAGTTTTATAGCTAATGCGCTTTTCAGCATAAGTGAGGCTGTGAAATGCTAGCAAAGCAATGAACAGCAAAGCATGTCTTGCAATAGGAGGATGGGGACAAGAGCCCCCTCCAGAGACCCTTTTTATTGTAGATTCATGACCATTTGAGCTCCCCATGTAACTGCGGGGTTTATAGGCAATCCCACTTTCAATGCATACTTGTTTTCACCTGCAAAAGTTTCGGCGCAGACATACTGCTTCATTTCTGTGTCTCTCCCAGTAACTTCCTGCTGAAATCATGTCTTTTTCCATACCACAAATATGTTTCACCTTGGTTCTGTTGCTCCATGGTGCAAAGAGCACCCCTGTAGATGACAATAAGGCCATGACAATGGAGAAGCATCTCAGAACCACTAATAAATTGGAATGATGTGTAAATGGTCCACCACTAACATTGCAATGGCAGCAAAAGAAGACACACCAGTCCGGAGGGACCCACTGTGTTTTGGGAACCTATGAGGCAACAACAAGAGGAAAGAGTAATACTGAACATTCTTGTAATATTGGCACTCCTGGCTAGTTGGCTGATTGCCACCCAAAAAGGGATGTTCCTGTTAGGATGTGAAGATCCACAGCAAGAAAAATGTCTCCTGTGTAATCCACACACTTTCAACCTGAACGCTTTGCTTTTATTGATGAGTAGCATTGAAACGCTTGTTCTGGTAGAGTTGCTTTAATTTGGATAAAGCATTAGGATTTTTTACTCTCCAAGGCTGTCTGGAGAACAAAATTCATTACCAATGCATTCCTGAAGAAGAGCTTCATTCGATTCAGAGCATAAATCGTCTGCTGAAGATTTGGCATGCCTTTCATTACTTCCATGGCAGTATTTTTGCACTTTGCCTTCACTACTTGGCCATCTTTAGCCCTAATATGAAGAAGTCTGTAGATGTGTCAGATAGCAAAGACAGAAAACTGGCTCCTACTCTGTGCCTGATGAAATCATTTGTCCTGTAAAAGACAAAAATGGATGACCTTACTGAAATCCAGACCTGGGCCTCCTACAGCTAGGCAGTGCTGAAATATGGTTTGTGTCTTTTCCAGATAGTGGGGACATGGTGAAGCAGAGGAAGAAAAGAAAGGTTTTAAATACTGGTGTACAATGAAGTGTGGAAAATATATTACCAATTAAGGGGTATGTTTATAGATGTTGGTACTTCTCTCTTTAACAATCTATGTAAGACCATACCCCCATTAATAAATGCTACTATCCCACTATCCCACAAACAAAGCAGCCCTATTGGCTGAAGTCACCTGGGAAAAGTATCATATTGGCTGCAGTCATGTGGGACTGCATACGGGCCAATAGGACAATGCAACAACTAGCCATGAACACAGCGGGTGTCACAATTTATTACCGGGTTTTGATTGTGTCAATTATAGCCAGGATGCACTGTGGTGGCCCCATAAATGTATCTATCAAAGCCAATCAAGTTACGTGTATTACATTTTTTCTTTCTAGCCAAGTCGTAAACAGAGCCTCCATGTCCCTTCCTCTTTAAGATCCAGAAAGCAATGGACTGGCACCATAGGAACATTTTCTTTCAACAGCCAGAGGCAAAATCTAACACAATCCTCCACTTCAGGTAAAGTTTCATATTAGAATTTAAAACGCCGTCCTGTTTTTAAAATTACTATTGCAGAAGCAGCAACTTTTTGATATATCATTCTGAAGGCCTTGTGGAATACAGTGGTTTTCCTGTGGTGTTAAAATAATTAGAGGGTAAAATATCTCAAAGTAGCTATGGGTGTGTACAATCTACATACCTGCAGAATTCTGCTTTCTTCCATCTTTTTTCTCTAATGACACATGTGCCAGGCTCTGAATCTAATGTGTGTGTTTGCTTTTCTTGCTGGACTTGTTGATCCAGCTATGTTTTCACCTCAGAACTTTTTGTTTTAAAGGCAATCTTTCTTTCTCTTACAATTTTGCAAGGATATTTTGTGTGTGTGTGTGTGTGTGTGTGTGTGTGATTGCCACAAGCGCCAATCAATCAGCACTCTCCATTGGCAGCTTGTGTAGGAAACAGGAAGAACTTGAGTTCGATTCTGACTTGCAAGAAACGGCCAAGTAGAGAAGGCAAAGTGCAGAAAGACTGCCACGGAAATAATGAAAGACGTACAAAATCTGCAGCATGCAATTTATGTTCTAAACTTAGTGAGGCTCTTCTTCAGGAATGCACTGATGATTAATTTTGTTCTCTAGACAGCTTTGGAGAATAAAAATCCAAATGTTTTATCCCAATTAAAGTAACTCCTGCAGAACAAGTATTTCAAAGCCGCTCATCAAGAAAAGCAAAGCTTTCAGGTTGAAGCTCTGCATATTACACATGGGACATTTTTCTTGCAGTGTATCATCACATCCTAAAGGAGTGCTCCTTTTCCACCAGCTAGCTAAGTTCTAATCCAGAATACTCCATTCCATTCCCCTTTACCAGTTGTCCATTCTTTCTTTTCCACCTGACATTTCAAAACTCTCCATTATGAAGGAAATCAGCCCTGAGTGCTCACTGGAAGGACAGATCCTGAAGCTGAGACTCCAGTACTTTGGCCACCTCGTGAGAAGAGAAGACTTCCTGGAAAAGACCCTGATGTTGGGAAAGATGGAGGGCACAAGGAGAAGGGGACAACAGAGGACAAGATGGTTGGACGGTGTTCTCGAAGCTACCAGCATGAGTTTGACTAAACTGCAGGAGGCAGTGGAAGACAGGAGTGCCTGGTGTGCTCTGGCCCATGGGATCACGAAGAGTCGGACATGACTAAACACTAAACAACAACAACAGCTGCATCTTCAGACTTCACTGAATGTTGCCCCCATGGCATGGTTTCCAGTGCATTCAATGAAAATGACCATCACTCTGAATTATTGAAGGTCAAAGACTGTTGAGAATCTGAGTGCTAACTTTGTTTCAAAACTTAGTTCCTTTTTAAGTTCACAGACAAAGTGGGTTACTCATGCTTTATTACCGGCACAAGGAGAGGTTCAGTTGATGCTGGCTGCTGACAGAGTTTCATGGACCATTTTTTCCACACAATAGAAACCATCCCAGGAGACAAATGCTCATTAGTAGAATACATTTTGGATGAGAAATATTTTTATGAACTTGAGCTTCTGCCAATGTGAACTCATTAACCAAGTGCAAAAATATTCCTTCTTTTGCCAAATTACAGTATCTGTGTATGGCATAGCCAAAACTAATTATGATAAACTTTCTGCTTTCAAGAGTCTAGGAATGACCTCTTGTTCTGCTTCATAGACATCTTTGGAAATTATCACCACTTCCATTACTGGTTTATGATCGAGTTAGACAGGGCAAACTTCCTATTTATGACACGTCAGCAGGCATTCTGGAGCTTTAAAGCCACACAGAGTTATAAAACAATATTCCACAATGCCGAGTTTGGCAGTGTTTATTTATTTAAAATAAATACACTGCAAATGCATGTGCATTGTTTATCTGTATCAAAATTACTACCAGTAGGGATATTTAAAAAAAACCCAAACTCTTAAAACATTTTCATTACCATCACTAAAGACCAGAAGGCAAAATTACAAGCTCAACATTCACAAGACAAACATAGGAAACCATCTTACAATGACTTAGACCATCCAACTCAGTACTGTCAACACTGACTGGCCCCATCCCTCCAGGATATCTGATCCTACCTAGAGATGCCAGGAATGGAAGCAAGGACCTTCTGCATGCCAAGAAGTTGCTCTATGACTGGATAATGACCCTTCCCCTTATTTTGCTTCCTGAAACAAAGGGCAAGATGGTGGTTCTCCTCGCATTCCTTATTCAGGAGGAGCCATCTAGCTGGTAATCAAATCCAGTTCAACACTGCTAATGGAATAGCATGCTCACTCACAGGCTACTTCAGGGGACATGGATGGACCCAGCTCTGTCCTCTGACTGAGGGGAATGGCCAGTGGGGGCCAAGACAAAAGGCTGGAGGCTGCCATCACTGCCTCCACACCATCAATCTGCTGCCTCAGGTGACTGCTTCACTCTTCCTGCAGGGCCCTGAACGTTGTGAAATCAGAGGCCAGGCTTCATACAATGTGCTTGTACCTGCACTGGGACGTTTAAAGGCCTCCATTCTTCCTGCAGCCTTTTCTACTAAACACACACAAACATAAATGTCAGGGGACCTTTGTGAGAAGCATTCTGCATGGAGGTCAGCAGCTGGAAAGAAAAGCTGTTCTTCCCCATCCTGTGTTTATGCACACATCTTTAAGTCATGCAGGGGGCTCACTTGCATGTGTCCACACTGATCATGCTATATGAAGAAGAAGAAGAAGAAGAAGAAGAAGAAGAAGAAGAGGAGGAGGAGGAGGAGTTTGGACTTGATATCCCGCCTTTCACTCCCTTTAAGGAGTCTCAAAGCGGCTAACATTCTCCTTTCCCTTCCTCCCCCACAACAAACACTCTGTGAGGTGAGTGGGGCTGAGAGACTTCAAAGAAGTGTGACTGGCCCAAGGTCACCCAGCAGCTGCATGTGGAGGAGCGGAGACACGAACCCGGTTCCCCAGATTACGAGTCTACCGCTCTTAACCACTACACCACACTATATGAATAAAACAACCTTAAAATTAAAACCACGAAATCAAGGGGTTGGATCCAATGGCTGTGTCCAACAAACATCAGGTGCTTGCTTCTCTTTTTGAAAGAGGAGTTCAGATCATGGAGATCTCTCCACGGAAGCTTCTTGTTCCTGAAACAGAAGCTGAATCTGTACATGGAATGGACTCCTTTGGATTTAGTGTCTTTGTTTTTGTAAGCTAAGGTTACTTGTCAATAGCCCCCCCCCCCCATTTTTTAAAATGTATTTCTTTCTAATCAATTTTGGAAATGGAAACACTTTGGACTGCATCCAAAGTTTTACACCTCCTTTTCACACTGTCCTTTTCTTACAAGGCAGAAGGGCACAAGCATATTTTGTCTGGGAATAAGGGAGAGATGATATGGCAATGCACTGCAGCAACATTTCAAATTGATGAATGCTTTTTTCATTGATTATATCCATAAACAGTGCTAATAATATTTGCCCTCTGTAGAGGATGGATGTCAGGCTTCATCTGGCATTAGGAGGCACTGTTCGTAAGGAATATATATATATATCTCAGTGGTGAAGTGCATTGTTGCCTTTTCGTCGTTGTTAATAGTGCCATAGCTTCTCTCTTTTCCTCTGCACACATTAATCGGAAGATTTCCTGTGGCTTTATAGCTGGACTTCCTTCTGAATTTAAAATGCCTCTGAAATGCACAAAGGGATCTCTAATTATCTATATCGCAGTGTCCAATCTGAGAATCAAAGGGCATGGGGCAAGCTTTTGAGAAAAGGCTATTATATTTTCTGGCACTTAATTTAACATAGTGTAAAAATAGCCTGAATAAAACATTTTAGTGGAAGAGACTAAAGCGATTGATGAGGATAATGATGAACTCATTGAAACTACAGTGACACTTAGCCTGATGCCACTAACGCAGCCTCATGCATAATTCTTTTTGGAAATTTTATAGTACGGGAAATGGCATCTCACATGCCGACATTGAAATAATTTCCATTGAGGCCAATAGAAATAAAGCCTACAGATGCCTGGAGGGAGGAAGCAGGCTGATAAAGAATTAATACACCCTTTATGTAAAGCAGTATTGGTTTTGTCCTCTATTTTCACATGCATGGATGGTTTTCATTGCAGCGATAACCCAACAAATCCAACTGGATTACTTCAGAAGTCTCATATCATTACTATACATTCAAACAATAAGGGCTTTTTCAAATCTGATGCAAAGCAAAAAAATATACCAATGTAGAGGTGCTCCTGGAATTAAAATCAGTACAGTGGTACCTCGGGTTACATATGCTTCAGGTTACTGACTCCGCTAACCCAGAAATATTACCTCGGGTTCAGAACTTTGCTTCAGGATGAGAACAGAAATCGCGCAGCAGTAGGAGGCCCCATTAGCTAAAGTGGTGCTTCAGGTTAAGAACAGTTTCAGGTTAAGAACAGACCTCCAGAACGAATTAAGTACTTAACCTGAGGTACCACTGTATGTGTATATGAATGCATTTATGGACACAAATGCTGATCCCAGAAATCGGTAGAACAAGCAGATTCATTAACAAGCCTGACTTAAAGGGTACAGGATACTAGCATTAATGCTTTAATACTTACTAGCACAAAGAGCAATGTACAATATTGCATGGGGTGCTTTTGCCACACACAGGCGGATGGGAATTATTTCTAACTTGCTCCTTCTCCTCCAGGGCTCCTGGTACACACATTCTCTCTCTGTTACCTGAGACATTGAAATCCTCTCCTTGACCTCCCCATTCCTCTGCCTTGGCTGACCATTTCCTTGCTTCCTAGTGAGTAGGCCCCAATTCATAAGCAGATCATTGAGGCCTCCTAGAAGAAGCTGACTACCCAGTATTTCCACGGCAGAGATGCTACTCAGTGTTACAGCACATGCTTTGCAAGATAACCTGGCCTCTCAAGATAGGGCTGAGAAAGCCTCCCATCTGAAACCCTGGTGTTGTAGTCTCCTTGCTGAGCAACAGCGTGCAGAGCTCAGTGGAGTGGGAGGCCAGCTAACCAGAGGAGTCTCTGAGGTGTACTTGCCTGGAGGCAGAATCAGCTTCCGAAGTCAGAACCAATCCTAGGGTTGGACAAACAGTCATCCGCAGGGTCAGATGGTCCAGAAATCCAATGATCAGGAGTTCAAGGGTCAAGCTGAGCAGGAAGCAGCAAGGTAAAGCCAGGAACTACAAGCATTACTACCTGATTGCTGCTGGAAGCCCTGCTTAAAAAGGCTGAAGCCAGCTGGTTCTCATCAGTGCCTTCTCCTCTGTCTCATTGAAGGCTAATCAGCTGCAGGTGGAGTCATTCCCCCTTCTCCCCCTTCAGGCTGCTGTTCAGCAGGTGCAGCTGACACCTAGAAAACCACCACCTGTCAGTGTAGCGAGAGAGAGCACTGAGCCAGGTGGACTAATGGCATGTGTTCCTTTGCTCCTTCTGTGCTTAACTTTTCCAGCTTTTTCCATCCCTCTTCTCCCTCCTTTCTGTATCTGGGGGCCCTGGCAAAGAGGGATTGCCCTTCAGGTCTTTGTATACATTCATTCTCTCTCTCCGGGATCTTCAGAACTTTGAGGGAGTAGCTACAAATCTCGTAAGACAGGGTTGAGGAACTTGTAGCCTTCCAGGTATTTTTTGGACTCAACTCCCATCAGACCCAGCCAATGTTCAGGAATGATAGGAATCAAGGAGCCAGTGGTTAGTAACTCCTGATTTAGTGCACTACAATCTGCTCATGCCAAGGTACCTGACTTGAGTGACAACTATACTGTTTCAGTGACTGGACATCAATAGCAGCTGCAGGTATGTATTACTGAGTGTAAGACGACAGTGGAGCACAGCTGGGCACCCCGTCGCTGTTCGTTCTTTAAACAAATAAAAGTGTGATCCCATAGATTATGCAATGGCCTTGCCTTAAGGCTGCTGGGTGGCAGCTTCAAATCTAGTCTATGAGAGCTGATGTTGTTTTTTTACCTCTTAAGTAGATCAGAAAATAGAACAGGTTTTTCTTAAGTCACTTTTTATAAAAGATGAAATAACTTCACACTCTCAAATTCTGTGATTCTTCCATAGGATTTTTAAAAACTTCACATCCCTTTTAAGCCCTGTCCCTGTTATATCTTCCTTGCCGTCAAATTCAGATGTCGAAAAGAGCCGGGAATGTGTTTCACATTCCGTAAATCATGTCCGTGTTCAGTCTCAGATGTGCATTAACACTTTATGCCAAGCCCATAAATTTCCATTCCGAGAACTCCCACACCGCATGAAGTCATCTCCAATGACCTTTGAAGCAGCCTCCAGCTGATAGCAAACCTCAAGATCAAACCTTCAGTGAAAACATTTGCAAAGCCCAAGCACTTGTAAAAGCTAATAGCTTACTCCTTGTCTTGGAGATACTGCCTTTCGATGTCTTTCAACTGTCCAGGTTTGTTTACATTGCGCCATCCTATCTCCTTAACCTTTGCTATAGACAGTCTTCAGCTTCTGGGCATGTTCCACAGCTGCAGATGTGCTATGAATGAATCACAAAGCAAAACATGTGATTGTTCTCTCTGGCTTTTACATAGCACAGTGGCTAAGAGATGGAAGTCTCATCCTCACCATGCAGTCCAGTCATGGCTTTCCCCAAAGAATCTTGGGAAATGTTGTTTACACCTCACAGAACTACAGTTCCCAGTACCCTCAACAAACTACAATTCCCAGGATTCTTAAGGGAAAGCTAAGTATGGATGTTACCTGAGCTATGATTCAACAAATCCTATTGTTGCCTCTGCTATTAATAGGCAAGATGTTCCATCTATGCAGAGGTAGTATGAGGAGGAAAATTGAATGCTCCAGACTGAGTCTTAGACCAGAAGTTGTACTCCCTTGAAGGACTATGTCCATGGTTTGGAAATTCTCAGGGATTTGACCCTGAGTCTCCCAGTCCTAGCCTGACACTGTTTACTGCTACCCCACACTAGTTGGGAATTCAATACTACATATAATTCAATACTGCTTCTTTTCACTCACACTGAAGGTTTGCTATCCTTCAGTTGTGTTGTCACTTTAGAACTGCATTACCATCTTCTCTCTTCTGTTTATGGTGGAACAAAACTACAGGGTGGTGATCTGAAATACCAGTGATAAGAACAAAAAAGAGCTGTGCAATGAAAAACAAAGGAACACTGCGCTGCGACCTTTTAAACCACATCCTGAAATGACACCGGTTATATCCTTTGCACAAATATATTCCAACCCTCACAGCACTGAGGAGCTTCCAAAAAAACTTTCACTTGCTGGTTTAAACTGGGAGTTTTTCACACACAAAAAAACACTTCCTGCTGATACTTAAGTTTGAAGCAAACAAGCTAGTTCAATGTGGGAAATGGAGCATACCTTAATATAAGGGTTAGCAGACAGCATACCATAGTCCATCAGGGGCAAATTGACTAACTTCTAGTCAAACCATCATCTTATTATTACCATCTTTGCTGGGTCATAAACGGAAGAGAGAAACCCTTTTTCTTCTTCCTTTTTGGGGAAATAATTGGGGGGGGTGTTTTTAAAAACTGTGTTAAAAAAAATTGTTGTCAGGTTTTTTTTAAGGTTTTGTCAAATAACAACTTTTATGGCTAAAAAGTAAATACAGTGGTACCTCGGGTTACAGACACTTCAGGTTACAGACTCCGCTATCCCAGAAATAGTACCTCGGGTTATAAACTTTGCTTCAGGATGAGAACAGAAAATCGTGCGGCGGTGGCAGGAGGCCCCATTAGCTAAAGTGGTACCTCAGGTTAAGAGCAGTTTCAGGTTAAGAACGGACCTCCAGAATGAATTAAGTTCTTAACCCGAGGTACCACTGTATTGTCATTGAAGAAAAATTACCACTGTTGGAGAAAAACATACAATTTCAGACAAACCAAAACCCAAAACCTGTGCAAAGCACTATGCAAGCCCTGCATAACAGACTTACGTAGAAGGCTTTGTGATAGCTCAGTTGGTAGTGCAACAGACTCTTAATCTCAGGGTTAAGGGTTCAAGCCCCATGTTGGGCAAAGGATTCCTGAATTGCAGAGGGTTCAACTAATGGCCCTTGTGTTCCCTTCCAACTCTACAATTCTATGATTCTAAGGCGGCTTTGGCTCAACTGTCCATCAGCTGATGGCCAGCGGAGTCAAAGGCATCTTTTTGCAGGCACTGGCTGTGCGAGTTCCCCAGAACTCTTGCAGCCAATCCAGCAGGCAGGTTTCTGCTCTTCCAGCTGATGGCAGTAAAGCCCAAGTCTGTTTTCCCTTGCCAATACACCAGTGGGAATGCACTTTAAGGATCCCAATGATACATTGCCGGCTGTGTCTGTACCTGCCGCTCACCGGAAGCCATGTAAGATGTCAGACGTTGGGCTTAAGGGCGTGGTTTGTGGAAAACAGCTTTACAGGCCAAATTTGAAACCCAAGTTTGGTCCCCAGGCTAGGGATATCCCTTCTGTGCTCTAGAACAAATTATCAAAGTAGCCCCCACAGCTTGGGATAAAGGCTTCCCTCTCCATACATATCTGCACTATTTTTGTATGTGTATGTTTTACTTCAAATCTTGAAAACTCTTACCTGCCACCACTGGTAGATTTACAGTTACAGTATACACAAAGGCTTATGGAAGCAACTTCTTTTTTAAAAAAAACACACACATTCCCCCACCTCCCAAAAAAGTTCAGATCTTTGGTGTGCTCTTCTTTTTAAATTGTTGGAAATATTTGTGGCTTACATTTTTGGCAAATGTCTCTCCTGTATTTAACTATATCCCCCAAATCTTTCCCCTTCATTAAGCTCCCTTTTCACCTTTAAGTGCTGCATTTAGCCACAAAAAAGGGGGTGGCGTCCTACACAATGCCTTTACTAATCTGTTATATCAATCTCATCACACTTATCTGGCTTCAGGGTATTAAAGCTCACTCCCCGACCCCAATGAATATCATCCAAATCTTTGTCTTCTTAATCTCCTTAAGGGTTCAATTATGCTGCTCCTCGCAACATGGGGCGACGAGGAGGAGTGGCACAGGTGGGGATGGAGGCTGCACGTCTTAAAAAAAAAACCCTAATCCTTTCAAAGGTGCTGGAGAAGCATAAAGAGAGGCACAGTGAGTGTGTGCTTTCTCAAAGAGCATGCATATAAAATACATGGGTGCCCTCGTGTTTCTTGCGCTTCTTTCTTGGCCAACGATGTTGTTGTTGTTTAGTCGTTTAGTTGTGTCCGACTCTTTGTGACCCCATGGACCAGAGCACACCAGGCACTTCTGTCTTCCACTGCCTCCTGCAGTTTGGTCAAACTCATGCTGGTAGCTTCGAGAACATTGTCCAACCATCTCGTCTTCTGTCATCCCCTTCTCCTTGTGCCCTCCATCTTTCCCAACTTCAGGGTCTTCCAGGGAGTCTTCTCTTCTCACGAGGTGGCCAAAGTATTGGAGTCTCAGCTTCAGGATCTGTCCTTCCAGTGAACACTCAGGGCTGATTTCCTTGAGAATGGACACGTTTGATCTTCTTGCAGTCCATGGGACTCTCAAGAGTCTCCTCCAGCACCACAATTCAAAAGCATCAATTCTTCGGCGATCAGCCTTCTTTATGGTCCAGCTCTCACTTCCATACATCACTACTGGGAAAACCATAGCTTTAACCATATGGGCCTTTGTTGGCAAGATGGCCAACGATACAGGAAGTCAAATACCAGGGCAATATAGAGAGTGCTTGTGTATGCGTGGCTGTGCAATTGTTTATGGAACACTTTGTTTTGGATGTTTGTATGTGATGCCAATAAAAGGTTTGATGACGATGATTTATGGAACACCAATGGACAAGAATTAATGATGCCAAAACAGATGTGCTACACACTTTTCCTAAATGCAGTCCATCTTTCCTTCCTTGAGTTCTACCCCCCCCCCCCATGAAGACTATTTGCATGAGGAAACGGCTCCACCAGTGCAGTTTCCCCACTCAAAACTAGCTTTCTGGAGTCTTAATTTAACTGAAGCTGCATTTACATGCACATGCAAATCAGGACATCTTCCTCTACCTCCCATAAATTGGTCTCAAAACTTGTATGTGAATGTGCCTGGTGCAAAGAAAGAACGAAGGCTGCCTCAAGTTGTAGCCAACATTTCTCACAAACACCTTCGTCATCTCTTCTCCCTAGGCAACAGTCTTCAATTTCAGTCACTATATGAATTGAGAACCTGTGCAAAACGTGTCCAGCAGTGGAGTCACAATTTATAGAGCTATGATACCCAAAATAAAATACGATGAGTTAGTACAGGAATCTGTATTTGCTGCATTCCAGTCTCTCACTTTGCTGCGCCTCTCATATAAGAACCTGCCTTCCCAATCATTCATTCTGCCCAGCAATTTCTGCTCACGATGCAGTGGTATCAAAGCAACATTGCAATCTGAGATCCTGGATGGTAAACCTTTCCCATCCCAGATGTTGTTGGGCTGCAAGTCCCATCAGATCCAACCAGCACTGCCAATGGTAAGGGATGATGGGAGCTGGAGTCCAACAAAATCTAGAGAGCCACCATTTCCCATACCTGCTCTAAATGCTGAGGATTGAACTAGAACCTTTTACATGCAGGGTGGATGCTTGGCCACTGAGCTTTGTGCTCATGGCTTGTTTCTAGCTGTGGTGTGTATTTGATCTGAATATCTTCTCCTACTAAACATAGGGTATTTCTTGTTTTAATGGAAGCTCAGGATAAGGTTTATCCTCATTTGTGTCACAAACTCTAGAACGTTCACACTCTAGAATTTGTGAATTTTCGCTCATTAACCGAAGTATCCTAAATGCAATTTAACCCATTATTTCTTCCAAAGTGACACAGTACAATACTCTTAAATTAAAGCACCAATTAAATGCCATCTAGCTATTGCTTTGTGATGCCATTTACAACTAGCAAAATTTCAAATTTCAGCCCTTTGTGTGTCTCACACACGCATGCATAGTAACCAAAAAAGCTTTTAATAAAATAGCACCACACGTTAATCCTGTTCCCAGATGATCTTGGCTTCTCTCCAAAAGACTAGCCATCACCCATATTGGGCAGAGACCTTTTCTTTACAGCGTAAACAAAATCAAACCATTACCTTGTCTACAAGTAACAACAAGAAACAATTTTTTAAAACAAATGACTTTTTTTTTGCAAACAAATGTCACAAAAATCAGGAAACCACCCCCCCAAAAAACCCCAACAACTAATGAGCAATGCTCATGGAAGAATTCAGGTTTGAGTGACACATAATTCAGAAGAGGCTGATCTTCTTACTTTCATGCAATTCAAATTTAGTTAAATAAAACTAGAGCCAGAGCGTGCAAAACCTTGGTTCAAAAGCAGAATGATTTAAGACACCCATGAGCATGGTAAAACAGAGCAATAATTAAGGAGAGTTCTGCAGTTTAAACTGCAGATGTTACTCTCTGTAAAAAGACTATAATAGTAAAAAAATAATATTACGTTTCCTAGGCAACTGTTTTATCTAGACATGATCGTTCCAAGTTGCAGTATTTTGTCATCATATGTACAATACATTTAATACCCGGGGGTGTGATCTAGCCCCTTCCTGAGAACAGCAAGGTATATATGCAGACCTGTACATCTGTGCAGTTTTTGGTACATGGGAGGGAAGAATCCCCTTGTACATGCAAAGATCTCCACGTGCAAAAGAATTCATTCCAAGAAGGACCAAATCATGTATTTATTTTTCTCATCCTCACAACAACCCTGTGAGGTAGGATGTATTTGTTATGTAGGGAAAGGATGTTCCCAAAAACTGACCTGCCTGCAAGTCAGTACCTGAGCAGGGATTTGAAGGCTGGATTCCTAACTGCAACATTTCATCTGCCTATAGATATTGGATGGCCGCTAAAAACACATTCAAAATCCACAGGGTGACTGAATAAAGCCGCCCCCTCCAAAAGGAGGAGGGGGAGGGACCATGAAGGCAAATTTTACAAGAGGAAACTATTGTGCACTGATGAGGAATGACCTACAGGACCTCGGGGTTTTGTTTGGTTTCCACTGTATAATATTGCTAATTATTTTCTCTAAGGTCATGGTGAACAAGATCCAGACAAGTTACACACATTGAAAACAATTGGGGGTGGGGGGAAGAGCACAATAGGTTTTGCAAAACTACAAAATTTCAGGTGTATTAAACGCTTTCTCACTAGCTGTATAGGTTTCCAATTCATGCGCTGTTTGTAATGCTAATGCATACTGGTGGCCTCCATCCAGTGTGGGTTCATTGGCCACATGCAAACTGTTTCCGTGCATACACTAGAGTTTCCCCTTTGTCTTCTTCTTGACTATTGTGCTGAACATGTGGCATGGTTCTAAACTAAAGGCTTTAGGTGCTTTCTTCTGGGCTGTGAAGGGGTCCAGAATTTCCACACACTACCTTAGACTAAGGCACCTGTCCCCACCCAAAAAACACCCCACTTTATACTTGGGTTTAATTCAGGCATCATGGTGAAAGACACTTATCCATGACAGAAAAGTAGAGATGCCATGGGTTGTAATTAGGTAGCAAACTATAATTAGAAATAGGCTTGCAAAACCAAGGTTTGTGCTATGATATCTGAATTTCCAAACCATAGTTGCAAGAAGAAACCTAGTTAACTGAGTCAGACCTTGGTCCATCTAGCTCAATAACTGTCTACACTGATCAGCAACTGCTCTCTGAGATTTAGGACAAGAGTCTTTTCCAGCCTCATGCAGAGACATTTGTATTGAGCACTGATACCTATCTGTAATTACATAGATTCCCCCATGAATTTTCCATAGTTTATTATTGAAGAACTGATGTAGCAAGAGAAAAACCATGTAATTCACATTTTATTGCTGTGGTATGGCTTGATGTCCCAATAAATAGGATGTTTTAGCAGATGCCACACTGTCTCATCCGTTTTAAAGACTCATCTTCATCAAATTGACTATTTATTCTTAAAAACAATATTAGGGGGGAAATAGACATGAGGGTTCAATGCTTAACCTCCATATCAGAGGAAAAAAAGAATAATTCCTTATTAAGATAATATGCAAAATGTACAAATTCTCCTATCAACCAGAAACTCTTCCACTTACTAGAATTCCAGTAACTAGCCAAGTCAATACAACATTTGGTCATCGTGTTTGGTCTTTTTAATACTTTGAACAAGCATCTGCTGGTGTCTTCACCGTAAAAGCAGCACTCTTCAAAAACAACAGAACACAGCACCATTCTATATTTTTTCTTTGTTTAGTAGATGTCATAGGATTCTTCTTCTTTGTTACCATCTCATGTGGGTGCCATTGCCCTTCTAAGAGGACGAGGGAGGCATTCAAGGTGAGTTCTGGCACCTCTTTTTCTAGAAAAGTAGCACTGGTCACCATCTGAGAGATGGTCTTCATATAGCTCCAAGTGACAAATTAAGTCTGCTTAACAGAAAGAGTCATGTCACAAAACAAAAATGGCGGTGACTGAAACCAGCAACAGGATACTAGCAGCCTGTCGGCTGCTGCCCGACGTCCTCCGAGCATGGACAACTGCAAATACCGCATTAGTATGATTTGTTGGTATGTCTACATTGCAGATCATCCCTTCACAGCAAGAGATGCATTCCTGTAAGTTTTAAAAGACAACATATGATTTTTTAATTTAATTAATCAATGAATTACATCTGCAAAAAGTTGCAAGTAAAGAAAAATAAGCATTCTGAAGGAGCATTTTTTGTTTTGCTATAGTAGGCTCAACTTAAGAAAGGGCATTCCATCAATACACCATGGCAGAGGGATGCCTCTTTTTTGGTGGTACCTGGCATCTGTGGGTTGGTGTTTTGTTTCACAAGTACCTGCATTACAAATAAGCAAGCAATCTGTTTCCTGATTTATTTGATAACAATTAAAATTGCTTCCACACCAAGTTCCTTACACTTAACTGGAAAGGAAGTTCCACAGAGCAGTAATATGGCACTATGTTATCCAAATGTACTGTCTCTGCCTCTGTGTCAAAGAGGCAGAAAGGAACCCACTGCTCTTGAACAGAACAGGAGTTAAATGGCAGTTCATTATTATCCGTCAACCGAACTGAAAGCAGAGAAACAGCAGCCGCAATGTTTCTACAGTAGTAAAAGTTGCAATTCTCAGCAATGCTTTGCCTGTCTACATTGCATTTGTGTTGTGCAGCAAGAAATAGAAAACAAATGCCACAAATTGAGCCCGGCGGGGAGAGATGGGGATTCCTGGGATATAACAATTTGGCAATGGCAGTGTCTGGATCCTCTGTAAGGAATGAGTGAATGGACGACAGTAATTCCTGAGAAAAGAGCTAATTACAGTGGAAGCAACCTAAATGTCACAGCCTCATATGGCAGCAGTTTCTTTACCATAATTAATTAACGGAAACTTGACATTTTTATGTAACTGTTAAATGCATAATAAAGGGCTGAATCCCTGCTAAATGTGTGCTTTTAAACAGAAGGTTAATAATTTGTGTAATGCTCTTGACATGCGATGTGCAACCTAGAAGAATGCACACTTGCAGATTCCCATTGCCAGCAACAGAATGGTAAACCATGTGAGTGCAAAGGAAACATCCTTCATCTGTGGTCAGCATTGTTGAATGTTCTGGCTTCCCCCTGCTTCATAATTATCGTGGTTTTTCTCCTCTACATCAGCTCTGTGAGAATAATGACCATTGTCCCCATTTTATGGTTGTGAGACTGAGATTCAGCCTGAATGAGATGCCAAAAGCACCCAGTGAGTTCTGTAACTGAGCTGATACTTCGGCCAATGTCCAAGCATGACACTTCTGTCAATAAAAAGGTAAAGGTACCCCTGCCCGTACGGGCCAGTCTTGACAGACTCTGGGGTTGTGCGCTCATCTCACTCTAGAGGCCGGGAGCCAGTGCAGTCCGCAGACACTTCCGGGTCACGTGGCCAGCGTGACAAGCTGCATCTGGCGAGCCAGCGCAGCACACGGAACGCCGTTTACCTTCCCGCTAGTAAGCGGTCCCTATTTATCTACTTGCACCCTGGTGTGCTTTTGAACTGCTAGGTTGGCAGGCGCTGGGACCGAGCGACGGGAGCGCACCCCGCCACGGGGATTCGAACCGTCGACCTTTCGATTGGCAAGTCCTAGGCGCTGAGGCTTTTACCCACAGCGCCACCCGGGTCCCTTTTACTTCTGTCAATAGGCCACACCAATTCCCAACAGTGAAGACCTCCATCAGTGATTCAGCTACATATAAACACGCATCATTTTGTCTACTACATGCTTGCAATATCTAGGTCAAAATGTATTAACCCACATACAAGATATTCCCTTAAAGGCCTGATCACAGATGTCTGACAGTCTGGGACCTCAGCTGTCAGCAAGAATACAAGGGCCAAGGAAACCTTGCTTTTTCCAGCCTCTTGTCCTTAAAAATAAATTTAAAAAATCAAAATTCTAGTTGACTGATGTTCTGCAACCTACATAAACAAACGCGAACCAAGCAAAAATTATTTGTATGTTCTGTGCAATGTAATCGGCTTCTTCTGGAACGCTAATATGTGCATAATAAGCTGCTCCTGGTGAGTGACTAAAATAAATTTAATAATTAATAATATGCACCATGGCCTTTTAAACTGGGAGGGGGGGTACTCTTTTTGTTTGTTACTATGTTGTGTGTTTTTGTGTTGTAAACTGCCCTATGATCCTTGGACGAAGGGCGGTGTAGAAACTTAATACAGTCATACCTCGGGTTGCAGTCACTTCAGGTTAAGCCTTTTGGGTTGTGCTCCGCAGCGACCCGGAAGTAACGGAGCGTGTTACTTCCGGGTTTTGCTGCTCGCACATGCGCAGACGCTCAAAATGACATCACGCGCATGCGCGGAAGCAGCGAATCGTGACCCACGCATGTGCAGACGTGGGTTGCGTTCACATCAGGATGCAAACGGGGCTCCAGAACGGATCCCGTTTGCATCCAGAGGTACCACTGTACATCATCACCATCATCACCAATGCAAGGCAACAACTATACTTGGGATGGGGATTACTGTTGTCTTCTGAGTGTAATGATTGCCTAATTTATGCCTTGGGTGTGGAGGACAGAGAGGGCACCATGTTCTAAAGTACTTTCCTGTACACAAAAAGGCAATGCTCACAGTGTGACTAGTTTCCCTGTGGTGGCGACATCCAACAAAACGGCACTCTTCTCTGGTGGCACATTTTTTAGTGACAGAGGTGCTCCTTCCATGACTGGTGAAGTGATGGACTGTCAAGCAGTACTCTGTGTCTAAGCAACCAAAAGGAAGAAGAGAAAATCAGTAATAGAGTTGATGTAGTGAGATTCAAATCAGAGACTGGACTTTCTGACCAGAACTCAAGATGTCTGGCGTTTTTCATAAATAAGGCATTTTTTTCCTGCCCCCACTGCCCTGCATCACCTGGTTTGACCACAGATACATCTCTCCTTGCTTCAGAATATTTTAAAAGTTTGTTCTCTGAAATTAGGGCATACACTTTCTGGTCCTGTTCTTCCTTAGATGGGAAATCCCTACATATTGGCATACGCTTCTGCATTCCACTGGATGCAGATTTTCCTAAGGTACTGGAGAAGGTGGCCAGGGTACTAGCACAACCCACCCTGCACCCATTCATTTGACCAGCACATTTTCCCACACAAAAGGCAAGACAGCACTGCTTGCATCTAAATGCAATCTGCAGCACACATAGAGATTGGAGGTGTGGGTGTTACCTAGACAAAAACTCAAGGAGTGACCACCACCTTTCCACTACCAAGTCACCATTTTGTTTTCCAATAACATGTTCCAAAGGTGCCCTTCATATATTACAGAGGAACTGCTGATTTGTGACATGTTAAAGTCTTGGCATCCTATTGGTGGGTTCGGTCTTGTGGGTGCTTTCTGTGCAGTGGATGACAAGCTGGGAATGGAAGCAGCCCTATAGGAAAGAGCCTTACAGCAACAACATAAAATGAAGTTACTGATAAGCCGTATGAAGGACACCAAAGTCAGATATACATGTGATTGGCTCTGTGACAAATAAGAAGCATGGCAAGTAAGGCAGTGTACTCTAAAGCCAATAGTGTTAAATACCTTCTTAGCCACTTTGATATCTAAAATATGGTGTGGTCAGATGGAAAAGCCAGAACAAATAGCATTAAATATCTTACTGTTCCCCATGTACTTACTCTGAGGACACCATTTGTCTTCAGCCCATCTGTTACAGTTGTAATTGTCAACCACATTGTCACATGTAAAACACTTGAAGCTGCTTGGAAATGGAGTAGCTTTGAAATTAAAAAATAAAAATAAAGAAATGAAAAGAAGTAAATCGTTTCAGAATCCCAAATGTCCAAATGTCATAACCCCAAATTCAGTTCTTCCCCAGTTGGGTTCCGGAGAGAGGGGAACCAAACAGCAATGAGCCTTGTTGAATTGCATCACAATCCTAAGTATACCCACTATGGGCCTATTGAATTAAGAGTGGGTTTCAGGTGTGTGCAGGGGGCTGCCATGCGGGGAGGAGCTAGGAAAGCCCCATTGCATGAGTGGAGTTTTGCTCAGTTTTCTCTGCATCCAACCCTTAATCATTTATATCCTGTCTCTCACACCCAACCAAGATACTCAAAGTGGATTTTGTCTTTTGGATGCTTTCTTGATTTTATTCTTCATCTCAAGAGCCCTCGGTGGCAGCATAGCCCATTGTGGGGTACCCACTTGTAATGGTTCTGGGGTTGCTCATGCTTAAGTTGCCGTTACTCCTGGCTAGGTTGCCTGGTTGAACCCTTTCTGTCTGGACAGCCTTCAGTTCGTGGCTGCCTCAGTCACTGGCAGAATCTGTCAGTGGGCATTTCTTGAACCTCTTCCAGCATAGAAGCTGTTTGACACCCAGTCTCCTCCTACTTTGCCTGCGCGTAAGTCTTCTGCGCAAAGTGGGTGTGGGCAGTGGAGTACTCGTGCCCTCTCCGCTGGTCTCCAGTGAAGAGTCCTGGAGCCACCTCTCCGATTCCCCCATCTGCCCCCCTTCTCCACTGGTGTTACACTGATTTCCTTCCCCCGCAGATGGGCTACCTCTCTCCCTGCTGGGACCCTCTCCGCCATCCCTCTGGAGCCTCCTCTCCGCCTCCAGTTCCGATGGCAGTTCCCTGACACCACTGTACCAGGTTAAATAAAACAGATCAGCACTAACTACAATACAGTGGCGCAGACAGACTTTAAACGAGGAGCCCATCCAGCCCCCGGTTTCTTGTGATACAACATCCAAAGAGCAAGGCAACACATGGAAAACCGCTATGTTCAATTACAGATGCAAAATCTCAGCAGGATGTGTCCTAAACAACAGTATGAGAAAGATGTAGCAAAAGTAATAAAAAGAGGAACATGCAGGTGTGCTTTAATCAAGGGTTCAACCAAAAAATTAACAACTACCAGAGACAATCAAGTTGATGTTTAGCTTTTAGGTCTATTAGAAATGCATTGTGAATTCATGATGATGATGATGATGATGATGATGATGATACTACAAGGCATTTCAAACAGAAAATGCCCAAAGAGTTGAAAACATATGCACTGGCATAGGCAACAAAACTGTAACAGAACTGTAACTGGCTACTTACGGTCTACTGGAAGCCTCACATTATGGAAGTTGATGTTCTTGGCTAGAATCCAACTATTGGAGACTATGAAGAGCTGAACAAAAGCTGCAGCCAACATTTGACAGAGGAACGGCATTCTGTTTGTTGCACATCAAAGCATAAGGTTCTTATAACTGAGAGGAAGAAGGGGAGAAATAATGTATCATTACGGGGGGAAAAAAGCCTGAGAACTGATTTTATGTCTGGCACACTCTGTACAATACGTTACTCACATCCACCTCTGCCAGCACTGTTAGTCCCAGCACTGGCCTAGGGGGCATACATGAATTAAAGGTGACATCAGCTCCACAAAGCTAAGCTGGCACTGCCTTCTGCTGGCCTGGTTGTAATGTACATCACAGCACTGCTACATATTACAGCAAAAGGCCATTCATAAGTGCAGCGGTTGTGATAGAGCAGAGGAGGTTAGGGGGGGGAAATCCATTAACAAGCTTGAATGGATAAAATTAAGCTTTTTTTAGAAAGAAAGATGAGTGCAGGTTGCAGTGGCCACTGGCAATCTGAACTATAGAAGAATACAGGCCTCGGGTTTATTTTTTAAAGAGGGTTTTCAAGACTCTGATCAGAATCTACAACACTATGATTTCTAGGCTGTCCATTTTCTGCTGAATGCAAAACAAGTTCACACATCTTCATTACTGCATGCATTTTAAATATCTCAATTAACGCTTATCTATCTTTAACAGGTAACATGCATATTCAAAAAGTAGTTGCTCCAATAGAATTACCTACTTGCCTATTTTGCATCTCTCATCTTGCACAATGCCATCACATCAGCAAGTATCAATGCTCAGTTCGAAGGTATCAGAATTCCACTCGCAGATCTGCAGATGCTAATGAGAAATAAAAAGGCATTCAGTGTAATTTCTCCCACTAAAGGTCACAGTTAAAGATAAAGTCTTCATGGATAAACATTAAAGAACTTTTCCAAGTCACAAAGACTCATTTACCAAAATGGGAGGGGGGATTTGATATTGGTTATATAAAGGGCAAAAGAACTTAATATGTGCAGTCATACCTTCAAACCAAGGATGGATTTAATCCAAAGGTTTGGTGAAAAGATGAATATGGGACATAGAAAGCTGTGGGTCGGGCCACCAGTGTATTGAACTCAGTAATACTGTCTGACAGAGGCTGTCCTGAGTTTCAGAGGACTCCTGTCCCTCTCTCCCTGGAAATGCTGGAAGTTGAACTACAGTCCTTCCATAAAATGTATCATCAATATCACAAAGCATTTTTGCCATGAATGACACGATTTACAACAGAATGCGCAGGTGTCAAAGCTTACAAGCATGCACACGATTAATGTTGTCATGCAGGAACATTGTTGGCACTTCTGAATATTGCACAAACACAACATGGACGTGTCAGGTATTAGTGGACTGTATACAACTGCTATTCAGAATCACCACTAGATGGCATAAGATAAGATGAGATCTGAGTTTCCCAACCCCTTCTTGTACACTGGGATCTGAACTGCAGCCAGTTAAAGTGCTGGGAACCAGCCTGTGCTTCTTCTCTCACTCAACATGCACAAGTCAAGTCAAGTTTCATTGGCTAAAAACCAATGGCCATTGCAAACATGTGAAGGTATTGCAGTTTATAATAGATTATTTCCAGAAGAATGCTCCATATTTAGCTGGCCAAATTAATCCCCAATTCTTCCTGGGACAGACACAGTCTAGGGTATGATATGTTTATCTCCATCTGGTCGCCAAATGAATGAAACAATACCCATACAAACATCCCAACACACCGGGCCATGTCCATACTTCAGGGTTTCTAACTTATTGGAAACTAGCTGTGTGCTGATTAATTGCTCCTGCTGAGCTCCTCCTTCTCTGGTGCACGTGAGAGAAACAAATCAGGAAATTGATACTAAACTTGGCTTTTTTGAGATGTCCTGGATTGTGCACTGTTGTTCCCTGGCAAACCAGAATTACTAGCCATAAAAGCATGGTTTGTTGACTAAAGATTCCTGGCTACTTAAGAGGAAGCAAACAATGAACTTGGGTCTGAACATCTTGCTTTGGATTTCCCTGTGCATGACAAGAGCACAGTAGAATATATCTGCTTATTCCTGATAAATCATGAGAGGAATTCAGTGTTGCACTAATCGTTCTGTCAGTGCAAGCATTCTGGCTTGCCACACAGAATGATGCCCCCTCTCCTCCCCACCACCATGCGCTTTTCCATGGGTTCTTCTGATCTACCCCCAAGCCAATGTCGGCGGGCACAGGGGGAGGAGATGGGGGGAAACCCCATTGCACAAGAAAAAGTTATTGCAAAGGGCTTCCACTGACAGGACGCATTAGTTGAATCCTGCCCCATCGGAGCAATGCTGACTTACTGTGACGTGCAAACATGCCCAGAGAATATACTGTCACACAAAAACAAGTCCAATTTGTTAGCAAAGTTATTATGTTATAAATCTGGAATAATTCCAGCCACCAATACCAAGTAGAAAGTGCTCCCCCCCCCCAAGGATGCTGGTTTTACTTGCTGCCAAGGGTGTCAATTTGAATAAAATATTGTGGGGGCCCAAGGTAAACCCTGCCATGCATAATTGATCACATGATGCAGTGCACACACACAACCTTAATAGGACTGCCCATCAACTTTGTGGGGGCCCAGCCCCCTCAAATATTTTATTGTGGGGGCCGAAGCCCCCATGGTCCCTAGGACTTGGTTCCTATGTTTGCTGCAGACCAGTATAAGGAGGCACACACCGTTCTTTAAAAATATTATCTTCGATCTTGTCTGCTTAGAACCATGCATTATTTTTGCTTTATTTCCATTCAAGTTGACAACTATTTATCCCTGATGCACAACTGAAGAGTGGTACCAGGAGTAGACTCACCCTTGAAATACAGTGGTACCTCCGTTTACGAACTTAATTCGTTCCAGAAGTCCATTCTTACACTGAAAGCGTTCTTAAACGGAGGTGTGCTTTCCCCAAGTGAGGCCACCCATTGCCAGTGCTGGTTTGTCTTCCATTCGTCTTCCAGGGCAAAGCTCACTAGCCGGAACACCTACTTTCAGTTTTGCGGAGTGCGTCGCCTGAATCGTTCATTAACAGGACTGTTCTTAGACCGAGGTATGATTGTACAGGGGACCCTCCATATATGAATTAAATTCATTCCGGGGGTCCGTCCGCAACCTGAAAAGTTCGTTTGCAGAGGCGCACAGCAAAACTCAGAAGTATACACTTCCGGGTTTGCCGCGTTCGTAACCCGAAAGTTACGTATCCAGAGTGGTACGTAACTAGAGGGTCCACTGTATTCTAAAGCTTTGCATAGCTTTGACCGTACACAGTATTGCAACACAGAGAACTTTGTTTCTCCCAGTCCTTGAAACTATTGTTTCTGTTCTCTCTTTAAGTATTTCATTCTGTACTCTTCAAACACCAAACTAGCGAAAGAATCTTGGGCCATAATATAGGGTATGTACACATTAGCAGCTTGGAGCCCAGCATAGTCGTTTTCCTCTGCTACATTTTAAGTCACTTCACCAATGCCCATTACCTTATTTGTTTCAGTGCATCAAACTCCAGTTCACTGAAGCTGTAATCTGCACATGCGCTGTAATCTGCACATGCGCAATGATTGCCTGAACTGGTTTCCTATGGATTGTGGCTAGCGTCATGTGTACTCAGCTTCCACCACCAGTGGTGCAAGTGTGCTGGAGCTGAATTAAGTGGTAATATAGACAAAGCTTTATTTCTGAATAGCTCACTTAATGTTTGCTCTGTGAGGGTGGGGCACTGATACCCTTCAATGCAGGGCTTATCTGTCGCAGAAAAGCAACCAGCTTTTATGGGAGCAAGGCATGACCCAGAGCTTCTGACAGCCAGCACTCACCTTAAAACACAAAACTGCACCTGCACCACCAAACAAACATTTCACTTTAGACCTTGTTGCTTCAGTATGAGCCACTTTGAGGAAAACAAACAATGCAAGCTAAGACCAGCCTTCGCCTACCTGCTGCCCACAAGTTATTTTGGGTAGTAATTCTCAACAGCCCCAGCCAACATAGATTTTCTCCACTCTGAAACATCCCTGTACAATTTTTTAAAAAACAAAACAAACTCATGGCATGTTTTTCTGCAATCCCAATCCCTCATCTAGGATGCCTACTATAAGGTGTCACTGGCCTGAACAAGCCTATTCTCTATTCTCTGCCTCCATCTTGTTATCTCCTTCCCTCCTTCTCAGACTAATGTCTTAACATTTTGTATATCCTTGCTTGGTTGCTTAGAGTTTCTTAATATATATTTTTTCTGTTGATTTACAAACTTGCATACAACAACACACCTGGGGTGTCCCCTGAGTATGTGGAAACCACTGACTCATTTTTGAGTGAGCCCATTTAGTTTCCAGACTAATGCTTGACTGTCTGGGTTTACTATTAGAGAAGTGATTCTCAAAACTCTCCTCAGCCCCTCAGATGGACCACTTGAAAAATGCTGAGAGCCTTGGTGGGACCACTAAATGATTTTTCTGCCTGTTGCAGCCGCAGTTTGAGAACCCCTCTGAAAGGGAATTGCCTAAATTTGACCAAACTTTGGATGTAATATTCTTTCCCTTCTTCATTTTTAAAAATAAAACAAAAACTAGGAACAGAAATCTGGAGAGCTCAATGATTTAAACCCCCACCCCCCGTGTGTGTACACCCAGGTGATGTTGTAATTACTCAGTTTTGGAATTGTCTATTTTTATCAGAAATTTTCTGCCCTCCAACCTAAATACTCTAATGTGGAATGTATAGCTATTTTTCCTCTACACACAGAGTTCTTAATTTAAATCTGCCCACCCCAGGTTACATATTAAAAGCCAGCCGAGTTAATAAATCCTTCGGTCAATAAAGTCTCTGTATCTCAAACATTTACACTGCCACTACCCCAAGGGGAACCAGCCTGGCTATTTCTAGAGATTTCTGCCCACCATCCACGACTTCATTAATCAAATTGTTTTTGCACAGCAAATGGTGTGCAGCAGCCTGTGAAAGTATCTGCTACTACAATGCGAACTGAACAAATGCACTGTTTAGGGTTTGTTTTTTACCAGTTGTTCCTGGAAGCTATCGTTTTTTTGCAACTGAAAATTGTAACAATCCAAGCCATTTCAGCTGCTACTTGTAATTAAAAACCTAAATGGAGTCACCAACTGTGAAAAACTACAGTCTTGTTTAAGTCTTGTAAAAGACTGATAAAAGCATAAAACAGAAGCAACTGGTGTTAATGTGTTGGAATGTAGTATTTCAACGTATGGTTTTTGTTTTTAATGAAACACAATCTCTTTATCATTACCTAATGCAATATATATCCCACCTTTTTTTCTTTTCTTTTTTCTTTTTTTCTTTAAAGGAGAAGATAAATAGTAGTGTGGTACAGTAAAGGTAAAGATACCCCTGCCCCTACGGGCCAGTTGTGTCCGACTCTAGGGTTGCGTGCTCATCTCGCTCTAGAGGCCGTGAGCCAGCGCCGTCCGAAGACACTTCCGGGTCACGTGGCCAGCGTGACGAAGCTGCAGCTGGCGAGCCAGCACCAGCGCAGCACACGGAAATGCCGTTTACCTTCCTGCTATAAAGGGTCCCTATTTATCTACTTGCACTTAAGAGTGCTTTCAAACTGCTAGGTGGGCAGGAGCTGGGACCGAACGACGGGAGCTCACCCCGCCACGGGGATTCGAACCGCTGACCATACGATCAGCAAGTCCTAGGCACTGAGGTTTTACCCACAGCGCCACCCGCATCCCAGTAGTGTGGTACCTTAAAGATTAATTTATTTATTCTGGCACGAAACTTTACGAGTGACGTCCTGGTCCATTAAATATAAATAATATAAACTGAACAGAAGTGGAACCCATGTAGAGTTTTGGTACACTGAGATTACCAAAATCAAGCCTTTCTATTGCTGTATGTTTTGTTTCTATGTACTGATTCAGCATCAGAACATTTATGTCATGGGTGGAGAACTTGGGTTCCTCTAGATGTTGCCTGAACAATGGTCAAGGTTGATGGGAGTTGGGGATCCAACAATATCTGGAGGGCCACAAATTTTCCATCCTTCCTACATCCTTATCTTCCCCACCCCAGTTGTGTAAGCCCCACCAATCAGCTGATTGTTGGCACTGGCAAAGTGCTGTACACAGGACTTTGCTATTGCTGCCAACCAGCTGGTTGACAGTGCCTACAAAGCCCCTTTGTCGCAGCCACATCTTTCCTTCCCCATACCTGACGTCAGATGTAGGGCTGGTGGGTGTGGTCAAATGGGGGTGCTGTCTCTATGGGCTGGACATTTCCCATCCCTGCTATATGCCAAATTAGATCCCATACATTACACACCTTATGTATGACTGAGAGAGCAAGGGGGAATGCAAGTACTTGAACCAAGATTTTGAATTTTTGGTTCATATTAAACCAGATTAAAATTTAAATGAAGGTTTGAATGATTGACAGGGGATTTTGTTTTCCTAAGCACAATAAAACTACTTTATGTGTGGATAACAAGTGGATGCAAGTTTTCTCCCCTGCTTTCTTTACCATTTTAGGTGGCACACCTGTGCTTCAGAAAGGCGCCTTTGTTCTCTCTCATTCCACTGCTGTCCTCTCTCCCTTGCTTTTCTTTCTTCAAGCTTGTTCCCTTTTTAACTGCCTCTGGTTTCTCCTTTTGCAAAGAAACAATCCTTCAGGGTTGTGGGGGAGGCATCTAATATGTGACAACTGTGGTTATGTCCAATAAAATATGGCAATCTTCCTCTCTATAACCAACATGCCATGCATCTCTGAATTGAACTGAACCCTGACGTTTCATTAACAGCTCATTCTTCAGACATTGGTGACTCAAAGGGGGAGGGGGGAAATGTGTGTAAACAGCTGCAGTTCAAGTTCACTTCTTTTTAAAGTATCACTCCCTTGTCTGCACTACAGCAGAGCCTCGTTTGGGTTAGGCATGTTTGTACTTACGCTTAACTGAAAGTCCAGTCTGATCCCCAGCTTCAAAGGAACACAGACTGCTGGTAAAGTTCTGCAGAGCAGCATTTGCAATGAGCTCACTATACCTCCCAGGACTTCAGCACTGCAACCCACAGAGGCAGCATTCCCCTGCATGTGTCTGAATGTTCCCTTTCTGGCTGCACACTTTATCACTGGGAGAGCCATTGAACATGTCCTTACCAGAACGCTCTCCTGCTCTCTGCTATCAGAAGACCAGTTCAACACCGATGGTAAAGAAAGAGTAAATCTTAACATGGTGTTGTAAAGCATGATTACAATTGTAAAGCAACCTGTGGTCTCTTGATGAAGGGCAGTATGTAAATTTAATAAATGACGACGACGATGCTTTGTGAAATAACAGGGACCAAGGGCTAAGAAGGGTTCCCAAAATGAGGGGTTCAGCATCCTGCATCTCTTGACTAGCAACAGGATTATGTTAAAAAGGCAGTGACCTGCTTAAAAAAGCAGGTAATGACAGAGAAGTCCCTCCCCTCTCCCTTGCTAAGTGCAATGTCTTCTCCCCTACCTGCACCTTCCAAGGAGCAGATCAATGGAAGAAGAGGCTCTGGCCTGGCACTGAAGACAGAAGGCTGAGATACAACCTCCTTCTCTTTCTCTCTCTCTCTCTCTCTCTCCCTATATTGGTAAGGAGATTTAAGTGGGGGAGCATTGGTATTGCCCCAACTGCAGTTTGAAGCGATATAGGCCACTCTGCCACCTCAGGACTTTACACCTCCCTCATCTCATATACTGTGGTGGACAGGCAGAAGGAAGGAGATACAGATGGTTTGGGGTCAGGGAAAGAGAGTCAGTGGTGGCGACAGAAAATGTGCTGAAGAAGGGGGGAGGCAAAGTACATTTCTGGTGCAGGCAAGCACTGTCCACCATGTTAAGATTTCTGAAAAAGAAACAACAGTGTATTTCACATTGGCATTCCCATCCATTCATGTCCCATTAACTTTGATGGACTTGACTAGTAGGTATGCTTAAGACTTCAGGCTTGTTTAATTTTATTATTAAACTGTAACTTGTATGGGAAGAGTGCCTTTCCTTCAAGCAATCACATACGTTGAGTGATTGGGAGATGGGAAGGGGCAAGACACTTGTCTACTGGGGGATGCTTGGGTTTAGCTCCAAGAACAGTGCGGCAGATTGTGTACTTCCTCTGAAGCTGATCCAATCCAACTACAAATAAACCAACTCACACCCAGGCATCAACCCATGTGTACCAACGCTTCCTGCAGACCAACCTTTCCCCAACCTTGGGTCTCCATATGCTGGGACCCCGTCATTCGAAGCCACCACAGCTAATGATCATGGATGATGAAGGTTGTAGTCCATCAATATTTGACGACTTTGAGTTAGAGGAGGCTGCTAGAGAATGTGGGATTTTGTAGAAAGTTTTATGGGATGTGTATGAAGGGCAGGTCATCTGAACATCACACTATTTTTCTGCAAGTGTTGTTGCACAATCCTGTCCTTGGTAGTTCACATGCAGTGTTGTACCCCCTAGTACCCCCACAAGCACTCATATTTCTTGCTCTGTCACAATTCCACTGTATGGCCTCATTCAGCCCTGCTGTCTCCAGAGGCTTCATTAACATTGATCTGATTAAAGGGAAACTAAACTAAACCAACAGATCAACTGAAGTAGGTTAATAAGAACTTCCTAAAAAGAGGGCAACATGCTTCACTTACTTCATGCCTGAAAACAAGGTAATAAAGTAGAGATGCCTCAAGGTAATGTGTGTGTGTGTGTGTGTGTGTGTGTGTGTGTGTGTAGGTGGGTGTTCCCTCCAGTGTGGTATGCTGCACACTCATGTTAATAAAATGTACCTGGATTTTTTACCCGCAACCTGCATACCTTTCACTCAGATATAAATCAGGAGCATGAAAAGGAAAGGAAGAGAAAAGCAGGTGGGGACACTACAGTGTCTCAAAACGATTAAAATTCCAGCTCTGTGTGGTTCTGCACACAGTAATTCAGCACTGGTATTTGAAAAACTGATCCCTGATTTCAGCAAAAGCAACCTTAAATTAGGACGGTTTCAACAAGGTAATGCTTAGTGACGAAAAGGTAAGATAGATGAATAACCAGGAACAATCTTGATTAACCTACCTCTTGTCCACCCTGATAACATATGAGTAGGAATGGGCAAATCTTGCAATTTCAGTTTCTCATTTTTCCAGTCTCAAGTTCAGTTCCCCACATTTTCACGAGAGTCTGAATTTTTTTTTTTTAATTTTTTTTTAGAAAATCCTCACAAGAATTTATCAGGATTTTAGGTCACATTTCTCCTAATATGCATATTTTTTCAAGCACTTTCCCATAATATATATGTTTTGGTATGCTATTTCCAGCAATATAGGCATTGGTTTCTTCTTATTATTCTTTTAATAAAACCCTTTTTATTTACCTTTCATATGCTGTATATAGGTAACTAATATCCAGTGCAGATAAGTAATGCAATGAGTATACAGAGGTAAATGACACAACAAGGATAAACTAACATCTATAAGCAGAAAATAGCAACAGCAACAAACATTCCCTCCCCCACTGCATTTCTATACACATGCTCCCCTAATATACACACACTGAACATGTTATTTGGTTGGAGAGCCACACTGCAAAATTTAGAGTAGCTACGTTTCATGTTTGCACATTGTTTTGGGACATGCAAATTTGCATTAAAACGGAACTCCATCCCTTTATATAAGATATGAGTTTTGCAGTCATCATTAGGTTTTTGTATTTCTGTTATGTCCTGTGGCCAATATGAAAATAAAGCTAGGCAGGCAATATATCATGGTGGTGTCAAGTCCTGCTAATCTTAAACTTGAGGAGATGCTGAGTGTCTTTGCTGAGTAAAGGTTTCCTTGGTGTTCTATACCAGGCTTCCTCAACATCAGCCCTCTAGATGTTTTTGGCCTACAACTCCCATGATCCCTAGCTAGCAGGCCTAGTGGTCAGGGATGATGGGAATTGTAGTCTCAAAACATCTAAAGGACCGAGGTTGAGGAAGCCTGTTCTATACAGTAAAATGGACTAAATTCCTTGGGGCTTTGAGGCATCCCATGAAACTACTTCAGCACTATGATGTTGATTTGAGACAATACTTCAATATTAGCTGCCAATTACCCAGATGTTTATATTACACTTCAACAAGTCCAGATTTGCTTCAGAGTACAAAATTGTGCCGCGTCAGATAAGAAGACTGTGCAGGTTTATTTTATTTTTTGCACATATTATACATCACATCTGACATGGCATGGCACTTGTGTTGAACACAAAATGTAAAGTAAGAATTATCTCATTGAAATGAGTCAGCTCCTCTCATAAGTGAGAAGTGGCCTTTTTAAAGCATACTTTTTAAAAACAGGGGCACTGAAGCTAAGGTTAGCATTCGACCATTGCAAAAATTTCCTTTTGCAAAACAGACTGTTCTTCCTCCCCCCCCCCACCCTCCATCCCCCCTCTCCAGATGTGGGGATGGTGCAAAGCCACACAAGGGGAGGGGGAATCCGCTTGGACTGGCATGAGAAGTTAGCTGAATACCGCCTAAGAATGCTTAACATGTTTTTAAGGCTGCAAATTTATGCACATTTAATCCCACTGAACAGCAGGACAGAAGTATAACATACATGGATTTGTGCTAAGATAATGAGACTCTGCAAATAGTGTTTTGTCTCTAGTTTTGCTAGTTTGTTCTAAAGTCTATGCCAGGGCTGGCCCACCCAAGAGGCAAGGTCAGGCAAATGCCACAGGTGGCAGGATCTACAGAAGCAGCAGATCCCAATGCAGCTCTTTATTTTCCCACCCCCTTGTTCCTAATGCAGATCCTCACTCCTTCTTCCCCGGAGGGAAGGAGAGGTGCCATTTTGTAGTTAGCCTCAGGTGCCAAAATGTCTTGGTCCAGCCCAGGGTCTATCCTTTTACTAATTTAAACCCCAGTCTGTAACCGTGAGTAAAGACTCCCAAAGCTGCACATCTGGTGAAATTGGGGTGTGCTTTATACAAAAGATGACACAACAGAGCTGCACAGCAGCTGTGTTGAAAGAGTGTATATAATCCATTCACAAAATATCCTGTGCTCCTAAAATCTTTTCTGCCAACTGTCAGCCTGAGGCAAATTTTTACAAGTGAGTTATAGCTTTCACTCTTGAAAACTGGGAGGGGTATATAATGGAGCTACTGACAAACCATCTTAATTACTACTGCTTTGAAAAATATGTTAGAAAGAAAGTCATAAAAAGCCCCACATCCAAACCCCCAAAAGAGATTAAATCAGTAAGAATTCCTTTGCTATGAAACTACCATATGGGTATACAAAGGGAAATCTACATTATGCCCATAAATCAATAGATCCCTTTGATCTCTGTGTAACCTGATGAATTCTGTGCCCCTGATTTACACACCAGGTGGTAGCAGGCAATTGTCAATCGGCAACCAAAAAGCAAAAAGAGAGAAAAAGAAAAGAAAACAGCAACCAGCAAGTTTATTGCGGACCAAAATGTTCACAATAGCCTTTGGAAATCAGGACGTCATTCTTCTTTTCTTGATGTGCACATATTGATCATGAACTGAATCATGGCGTTCAAATGCCACCAATAAAAAGCAACATTCTAATCTAGTTCAGGGCTTATATGGAGTCACAGAAACTACTGTGGCAAGAGTGAAAATTCAAGATTCATAAGCGTTTGTCAAGGACAGAATACAGGCATAGAGCAAGTTTTGTTTGTTTTTTATGTCCATGTAAACCCCAGTCACAATTTGGCACCTTTTATTGAAGTGAAAGAAATTTATGTGCATGCTTTACCCTTCCAGTAAAATCAAGGAGACAGGAAAGTGCCAGACTCTGGGAGGGGTGTGATCCTATTGTTTCAAACACACACCCCCAACATGGGCAACTGTTAGAAGACTAAAACGATTGTACAAGCCCCTGTCATATACTAAACCCCTGCTGGCTTGCACAAAAAGAGCAGAGTAAAATTACTAGCACTTAAAGCAGGCTGAGCATTTAATTCTTGGTTATTAGGCACGTATAATTTCCTGCAATTTAGACACTGCTGCTGGATGCCTCTTTGATGTTCCATAGTTTTAAGGTTGAGGAAAGACCACCACTAGCAGTACCATCTCAGAAAACGTGGCTCCTTGTTCTTTCATTTGTACTTGTTTGCTCATAGCACTGTGGGTGGAGGGGGAGAGGAAATCTCTTTTCTTTACATATTAAAATTGCTCTCAAGTATGCAGTTAGCAAAGCTTGTCCTAACAAATCAGTGGCCACACACATAAAGCAATCTCCTGGCTCCCAGGTACTCTGCACTCTGCAGCGTTAGTGCTACCAACATATATTCCGTTGTGCTAAGGAAGAATATCCAGCTGATGTTGTTCTGCATAATGACTGTGCCCTTATGGTCTATTTACACTGTGATGCTGTCAGACAAGTCTTATTGGCTTCAGTCTAGCCAAGGTTAGTCCCATTGAGAACCATAGGACTTGAGTTAGTTGCAACTAGATTATTTATTTCATTTGCATACCACACTTCATCCAAAGAGCACAAGGCAGTTCACAACGTGCAAAAATACAAAATGAGAACACAAAATACATAGCACAAAAACAAACTAATAACTCCCCTCCCACAAAAACATTTTAAAGGCCATAGAATGTTAATCAGCCAAAGCTCTGATTATGGAGAAATGTTCTGTTTGTATCATTGGTCAAGACGCAATGGGGACACTGAGTTTAACCACTTAGCTACCCAAGAGTATGTCATTTTGGGAATAACAGAAACCAGGGTGGAAATTGAACCTGGAAGCTTTCCAGAGGGTTAGCTATGCTAATCTCTGGTAGCAAAAGCAACGAAGAGTCTTGTGCCACCTTAAATAATAACAAATTTAGTGTGGCATATGCTTTTATGGACTAGACTTCACTTCCTCTGGTAAAGTACAGTGGTATCTTGGCTCTTGAACTTAATTCATTCTGGAAGTCCGTTCCAAAACCAAGGCATTCCAAAACCAAGGCGTGCTTTCCAACAGAAAGTAATGCAAAATGAATTAATCCGTTCCAGACTTTTAAAAACAACGTCTAAAACAGCAATTTAACATGAATTTTACTACCTAAGGAGACTATTAATCCATAAAATGAAATCAATAAACAATGTACTGCAGTCACACAATCAATCAGTAGGTGAACTGCATTCCACAGTCACAAAAGCAAAACAAAAAGAGACACAAAAACACAAAATAAATAGCAAAATCAGACAGACTTCAGTGTAACACTCAAAACAGAAGTGTGGCACTCAAAACGGAAGCGTAACACTCAAAACGGAGCATGTTCAGCTTCCGAAAAAAGTTCGCAAACCTGAACACTTACTTCCGGGTTTGCAGTGTTTGGGCTCCAAGTTGTTTTTAGTGCCAAGGCATTTGAGAACCAAGGTACCACTGTATCTATTTTCCTTGTTACTTATTCAAAGATATACAAAAGTTTATACCCACTACAATGTTATCTTTTTATAATACTCCACTTCATCCAATGTAGAAAAACAAAACAAAGGAAACCTATGCCACATTCAATTTGTTAAATCCTTCAGGTGCACCCATGAAATCTTAGTTGAGATTTCCAGTTTTAGCTTGTAAATGTAAAGCAAAAGCAAAAGCATTTCAGGCCTCATGCTTGCTGTGTCATCTCCCTGCCTGAAATCCTGGAGAACCACTGCCAGCCAATGGAGACAATTCTTCTTCTTCTTCTTCTTCTTCTTCTTCTTCTTCTGCTTCTTCTTTGGTGATCACTCTTAGCCGAGTAAGATTGTCTTCCATAAACACGGTTTTAACAATGAGTCCATAAGTGACTGTGGAGGCCAATTCTGGATCCACATGTCCTTCCACAGTGGGGATATTGTTTTCCAGGCAGGAGTTGATCATGGTGTGGATTTGCCAAGTGTGCCTTCCTCTTAGCTCGTTTCTCCCTTGTGTCCTGAGTTTGAGTGTCTTCAAAGTCCATGACACCTTTGGTAAAGGCTGTTCTCCAACTGGAGCGCTCGCAGGCCAGTGTTTCCCAGTTGTCAGTGTTTATACTACATTTTTTTTAGATTTGCCTTGAGACATTCTTTAAGCCTCTTTTGTTGACCACTGGCATTACGCTTTCCATTTTTAAGTTCGGAATAGAGTAGTTGCTTTGGAAGACGATCATCAGGCATCCGCACAACATGACCAGTCCAACGAAGCTGATGTTGAAGAATCATTGCTTCAGTACTGGTGATCTTTGCTTCTTCCAGCACACCGATATTATGGAGACAATACTGGCTACACTTATTCTGCATCTGCGCCAATCCTGTACGTTCATCTAGGGTTACCCGGGCAGGTATTATTTATGCCTAAAGCACATTCCAAGTGAGTTCTGTAACTCACTTTTCTCTACGGGCAACCATAAAAGGATAGGTTGCTCACTCCCCCAGAGTATGGTTATCACAGTATCAGGTCAGAGGTTAAATGCCCTAAATTATGTCGGTTCAGGTGAAGAATACAGCACTGCTTTGTAATGATTTTGCAAGAAGGGCTTGCAATTTTGCTTCTTAAGAGCAGAGGTGTTTGCTTGCTTTAGCCACTGCACAAAAGATAACAAGAGATAAGCATAAAGCTAGGAGCATAATAAAGCCGTGCAGATAACAGTACGTACTCTCAAAACAAACTCAACAGTGGAAGGAACACTAATGTGATGGTGACGATGCAAATGCAAGAGAAATACTAAGCTTGCTTTACTGCTGTTCTACTGCTTTTGTAACATGTACTTGAAAACCGAGACCTGACAGGATAGGCAATGAAGTCAGATAGTAGCTGGGTATGCAAGTTTTTATGACCCAAACTGTGCAGGTCTGCAAGACATTTTTGGTAACAAAAGCGGCTTGGAAGATTGGGAGGACTGTTCACATATTAAATGCTATTGAAGAGTGTCAAGCATTGGTTTCAATGTAACCAATTACCCAAAGTTGTTAAAGAAATATATTTCCGCTGTTAAGTAGTTGTATCCTCTTGGAAAACTTTGACTAAAATGGAAAATTTATTGAAATTTGCTGCTATTGTTTAATGAATTAGTTAGCTGCCCTTCACCATAAGGTCCAAGAGTGGATTAAAAAAATTTAAAGTGCACTGTTTTAAGAAGTTTAACACAAAGTACAGTTGCAAGACTGGAGGTGGATCATAAAAATAAAGATCTTAAGTGCCGGGGTAAGGAGACTGATAGAATTTCAGGGATTCACCTCATTATACCTGTCACACAGAATTCATGAGATGTCTTCTACTGAGAAAAATAAGCTTTAGTCTGTGTGTGTGTGTGTGTGTGTGTGTGCGCGCGCGCGCCAGCATTCTACCTCCCTTTACTGTCAGAGGCAATTGTTTAGAATCTAAGATCCCTCCCCCACCTCAGTTCAAACTCTTATCCACACCTGGACCCCCTTTTTTCTTACTACCAAATGTCTAGATTCCAGAGTCTTCCATATGTGTTCGTGTATTATGTATAAGCACTTCTTGTAATGGAGGAGAGGGGAATAGCCTTTGCAGTCAGGAAGGCATATCTTCATAGTTCCTCTTGGCATGACTGACCCAAGTTTTTGCAATCCGGTCAAGATGGCGGCAGGACAGGCAGTCAGCTCCAGCGCTCCACAGATTTTAATTGAGTTTTAACTCTAGCCCTAATATGCCCAATATGTATTTTACAGACAGGCATAAAACTGTTTGCAGCATATACTCCTTCTAATGCCTTCTTTCACCATTTCAAGGCTAAGCAGAAGCTACTTGAGAAGCCAACCGCATGCCACAGTGGAAGCATGTCAGCACAAAGTAGCTGAGAAAGGCATGCCACGAGACTGACCCCACGAGGTCTTTCTGGGAAAGAAAGGTGATAAAATGTATTCCCACCTTATTCACAAGTAGCTCTCCCATTAGTAAGCAAAGATTCCAGCCCTTGGCTTGCAACATACAGCTCCAGGGCACCAAAGATGCCAAAAGTGGAACATTCTGGAAGACCACAGTAGCAAGATTTATTTCAAGTTGTTAAATCACGATGAGCAAAAGGGTGATTTTCCAAACCAGGAAATGAGATAACAACTAGTTTGATAATAAGTTAAGTTCATTAAGTTCAACATAGAATATTCATCCATATTTTATTTTCTTTGTTGCCTCAGGTTAGCTAATATCACAATGCTTCCTAGATGTTTAATTCACCCTGTCAGCCCTCCCTGTCAATACTCAAAGGTCTGCAATCTGGCCATTTCAGTTTCAACCAGTGTTTCTTGTTTAACTTTGCACATAGTACAGAAGATTTACCACCTGCCAAATGCTATCTATTGAAAACAAAGCAAAGGTAAATTTGTCAAGCTGAGTTAGATAGACATTGTTTGAATTTCCATTTTATTACTCCTCTTAGCTCATGGTAGAAATTAGTTCAAATATCCCTCATAGGATTAGCAACAGTTGGTACCATAGGGAGCACAGAATTAACATGAGGAGTCCAATGTGTGCACTATATTGGCTGCACACAGCTCAAGGTTTAGAATTTTATGGAAATACTTGATCATGAGACTTCAGAGAATAATGTAGAAAATACCTGATGGGTTGGTCACAAAATATAACTAATGGCTTGCCCACTCCAGAGCAAAATGTGGATTTGCACACTGCCTGTCAGGCCCTCAGGCTACTTAAGCCACTACCTTCTCCATAAGCTACAGCCCTCAATAGCCCTGCTTTGTATTTTTGGTTGGTTGGAATGTGTCGCTGAACTCTGATAATGCCTCTTATTTGTCCAGATGTAAGTGTATGTAGAAACTAGCTGACTATACAAAGGCACATCTTCACATGATTTTCGGTTTCACTGCTGGAAAAGCTGCCATCCTGGCTTGCACAATGCTCTGTTGTGTTCAGTGCAAATTCTCTCTAGGAGCTGCATCTAATAGTGTCTAAGCCTTAGTGGAAATTGCTTCCACTTGTCAAAGAAAGTTTTATAAGAGTAGAAAACTGAATTCGCTGTAGTTTTACTGAAGACTGGAAGGGGTAAAAATAATCCATGTAGATTAACAGCCTTGGTTTAGTGAGAAGCATATTAAGATAGTCAAGTAACAGATAACTTTTGACACATAGCCACATAGCCAAAATAATTATAAGGACAAGAATTTTGGGAACTGTTTGCTATACTTCCACACTATCCCTCCCACACTCCGAGGCACCTTAATCACCCTGCAGTCTTCATCCCATATCTCCCTTTGATAAGAGAGAGGGAGAAGAATGTCTAGGAGGCATTCCTTCTGTACCAGTGATGGGCCACTTGGAAGAGACAAGAGAATGCTACAGCAGCAACTTTCCTGGTGTGATTAGAAAGCACCACAGGAGAAACCAGAAGTGCAAACTGCTGCTGCACAAGAGACGGCTGCTGAACAACCGCCATTCATTCCATTGAGACAAGCAGTTTGTAAACTATCTTCAGAACCATGCCAAAGAAAACTTAGAGAAGAGACATGGGGGCTTCTGCCCCCCTTAAACCAGGCATAGGCAAACTCTGGCCCTCCAGATGTTTGAGACTACAATTCCCATCATCCCTAACCACTGGTCCTGTTAGCTAAGGATGATGGGAATTGTAGTCCCAAACATTTGGAGGGCCAGAGTTTGCCTATGCCCGCAACTGTCATATAGCATTACAAGGCATAAAGACTGATACATACTTGGCTCCTGTGCACATTATGCCGCTCCTCATGTGTACTGCAGCATCTCTTTGGCTTTGTGTTTTCTACTCAGACGTTCCACTGCACTGGGTGTGTTTAGGATTGCAAACTTCCTTGCTCTTTGAAGAGTTTAAGGAACATGAGATGTTTAAATGCCTAGATGAGTAGGTCCCATTTGTGTGATCCATCAATTATAGAAAAGGGGTGCAGATCACACAGAAATTGCTTGCTTGGGCACTTAACATGTGTAGTTCCTGGGTTCACATTACAAGGGTCCATGCACAATAGTGTAATGCTCCCATGCCTGCTGTGTGTATACAGAACAAGGCCTTACGTGACCCATATATCAGTCTAGTTCTACCATGAAAACTATTGTTGACATTTATCAGTATCATTAATTAGGAGCCCCTTTTGGACTTTTTTGTGTGAAAAGGAAGATGAACACACAATATTTGGTTTAAAGATTGGGACAACACTGGATTATGAAAAGTGGAATAGTTGGATGTTACCGTGGAACGAATGTTTGAATAATTATTTTTATGTAACTGACAGATGAAGAATCATAAGTCCTTTCTTTCTTTTTACTTTGTATCATAGAAAAGCTTTAATAAAAAAAATTATGGGAAAAATCTGGTTCTACTGTGGAGCGTATGTGGGAGAGGTGCCTTTTTAAAAATGTTAATGACTTCATTTAGATACCTAGAGCTACTCTGATTTATGTACAAGAGTCTGCTCAGTAGATTGGTTAACCAAACTAATCAATATACCTAAGCAAAGTAAAAATTAATTATGTTGCCCTTTGCTCATTTCCACACACAATTATCTCCCAGGATGAAAAATGAGTCCTTATCTGGCTTAGCATTACATGTGAACCAGTGCTCACGGTTTGCTTCTCCCAAACTAACAAGCGGCAAGCCAAGAATAAACCTTGGCTTCCATTTATTGGAATATTGGAGAGAAACATATACTGAGCCCTGGTTCTCACATTCAGTGCTAAGCCAAGGCTTGTGGCTTATTGCTCCTAGCAGAACAGAGCAGCACTAGCACACTGCTTTTTTTTTTTTTTTTTACAGGAAGCTATAAATCACGGCACACCATGATGTGCAAACCAACCCTGTATACAGGGATTGGGAAGTGAAAGGATGCACTGAATATATATCAGGCTTTTAAGAAAAGTCTTGTAAACCTTTGAGTAAATGATCCTTAGGAGTGATCAAACAGGTACCATGCCTTGTTATTAGTTTAATTTGAAGGACTGCTGCTATAACCCAGTTTCTAGCTTACCCTTGTCTTTAGTTTCCTGAACACAGATGGTGATGATGTCCACTGAATCAGAACATGAACATAATAGCTATACTCTTCCTATGCCCCCCCCAAAAAAAGATCAGCATCTCCAGTAATAAATAATTAGTTGGAAGTTTGCCCAATGCCTTAATTTTTTTAATGTTATATGCAAGAGTGATCCTTCTTGTTTTAATTAACTGTCTCATATTTCCATGTGCTCCTTCTGAAACCTTCTCTTGAAACACTGTTCTGAAAGGTTTGCCTAACAGGGAGCATTTAATAATAATAAAAAAGGTCCACGTGGTGTTTCAGGGTTTGCTAGATAATAGAAAACTCAACAGTGTGTGTTTTTAGTCCTATCTTTATTGACAAAGGCATGCCTGCTGGCAGGATGGTCCACTTAAGAGTGTAGTACTTTGCTCTGAAAAATGCTGAACACAAGTTTCGAGGGCTTTGCTATCTTGACAAATTCCACCCCTGCTAGGAAACAGCCAAGCAGCAATGGCCATGTTGTACGACTGGGGCACAATTCCTCATTATTCTACAATTCCACAAGAGGCCCAACTCTTTCTTTCTCCACATGACAGCACTCCGGCACAATTACCCTTTCTTGTACCTTTCCCAATTCATCATAAAGTGAACTTGCTATGTGCCAGACCAGTGATACACTTTAATACAGCCTTTAAAGAATCCCAGGGTGAATAAAGTACCGTATATACCCTGCCACTCTCACACATTGGCCACTGCTTTATTTTCAACTGGGGACTAATGGCTGCTTAGGTCCCATTAATCTTCGATTTCCCTTTAATTTCCAGGTTTCTTATGTTGTATTTCCAGACTTCCAGAACACCTTAATAGCTGCTTTCCTTGGGTCTGTGTTCCACACAGCAGACTCTTGGTCAAATGTTCAGCAGTCAGCCAGTTGGCTTGCAGTATTAGAGGTGAATTCAGTATTGGGCTATTACCTGCAGAATTTCTATCTCTGTCATAGCTGATGTACAGCAAAGAGAGGAATGCACTCTGGGACTGAGTATCTCAGACCCTCCAAGTGTCCCTATTTTCCAGGGACAGTCTCAGATTTACAGAAGCTGTCCCGGTTTCTGATTTGAACCCAGAATGCCCCGCTTTTCCTTAGGACGTCCCTATTTCATTGGGGAAATGTTGGAGAGTATGGTGGGATGTTCCTATTGGCATTATGTGATTTGTTTAACATTTAATGTTTTATTATGTTTCTATACATGTTGGAAGCTGCCCAGAGTAGCTGGGACAACCAGTCAGATGGGTGGGGTATAAATAAACAAAGTTGTTGTTGTTGTTGAATAGGGTGTCTCTGCTTTCATTGGAGAAATGTTGGAGGCTATGGGATGTGGTCACCAACATCAGGGTTCACCCAGATCAGCTGTTCTACATGTCTCTGGCAGCACATGTCACGTTCATTTGGTTCCCTGGAGCAGGATAGAAGCCTGAAAAGTCAATAGAATCTCTCCTCTCTCCCTCTCTCTCATATATATAAACAGTTTATTTGAAAATGCTGCATTAATGGGCTCATGTTGAATAAGGGAATGGAAGGGTGGAAGGGGGAAGGGGACATGCTAGCAACCCATACATGCAATAGCACCTGTCACCACTTAACCCAGAGTTCTCTTGACAGCGCTTTAAGAGTATGTTTGCATAAAATCTCTAAACACTACTGTAACATTATTACAAGGAAAGGTAGGAACTGGGTCAACCGTAATGAGACGGCAGATTTCTTCTTCTGGTCCCTGGAAGTTAGCAAAGCCGGGCCAAGTTTCTAGCTCAGCCTCTCCAACAACAAACGGTCTTTGTGCACACCTGACAGAAAACGAGACGCCTGCATTCTAGTGTTAATAGGTCCAACAGAAATGATAAAGGTATCAGTGCCTGCATTCCCTGAGAAATCCTGGGCTTTGTTCACTCACGGTGGCAGCTATCCAGAGGCACAGTGACTGCAGCACTGTTCTCCAGTCATTCCTAAGTCTCTCTGCTACCATTAGGAAAACTTTTGAGGGCAGGAGCAGGGAGAGAGAAAGTTTCCAAGTTAGAAAAGAAATTGCCTTGGGTGGGGGGAATAATAATAATAATGCAATATTTATAATACCAGGGACACTGAACTAATTAAGCTGAGGCTGGCTTAATTATGTCAAATTATAGACATTGCAGAGGGTTGCAGCTGTGCAGGTTTCCCAAAATGACACACCACCCGGCACTATTTGTTGACATAATTGTGCCTCTAAACACTAAGGCAGAACAAACACTCATTTATATTTAAATTATATCCAGGTTTGCTGCTTTCTGTCTTCCCTCTTTCATCTCAAATGTGGCACAAACTTGCCACGCACACAGTGCTTAACCCCCATTCTTCTACAATCCCCCCGGAAACAACGACAGCAAGAGGCAGAAGCAGAGAGAACTGTGAACCAGTCATCTGCCTGCAAGTTTATGAAAATTCCAAGAACTCAAAACCATATTTGTCTAGCGGCGCCTGTTGAATGCTACCAGTGCCACCTAGCCTAAGAGAACCATGCATTCCAAACAGCAAACTCACACTGCAACCCCAGGCAATGCACTGGCTGTCAATTTGCAACTGGGCTGAGTTCAAGGTGTTGCTATTAGTAGATAAAGCCATTAACAACTTGGGGCCAATATGCCTATGAGATCGCCTTACCCCATTAGATGTGTCCACTTGACCACTTTGATAGGCAGAATTGGAACTTTTACAGGTGCCACTTAATACCCACACCCAGCTCTATTTTTCTAGAAAAAGAGGTGGCATAACTCACCATGAACGCCTCCTTTGTTCTCTTATAATGGCAATGGCGCACACCTGAGAGGTGCCAAACAGGATTGCAGTCAATATGAGACCACTGAGAAAGAAAACCAGGGTGTCAGCACACTTAGGGTAACCCAAGAGTTTGCAGAATCTCACATTAAAACTTTAGGAACAAAATCCTATGCCGCAATCCCCTAAAAATAGCTCAATGAGGCTGAGCTTTCTCATTGGCAATGTAGTGGTGAAGGTGGGGGGTAGAAAACTATAAATGGAACGGAGTGAAATTATATCATAATTGCCATTAGTTTCTTCTTCAAATGAGCCCTTTTATTGTCTGGCTGAAACATATTTATCAATTCCTAAATGTTTTCAGTTCTACCAAATAGTTAACCAATGCATGCAAAAAGTATATGGTATTAAAACAGTTGTTTTCAGCAAATGCTAAAAGTCGTCAAAATGAAAAGGCAGTTACTAAATGGATTTATAATAAAAGAGATAAAGAGATAAAGAGATAAAGAGGACAGGTCATCAAACCAGGCTCAGCAGCCTATATCCGGGGCTGTCAAGCAGCTCAAAATTCTGCAAAGCATATATGAAGAGCTGGTAGACAGTGAGAGGCAAAGAATGTTAACGTTTTGAGTAAAACCGTGTAGCTAGTTTCGAGACAAACCTGCCTTTGAAACTCAAAACAGTTCCACAATTCAAGCTCAGAACATCTGCAAAGGAGCTGAATGTTGCATTTCAAATATGTATGAATTATTCATCAAGTAAAAGAGGCACTTCCAAAAGGTGAGAGAGATCATTTGCAAACATAGGCACAGGTTTATATGGCAGGTGGCTGGCACTGAAGTCGTTTTCACACAGAGCACACTGATGCATGACCTAGTGATGGAGCGGAGCATGAAGAAGCCGAGTTAAGGAGGGTGATGGAATTTTAGAAATGGAAAGCTTGTGCTGAGAAGTTCACGTTAGAAGCACTTAAACTGAAAGCAGTTCCCTCCAAGGATCTTACCTGCCCAATGCCACCTGTTAACAATCAGGAGGTAGCAGAGGACCCTCTCTGATTCACTCAGGATGAGTACTCCATGCTTGTTTATCTCCTCATCGCATTAAAAAGGCAAGGCAAGAGGGTAGGCTAATCTGATTTCATTACACTGCCTCTGACATGAATTCTCAGAGTCGGCTTTGAAAATATGAAAACATTCCTCTTCTGTGCACCCCAGTCTAACTTGGTGGCTTATAATCATCAATCCAAACTTCTTGGACTGAGAAGCTTCTTTCCCCCTGTATCTTCTTTCGACGGCAGTACCAACCTTTGCTGCCACAAAGCACTTTTTTTAATATGTTCTCAACATTACTGCTACTTACATATATGCTTTTCATCTCAAATCCAATAGGTTTCTGTTGCCTGCTGTTGCTGGACTCTATACCTGGTCCCTCTTTTGCTCAGCTACCTGCATCTCTCTGTTGTCTTTTAGCATGAGAGTATTTGGTAACTTTCCATGGATGTAAAGAAATGTTGCAGCAGCAGAAGACAGAGCCAGTGTAACATCTTTAACAGCCTGCCTTCCAAAATAAAGTTGGGAGGCCGATATATATAGATGTTCACATCTCAGTGAAGGTTTTGGGGAATTTGGCAGCAGGCATAATAGAGACTCCAGAGAGCAAGATCCAGTTACAGAAATCAAGCTACAAAAGGCAACAAAAACAGTATTCATGTTTCTTTGTGGGGGGAGGGAGAAGCACAGAGGATTGGTATTTACAGGCAGAAGAAAATCAACACAAAGACACGCAAGGCATGGCTTCTGCTTGTTTGTTAAGGGTGGAAGTAGCACGCTAAAATAACTGTAGGGTCCAGATCCATGGTAAAAACTCTGGAGCACCGAGGGCATTGCCCTGTCAGCACACACAATTTACTATTCAATATAAAAAAATGCAATGATGTGATTCATAGCTTTCCATACAGGAACAAATGTGAAATTCAACTCATATGAAAGAGCAGGGCCGGTCTAAGACATTTAGGCACCTGAGGCAAACCACAAAATGGCACCCCACTCTCCACCAGGGGAGAAGGGGTGAGGGAAAATAATCATCAAGTGAATAAAGATGTACATCGGGGTCTGCTGCCCCTGTGGATCCCGCTGCCTCAACTTGCCTCATGGGTGGGCCGGTCCTGTGAAAGACACGGAGTGCAATGATCTTTTATGAAGATATCCTGCTGTGTGCACACAGCAAGGGATGTGTTTGCTGCAATCCGATAATCAATTGTTACTATTGACAAGAGATTGCTAAAAATCCTTACAGAGACACAATGACTCATTTTAGCCAACTAGGGTATTTTTTAACAGTTGAAACATTTTTGTACTTTCAACTTTTTTTGCTGTAATTTTATCTCCTAACGTGTTTTCTGTATTATGGAAGCTAATTTGACTTGATTGTAGGAATAACACCAGGTTGAATTCAACACTGTGCTCTTCCAGTTGTTCCATCTGTGCAAAGGTTTCAGGTTGCCAGGTGGAATGACTCCCCACCACTCCACCTACTGTACACTGTTCTGGGAGCCCTCCCAACCTCCATAGGGCCAATTTGGGGGGCATGCCTCCCCAATAATACTCAATATGACTCTTTCCTCACAACAGGTTCTCCCTCCCTAGACCTACCACTGCCTTCCCCACCATGTTGCCCACCTCAAGCGGGGGCTCCTATTTGCCTTCCTCCTCCGGTCAGATCCTTGCTATTTCCCCCTTCAGTTATGACCTCTAATGCAGCAGGACACAAACTCACGAGAAACATCTCTCATACAATTCTAGGTGCCTTCACTTTTCTTAGACATCCAAGTTCTATCACGGGCCGCAGTTTGGCCTTGCTCATCTACCCAATTGCTTGAGTACCATAAGTAAGATACCCTTGAGATTTTTCATCTTCACCAGCAACTACTTTCCTCGGTCTGGTGCCTTCCAGATGCTACCAGACTGCAATTCCCATGGTCAGGAATGATTAGAATTGATCTGGAGGTGGCCAGTCTGAGGAACACGGGCCTACAGGATGTCATGCATGTTTGAGTCATACCAGGGTAAAGCACACACCCAACACCACTTAACTTGGATGACCTTCAAATCACCACGAGCCCTGCAATTTTATAATTCCAGTTTTTGAGCTTCTGTGATTAGGGTGGCAGTGATGAGAGAAGAACGAGGAGGTAATGACTATCCATCTAACTTTTATTTAATTGAAGTGAAGGTTATTGTGCCTAGCCTTGACTGGTGGCAGAGAGCCAAAACCTTGGTAACAAAGCTAGTGGTTCATCTTTCATTCTGAAGCTTAGTCAATGTGTTAACCACACACAAAGGGGTATAGGGGTGGGGAACCACAGGAGATTAGCTCAAGATAGTGCTCCAAGGTTCAAACACATTCATGCCAAAAAAGATAGCTGTGATGGACTCTCAAAATGTCCTGGAGTTTCTGCCTTGCAGGTTCTTGGCTTTGTCTCTTGCTGTGTGTCTTCTGCTACGGATTAATATTGTAAATATGTCCATTATTTAATATCACCCTTTTGAACCTGCCTTCACTGGTAGGTAATGTGCTGAGGAACAGGGACCTTCCCTATAGCAGTGCCAAGGGATGGACAGACTAGTCCATGTTACTTTCACATGTGTTCATTCATAATTTTGTTCAATCTCAATTCCACATTAAAATTACAAATTTTTAAAAAATCCCCCCAAAATTGCATTTAAATAATATTTGTTTTACTGTATTTTATCCCTAAATATGCATTTCTAAATGCATTTTGGCACTTTTACAAGCTGAGAACAGCATACCAAAATCTGGAGAAGAGAAAAATCTGATAAGGATAATGGACTGCACATTACTGTGGGAACTGCAAATCAGGTAAGTTCAAATCAGAAACCACCAAGATCAAATTACTCAAACAACCATAGTGATGCCTTGATTAGGACATTCCTTTCCAGACATATATACATATATATATTTCTGCATCACCTTTATTTTGTATAATATACTTTCCCAGTCCCCACCCTGGCCCAGGCTTTTAGTGGATGGTGGGTTTTGTTCTCTCTGATGCTCTTCTTTACACTGGCTTTTCAGTGGTTTTTCTCGTTTTTTTATGCAGCTTTTTGTGACTTTCCTAAACCAAAGTTCCTCCCAAAGCAGTAGACACCCCCCTCCCACTGTACCAGTTCAGCTAGCAGCTTGGGCCTCATATTTTGGGAACGGACTAATCCTGATTTATTTATTTTTAAGTCCTGCAAGTAGAAAGCTGAGCCGCACCACCTTATTCTGCTGCATGTGCACACCAGTCCTTAGGACTTACTATCTACACTATGAATCTGAAATGGTCATTCTCCCAGGAATCCTGCAGAGCTGGGAGGCAGGGGAAGGAGCACCTACTGTAGAATATGCCCTGTGATTGTAAGCCAAAAGGTTACTGTCTTATCAAGGTACACAAAGATGTGTTTATGGAGGTTAGGTTGCTATGGATGGCTGGACTGGAAGAAATAAAGCAGAAACCAGGGAAATAAGCATGAAATAGTATGAAACATGATCAGATGATTTGCTTTTGTCTGAGCTGTTGCATGCTGAGGAGATCAAAACGCAGGAAACCCACATTAATAGATGGCATGCCACATACATCTCAGGCAAAGAGAAAGATTTATTTGCTCAGCGCGAGTGTTTAGAATGCCATTATAACTGCGGCCTCAAGGAACTGCCCTTGCATGTCAGATACATAGTTGGTCTTTGTGCTGCAGGAAATGAACACCCGCAGGAAATGAATACGCTGCCAAAGCCACTTCAGTTAAAACCTATTTGGGAAATCCAGGAGGTTCTCTAAGCCACTGATCACAGTACCATGACAGGTTAACTGGTGCAGCACAAGAGACCAGGATGAGTCACAGTGCAACAAGTGTGTTAGAGCTTTAATACAAATCAGAATACTTCACCGAATGTATGCATTTGCAGAATTTATTGTCATTCCCAGAACCCCACAACTCCGATACAAGCCCTTGCTTAGATACGAAATATTGATCATGACGGAATCGCAGAATATTTGTTGCGTTACGAAACGTTGATCATGATGGAATGACATAACATTTGTTGTGGCAGGGTAAGCTGTCACCTTCCACGAAGCATTGGCTGCATCCACCTGAGCCTCATACCTTTCCATAACAACTCTCTTATAAAAAGACCTACTGTAGATGTACAGTACATTTGAGATTAAGGAACCATTGGCTACTGGAACAGGAAACTCGACATTTATCCCAGTCAAAATAATCAAGCAGGTTCACCAGCTGGGACAAAGAATGTTCAGGTTCAGGTAATGCCAGCAACTCCCATCTCACATCTTCAGAAACATGTGAATGTAGTATGAGATTGCACTTTCTAGTTATAGCCTGTTAGCTGTGGCTTTTGCATCGGTCTGAATGAGATGTATGTGCGTAAGGCTCTTCCATGCAAAGGAGAATCCTGATTGTCCCAGGATCCCACACCTGTGTTGATTTCCTTTCAATCTGACACCATTGTTTGGTCAGCAGATGACAAAGGCAGGGCCAGTGTGGGGTCGTTTTTAACCAAAATAATAACAACAATGAAGTGTTCATAGTCATATATTGACAGAAGTGTCATAGGTGCCAGCACAAAATAGGCAGCAGGGGGGGGGTACTGGTACTCTTTACTGCCACACACACAAAAAGTCCTGGCCCAAGAAACAGGTCAACTTACAAAATATAAGGCCAGCAGTCACCATCTCTCACTTTCTTTCCCACCCATTATAACATGAATTCCTCAATGTAAAAAAAAAAAGCACCTTAATCCAAAACTTAGAGCTGCGGGCTGCCCAACACGAGCCAAAGGCTTCAGAAATTCTATCAGATCCAAACCATATGTAATTAAGCACAAGAACTTCCATCTCTGTCTACTGGAGGTCTTTTCTGCATCTTACACAATCACACTTAGATTTACATATAAATATTTATCCTGGTACATAAATTTAGTTGTGTGTTCTTTGAGCTATTTTTGCTGTAGGCCTATTCACACAAATTACAGATATTACAAACATTTCTGAAAGGGTTTCCTCCAAACCACTTTGAAGATGCGGCTGTCTCTACACCCAATAAATACATATTACACTGAGAACATATGACCCGGCTTTTTCTTGAGTGATAAATTAACTCAGGTAGACATTATGGTTTTACAGGCACTGCAGTGCTTGTTTGGTAGGGGTTTTCCCTGCTCTTTGTGTGTCAGATCCCAGCTCTTTGACTAGCTGCCATTTTGAGAGGCAATCCTTGCTTTCATCCTCTTGTTGCTACTGTTGTTACTCTCTGCCACACCCACCATCATGCTGAGTACTAAAATCTCTTCTGTTGTGATTTGGACAGACAAGACCCATTCATGGTAATGCTGGTTACATGCCAAATTTCCCCTGTATGAAAATGAATGATTTTCCCCCTGGAGCATACTTGAGTTGGCACGAAGCCAAAGGATACGAACCCAAACACACAGAGAAACACACTAACAATGAGATTCGCAAACAAAAAGTCAGCTTCCAAACGAGTAGTCACGCAAGTCTGTTTCAACAAAAACAACAAAGTCCTATACCACTTAAAAGACTAACAAATGCACTGAACGAATATTGCTGATAATGTTTTGTTAGGTGGCAGTTTGCCCATCTTCATTCTGTACTTTCTCTTGTTTATACTTAATAAACATTTGTTATTTTCCTGTCAAAACAGAACAAGAGACTGGCATAATTATGACATAAACTATGTCTAAACACCGCAGTTGTTCAGTTCTATTCTCAGGACAGTTGACAAAATGAATAAACCAGTGCTTTTTTTCTGGGGGGAAGCAGGGGTAGAAGAAGAAGAAGAAGAGTTTGGATTTGATATCCCGCCTTTCACTCCCCTTCAGGAGTCTCACAGCGGCTAACATTCTCCTTTCCCTTCCTCCCCCACAACAAACACTCTGTGAGGTGAGTGAGGCTGAGAGACTTCAAAGAAGTGTGACTGGCCCAAGGTCACCCAGCAGCTGCATGTGGAGGAGCGGAGACGCGAACCCGGTTCCCCAGATTACGAGACTATCGCTCTTAACCACTACACCACACTGGCTCTTCATGTACCCCTAGACATTTTGTGAATCTAACGGGAGAGGATTTAAAAAAAATTCGTTTCTTCTCTAGCACGGTGAATTGTCAGTTCCGTTGCTACCCCTAATGGCGGCCTCATTTCCTGTCACAGTGTTTCCTGAGTCTCAGACAGAAGCGAGGGTTTAATGTGTGAAGTAGGAGCTGGTGTATGTAAATCCATGGTTTTTGAAAGGACAAATCTGGCGATGAACACCAACAGAAAGCAGAGGAATCGGGAAGACGCTAGTGCACACAAACTCATGCCAATGTGGAAGTTACTGTGATGGTCAGCTGTGTAATATGAGGTAATGCATGTTATTTGTACTTTTGTCCATTTACTGAATTTATTTTTCCTGATTTGAACTATAAAATGATTATTTTCTTGAGTCAAAATGAGAGTACCCCTAAACATTTTTTTAGAAAAAAAGCACTGAATAAAACAATTGAAATGGAAGCTGAAAGGATAAAAGATAAGATAAGTGAAAAGGTAAACAAGTGGAAAATGAAGCAAGATCCATACCCAGTTCCCTAACACTGGTGGGCCACCTTAGTTAAACAGAGATGTTATAACGAAAGGCCTCTTAAATTAAATCAATGAGTACTGAAGAGGTAGGAGAAGCTGACAAACGGGTGCCTTCTGGTGAAGCCAAAAAGGTGACTCCTTTTTGTGGACTTGAGTCCAGTTGATTAGATAAGTGAGGTGTTGCCATCAGCTGGCAGGAATATATATATATACCTGTGGGTGTAAAACTATTCACAAAATGCAGTAGTTAAGTTATACACAGCACAGTCAGCTAAACTGTGTCTTTATATAGCAGCCACTTAATTTTTGTATACAAATTCCTGTCAACTTGGAATTTGGCCCATCAAAATCCTTACCAGCCCTAGGGCCAGGCTGCCATAGCATATATTTTCACACTGGTTTTTTTTATTTTTTTTATTGTGGCAGCATGGCCTTTGCGTAATGTAGTGCCATCCAGCTCTCATTTACATCACGGAATCACAGGGGACAGCAGGAGCTGTATGTTGAAAACAGAGGCAGCAAATGGCCACACAACAAGCACAGCAGCAGGAAGCAACCATATAATACATACAGAGATAGCTATTTCAGGAATGTCGAAGGCCTTGTGCGTGCCTGGTAGCTTTTGAGTTCTGCTCTCTGAACATCAACGTGCACATGCATGCATGTACAGGCATGCACTTGAAGGAGCATTGCAAATTAGTTTTCAAAGAGCTCGTAATTTCAGAAGTAGTTAGCCATAACAGTACTCATGTGGGGAGTGCAGAATTATCAAAAGGTACATGTGACAGCAGTTGAGCCACGTCTGCAAACCCAGCTCACTGCAGAACAGCAATGGGCTGAATAAGTGAGTTCTAGTGGAAAACCAGCCAATAGGTCGAAGCTCTTGAACCCCTTTTTTACCTATCTCTTCCTCTCCCCCAGCCATCTCCACTTTCCATTCTCATCGTGCTCCTCAAACCACCCTTCCCCTGCTGTTAGGTACGACTGGAGGGTCAAAGACATAACTGCCCCAATTAATGTGAAATTCTTATTTGTGTATTAAATTTATATTGCACACTTCCTCCCAAAGGAGCCCAGGGCAGCAAACAAACCAGTCATGAAATAATGCAATTAAAAATATACAAAAACAATTAAAAGGTTATTAAAAAAAACAAAAATTATCTCAGCAGCATGGTTTTTCAGAATGTGGCTAACCTAGGCATGCATCTGGCACCACAAGAATACAACAGTACAAACAACAAAACATAATTATTATGGCATAAGCTTTTGTGGACTAGACTGGAGTGTACTTCATCAGATGGCAAGAGGTGTTATCCTTCAGCTGACCTGGTCTAAGGTGCTACAGCACGTTTAGTAGTTTTTGCTCCAACAAGCCTACGATGGAAAACAGATCATCACAGTGGGCCACAGCTGCCCACATGATATACGGCCAAATGGAAAGTCCTAAAAATGTGAGATTGGAAAAGATGATCTTGTATGTAAATATACAAGCAACAACAGTGCTTCAGTGCATTCTATTCTTAAAGCAGAATGGCAAAATATAGCAGGAGTGCTTCAACGTAGCACTGTGGCAATCTTTCAATCAGTGCAAGCTTTTCGGCTTGCCAGATGGAACAATCCCTCCTCCTCCTCCTCTTCATCTCCTGTGCCCTGTTCTGGGTTTTTCCTCAACCTCCACCCAATTCTGGGGGGCTTGGGTTAAGGAGAAGGAAGGAAATCCTCCCACAGGCTTATGCTAGCAGGACAAACAGTTGAATCCCGACCAGTGCTTTACTGTTTGCATGATATTTGGACAAGGAATTAAGAAACATATGTTACCATCACAATCTGTTTGTTTTAAATAGTAACTCTCAAGATACATTAAATATTTTGCAGGAATCCAGACATGCCATTTATTTCGGCTTGTTCTATCCTTCCTGCAGTAATAGCAAGAGGGCTTCACATAGCTGAATGATAGTGAGCCAAGAGCCCATTTATATAAGACAAGATTACAGCATATCAGTTGCTGAATATATCTTGCTATCTGCTTTTCAGCCGCAACAAGTTGTAAATCCTAATAAAGAATTCACCACAGACATGTGAAAAGTAAGAGAGGGAAGAAAAGGACAAGGCTGCAGTCAACACAAACAAAGCACAGAAACAGGATCTAATTAAAATGAGGTTGGGATCTTATCTTTTAAAAGTGGTTAACCACATCAAACGCTGGATATGAATGTGCTTAGAATTTAAAACTATTTTTTTTGCAGATAAAGTCATTTCCAGAGATAATGAGGCAAATGCTGCTGTTAAAAGCAAAGTAATAGATATGCAAAGACTGGAAGTGTTGCGCACCCATACTAACAGAAACCTATCTAAGAAAAAGAACCACATTACACCTGCTTTGAGTGACTGTTCCAATGGGTAAGCACCAAGACAAACTAAACATCAGATAAAAATAATTTATCATGCAGCTGAATCGTATTTATTTATCTGGAGCATTTTTATGCTGCTCTGTAGCCAAATAAGGCACCCAGAGCTGTTTGCAAATCTCAGTGGATAACAGAGTTCCTTCCCTCAAGTTTACAATCTAAAAATTACATGACATAAAAGGAAAAATGATTGGGAGGGAGGAGGGGAAAATAAAACATGGCAACCCTGAAATTTGTCTAATCCTCTTTCAAAGACATCCAATTTGGTGGCCATCACTACAGCTTTCAAATAGCTCACTGTTTGAAACATTCAAACGCATTCAGGTAGCCGAGCAATGCCTAAGCTCTTTTTTTTTAATAGAAAACAAACAAACACAGTTCCCACTGGTCCCCAACAGACACATAGGTTAAAAGGATACAGCCGAGGATATAGTGCAAGGGTGGGGAACCTGCTAGATATAGTTGGATTAAAACTCCCATCAGCCCCCGCCAGCATTGCCGATGAGATTATGAGAGGTCTGTTCACCTTTCTGGGGTGGGCAGCTTTGAGGATGGGCCCTGAGCTGCTCTTGTGAACAGTGAGAGGCCGGATCGTCTCCCTGCCGCCAAACTAACCAAATTGACCAATGGCGACAAGGCCTTTGGGACATTCCCTTGGGTGTGGCATCAACTGCCCAATGGCGGCACTTGGCTCCACGCCCAGGACAAGCATAAAACGCAGTCTGCCAGGCCATTTGTATCTGGAGAGACATAATTTCACTGCTCCTGGTATAGTGTCACAGGTAAAGAGCAGGTATACCCTCCAAACATTCCACGATGAGAATGAAAACTACTCCATTATCCTCTCATCAGATGATCAATCTAAAAAAACAGGGCAATGTTTTATCTCTCTGTGTGTGTTGCATGCCCATGTGATGTGTGCATTTATCCTGGTGTGTTTGCAATATGTGTGGTATGTACCTGCACCTGCCAGGGATGGGCTGGCCACATCCACTTTCTGAGCACACTGGCTTGCAGCCCACAAACCTGGTGGAGATGCAGCCCTCAGGGCCATAAATATAGGCCACCCCTGTTAGAGCCAATTGCCAGACAGGGCAAGATATAAGCAAGTAGAAGGATGCTTTGATTTGATTGTTTTGTCTCATTCAACAGATTTAATTTTTGTGGAATATCTCAAAAGTTAGCAAGAAGACTATTTTCATGCTCCCTCTTATTAGTATCACAGGCAAGACTCATTCTGGTTTGCCTATGCAAGTTGAAGCAGGAATACATGCAATGTGACAATCAAAGGGCTCGCCTACCCTTCAAGTAGTTCTTAATGGTTTCATACGGCCAACTGTAGACAGCTTTTGTTTGAAGTGCTGCGAACCCTAATGCTCCTGCAAGGCAAGGCCAAAACTAGGCATTATTTCACCCAGGTCAAAGATCTGGTTTGGCACACACACAGGCTGGGAGCCTCAATGGCACTGCTCTGGAGGCTTCACTAGTGGCAAAAAATCTGGCTAGCCCACCCCCAACCCCGTAGCTACAGCTCTGCTGCAAAGGACCTAACCAAAGTCAAACTACCAGGATGTTGCTAACACTGGTGTCAGATATGAGTCCTGGATGCAGCAACACAAACTGACATAAATATCCTCATAGCTTAGAGTTGCAAATTTAAGGAAATAAGAGATGCAGTTTGATAAAAGACACACTGCCACAGTTGCACAGAAAAAGACTCAACAAGCATTTGCTTAATAATTATAATAGTACTGATAACAATAACAATAATAATAACAATAATAATTTTAGATTGTGCCTTGTTTTCTTTGTGTGTCTCATTCTTTTTTTATTAATTTTATTATGGCTAGGGAGTCTCAAAAACTTGAACCAGTCCAGGGCTCTCTGGACCTCTGAGAGGGCCTGAACTAAGAAGTGGATCCTGCAACTGTTCTCATACACAGCTGAATGTCAGAGACGTACACAGTCTGCAAGGATGCAGTTGCTCCATGAGCCACATTTTCTTTTTGAAGTAGTAGGAGCAGGTGCCACCTTCTATGACAGAAGAACCACCCACAGTCCAGGAACGAGTCTTACTATGCTCCCCTCTATGTGGCAAAATTGAGGCTTCTCTGTAGTGACCTCCTCACTCCGTTTGCAGTCACACATCTCCCAGGGTCTTCCCTCGCCCCTTTAGCAGATTGGGGGCTGCATTTATTGCCTTTTGACTTCTGCACGACTGTTTTGACATTTGTAACTATGGTGACAACAGGCTTTGCTTAAAATGGCTTACCAGGAGGTACATGTTTCTTTTACCTCAGAGGAATTTATAATCAAACATGAAATTACCCGTTACAGGAGCTGGCGAGGTAAACTGGAAAGCATCCATTGTATGGCCCGATCAAATTTCTGCCCCAACCTTGCTCCCAGTTTTGGCCAACAAGTCACGTCCCTCACCTCGACATACCAGCTCATTCATTTTGTCAAACTAATGAAGTAGAAAACCTGGCTCACTTGACACTTCCCCCACCCCCAACCCCCCCAGTATCCGGCTGCACAATAATTATTAGCCACCCAACCTGGTTCTTTCACAGAGGAACTGGAAGGTCATGTCACCTCCACCTCAAGGGTATGAGATGTCAAGCTCATGCCATTCTAAATTCCCCTTGTTCTCAAGCGATTGGGGGGGGTGTCCATTTGTCTTTGCCAGTATTTAGAAAATCGTAAGGGTAGATAGTCATATTTGGAGTTTAAAAAATTCAGTTGTCTTATTCAAGAAAGAACAGTGTTTACTATTTCTTTATTTAATATCAAAGATTTATAAGCCACCTTTTTCAGAGCAAAACCCTCACAGGGCAGCTTACATCAACACCAAAACAGACAATAGGTCACTGCAGTCCATAAGGAGCATCACACCTTATATCTTCTTTCCACATGAACTTAGCTTGACTAAAGCATTGCCCAGCCTTCTGTGCCTTGTGTTCCAGCAAGGGCCCAGGCAGACAAGAGACATTTCTGTCTTTAAAGCCAACATTCAGGCCAACTCAAACCATAACCTCAAGTTTTCTTGACCAGAACTTGTTTTCATACCATTTCACTGCTTCTGGGATTATCAGATTCACCATGCAGATTAGATTTGCACCTCCTCTCTCCAAAAATGTACTGAGGGGAAAAAATGAAACCTACATCAGGAGCTTCAACGCAACATGATGTTTGGTCCTTAACGCCTACAGCAGGCTTCCTCAACCTCAGCCCTCCAGATTTTTTGAGACTACAGTTCCCAGCATCCCTGACCACTGGGTCCTGCTAGCTAGGGATCATGGGAGGTGTAGGCCAAAAACATCTGGAAGGCTGAGGTTGAGGAAGGCTGGTCTACAGTAACATTTACAGGATCTGGCTTCTAATTTAGGATATTGTCTCTGCTAAAGCTGTTCTCCATACCAGCAAAATAATAATTAACCTAAATACATGCTCCATGGAATGCCACATGGATAAGTTTTCCTTAATTCAGTGGGTGGAGATGAAAAGGTGGTTTCATCAGTACCAGCAGATACTCCTCCCTCCAAGTTGTCCCTGCCCCAAGCAAGTTATTACAAATAGGAATGGTATTCTCCTGTAGGTAGACAGGGCAACTAATCCAAATGATGAGAAGTATTTCCTGGGAACAGAAAACAAGTGGGACGTATGAGTCATCTAGAAAGGGCAGTTTGGGAATCTTCTCTGAAATATACAGAAGTTTTATTCTAGCCTACAAGGTTTAAAACTATTGTGTTGGGCCTTGAATCACTGCATAGGACCACACTCTCTACTCCAGATATATACTTCTAGGAATTATTGTGAGACTTCTCGCAAGCAGTTCTGAGACATCACAATGCCTTTGCATTTTCCTACTTCTCCTCTGAAAATACTTCACCTCAACAGCACAGGAACAGCCATGGCAATTTCAGCAATTTAGAATAATCAATACGATACAATACAATAATCTTTATTGTCATTGTCCCATACAGAACAATGAAATTGAAAAAATCTGCATCACAATACTGTATTGTTTATTATAAAGCTTTATACGCATTTTGCCAAATAAATATAAATAAAATGATTAAGATGGGGGTTGAGGCTAGCAATCAGCAAAATGTCACCAGATCCAGCATAAAATCAAAGCCGCACAGTGCTCTGCCTGAAATTACTACCACATTTCCATGCACTGGTAAAAACCCTAAATCAGATGCAAAGAACAGCAAACCCAAAGGCCTGGGTTGGCCTGCCAAATTTTACCTAGATTGGCCTGCTATCTCCCAACTTAGTGGTGCCTTTACTGAAATAAAAAGCATGCAGGCACAAGTGAGGAAGGAGTGATTTCATCCCTATCATGGCGATGGGTTGGATGGAGAGGTTTGCTGGGCATGTAAGAATGTGGGTGGCCCCAGTCACAGTGGGCCATGCCCATCATGGGCTTATAGCCCCTAGAAAGCTGTTCATGGGTGAATGTGGTCCTCAGGGCAAAAATATAGATATTCCTCACCCTGCGCTAAATGAAAAACTTTTGCTGCTATTATCCCGCTCTGATGAAAAGCAGGGTGAGCTTCAGGCTAGATGTAAAAACAAGATAGAGTGTACGCAAGGTTCCAGCTTAGCTCTAAAACCACAGAACTCTTTGCAAAAAACAAACTTAAACCCTATACAGTATAGTAGCAGCAGTTGATTTCCAATTGTTGGCCCCATCTGCACAGGAAGGCATTTATTTGATTAAAGGGTCCCAGCCCTCTCCAGCACTTCCACCAGATGAGCCTAATGAGACCTGCCCATTTATGTTGTGAACTGCCCTGAGATCTAAGGGTATAGGGCGTTATACAAATTTTAATCATCATCATCATCCTACCATGAAGGAGTAGGACAGCCTCTAGTTTCACACTAGGTCTTCTGCAATGAAGTCATATGGTAGAAGTGCTTCTGCAGCTAGCCTTGTGTGTGCTTCCTCTTCTGGTTAAGAGTCCTCAACCTCATCACCTGAAAAAGGGGCTCGGACTCCTAGTCCCGGATACCAGAGCACACAGAACCCACTACCAATAATGAAGATTTCACATTGGCCCTCAATGGACAATCTATGGAGCAAACAAAGCTGCAGAGACTGGGTAGGGAGAAGTGGAGAGTCCACTTCCAACCAAAGCACTATCAGAAATAATGATAAGAACAGGCTAATAGAGCAGCTGGGAGGTCTCATGGGTCCAGCTTAATTGGCAGGTTTCACATCATGCTTTCAGACCCACAGTTCAGAAGGACACGCCCTCCTTCTGGAATTCCAGAATTCCAGAAAACATTACAGGTGGATGCAACATTGCAGACACACTCATGGAAGAAGAAAAAGAGGAGGTAATTACCCAAAATCAGAACAAATCTGCACCCAGTTATTGCTTGAGAAACTTTCCCACATATCCACTGTTATACCAGCACAAACAACACTGGGGCATCTCTGCAAATTGGTACAGAGTTACATGGCTTGCACTTCATGATCTTCCAAAGAACATGGGGTACTAAACAGCAAGTGAGCTACGTCTTAAGCTATGTCTATAACTGAGCTGAGAAAAACTTTAGGCATGTTAGGAAATGTTAGCATCAGACAAACAACCAGACTCTTTTGAGCTTTAGAATAATGTACTCTCAGATCCTTTGTAAGGCTTTTCAGGCATGGCTGTAAATGGTTACAAAGTCTTTCTTAGGGTTTACCATAATGGTAACTTTCACCATCACCTTTGAAGTTGGGAAGCAATTAAGGGAAAGGCTCAGTGGGAGAGCAGAGCATACACTTTGCATGAGGAAAGTTCAATCTTTGGCATCTCCAGGTATGCCTGGGAGAGTATCGTATCTGAAACCCTGCAGAGCAGCTTCTCTACAGTCAGTATGGACAACACTAAGCTATATGGACCAATGGCCTGACTCTTATATAGAGATATAAGACAGTTTCCTATGTTCCCAACAGTAACTTTTGTCATCTGCTTGATTCCAGACTGCAATAAATCTGCAAAGGAGTAGAAAGCATTCAAATTTCTGCACCTGCTCTAAGTAAGCCCTTCATTCTTTCCAGTGAAGCTTTGTGGTTCATGCTTTACCAACATTGCCTGGGGAAGTTATTGCTACAGATTTTTTTATTATTATCTTTTAGCACGAACCTTTTAGTCCCTGACAGCAGAATTTAGGCATCCTCCAGAAAGATTATACTCTGCATTCAGGCATACAGTTGTTAACAAATACTTTAGCTGTGAACTTCCAGTAGCTTATTGCTAGGTTACCTTAAGAACTGCTTGTCAGTTGGCAGATGAATTCAGATAACACCCATTTGTCTAAAAGGGAGTAATTGTTCACTCAGGTGTTGGGTGGCTCTGTCCTCCTCATTTATCCTATTCTCCTTCACAACAAGCATTCGCTTCTTGGTTCCCAATCTACACTTCATTTTGAAGGAAACTCTTTTAAGGTACATTCAGATGTGGAGAATATTACATTAGTTTTCTTGATTATAATGCAAGTGCTTCTGTGCTGTTTTCTAATGTTCTTTTTGCACTGCAGTACCTGTTGCATTGGGACGCAGGTGGCGCTGTGGTTTAAACCACTGTGCCGCTTGGACTTGCCAATCGGAAGGTCAGCGGTTTGAGACCCCGCGATGGGGTGAACTGCCGTTGTTCGGTCCCAGCTCCTGCCAACCTAGCAGTTCGAAAGCACACAGTGCAAGTAGATAAATAGGTAGCGTTCCGATGGGAAGGTAAACAGCGTTTCCGTGCGCTGCTCTGGTTTCGCCAGAAGCGGCTTAGTCATGCTGGCACATGACCCAGAAAAACTGTCTGCAGAAGCGGACAAACACCAGCTCCCTCGGCCTGTAAAGCGAGATGAGCGCCGCAACCCCAGAGTCGTTTGCAACTGGAATTAATTGTCAGGGGTCCTTTAATCTTTACCTTTACTTGTTGCATTATGGTACTGTGACTTTTTTTACTGATCAAGTCATGCAAAATTTCATTCACATTAATGGAATGTGTGCGTGTTTTACACAAAAATGAATGTCATTGGACATTCTCCAGCCTTCCTGCACATGCATGCTTCCTGCACATGCATATTCCCCCATGAAAACTGCATGTCAGTATAATACCCCAAATTTCATCTCTTTACTCTAGTGGTTTTCTAGGTTAACAGCACTGAGAATGGGGTTCCCCATACCCCACCCCACCCCAGAAGCAATTAACATGGAAATGAGCACTAAACTTCCACTAGATCCCACATGACCTTATGTTATGTGAAAGCTCAAATATATAATGTGGAAACAAACAGGGAAACTGCCATGCAAATGCAGCCTTAGTTTATGCAAAGAAAGCATTAATCTCTATGTATTGATGCTCTGTTTAAGAAGCTCTTAAAGCTTTTGGAATTACTAGTTTTTCTGCGTACATACTAAGATGAGCTTGGCGGACAAACCACAGGAGCATGCCCTGCAGGAAATGCTTTAGTAACCCCTGCATTAGTTGCCACTGCAGATGTATTTTTGTGTTTTTATATTGTAAAGTGAGTGCCCTGTGATCTTTGAGTGGTGTAGAAATTTAATAAATGAATGCAACAAATTTTAAAATTGAAGCTGTCAAATCAAAAACTACAATAGCAGTTGCATTAAAAGAGCTAGGTATCTGGATAATTCGCCCTTCATAAAGTTTATATCTGATCATCGTACTCTTTACTACATTTCAGAACAAGTCCTCTGTGTGGTCTGCTACAGGAAAAATGTCTCAACATTTCCAAGGGCCACACATTTTCAGAATAAACATTACAGTTCCTTGCCTCCAAAGTAAGCTTTCAGGGGACTTAAAGGTAAGACAAACACACAGAACTTCACTGATTACTCTTGGCATGACAGTATTAACCGAATCCAGGCTCTCAACTGATGTCAATCACTGTTAATCCACCACAAAAGAACTGAACAACATTAATCCTAATTTACAGAGGCACTCTCTATTATGTTTTTATGACAGGCTTACCAATTACAGCAATTGTAGGTAAACCATTATATTAAAACCCTGGATAAAAGCAAAGGTGTATTGCTCCTACAATGGGTTTCACTTTTCAGACTAATTTAGAAGCGAACCAAATATGTTATGTATATGTGTGTGCACAGGGAGTACACGGAAGGCTTTAGAGAGAATTTTCTTGCATCCAATTATTCTCATGTTTATTTTTAAAATGAGGCACATTTCATATCTTACCCAGAGGCAAACCAGAGTTTGCCACCAAGCAAGCATCCAGTAAGAAATGACAGCCCATCACAACGCCTTGAGCCATATGGTAGACATTTGCAAACCTGGGTCTGTACTTTTCACACAGTATTTTAAGGTGTAAGACAAGACATGTACAAATTTAAAATATAATTTAAGTGTCGGGCCCTTAGATTCACTGAGGACTTATAAAGAATGGTGCAGAGGGCTGCAGCCTTAGAATATAATTTGATTAAAAATGTAAACTTTTTCATTTTTGTTCCAAGTTGTACAAAAACACTTTCAGGCAATAATTTTTTTTTTCCAGCGTAAGTTTCATGAAGAGGATACCTTTAGTTATAATGATTTCTTTAAAAAATGATGTGGCCACCTCTTTATATTACAGTTTTTTCTACACAACACAATGAAGCTGGAAGTATAACACAGAGAGCATGAGTATCGCAGTCACAACCATATGGCTCCACCATAGCCAAGCCAATTAAAATCCAAGTTACTTCACACAGTCACTATTTACCTTCTATATATTACTTGTTCTGTCGCTCCAGAACTCCAAATCCCATCATCCCTGGCCATGCTTGCTAGGGCTGACAGGAGCTGTAGTTCGGCAACATCTGGAACACCAAAGGTTCCCCACTTCTGCTCTGGAGTGTAGACCTTCTGGGATGCTTACTTCAAAAACCACCAACAAGTCCCAGAGGAAAACCAGGACATGTGTCTTTCAGGACTGTGGCAGTCATGTGACTTACTCATCCAAAAGAACTAAGGCAGTGGCTATTTTCAAGCTTGCACAAGTCAATCATTCACATATTACTGAAGAATGGAAGCAGTAATGCTTTTGAACACCTGTTGCTGGAAACCACAGAAGGGGAGAGTGGTGGGCTAGATGAACGACTGGCCTAATCCAGCAGGCTTTTCAAATGTCCTTAATATTTTCTCCCAGTTCATAAAGTGCCTTGCACTCTTTTAACACAGCTTTCTTTTACAAATTCCTGAAAGCAACAATAGCAATAACCTTTATGGCATCTGGTCCCTTGGCGGAGGATTGAAATAATCAGAAGCGGTCCAAGGATCAGCACACTAGGCAGGGCTCATCTGACATAAGCTGATCACCAGATTTACTTCACTCTAGTTGTTAACATGACATGGATATAGCACAACACAGCCATTATTGGAGATACAGCTCTAGCAAAGCTGTGCTAATGAGTACCATCTGGGAAACCTCCATCATCCTGGCAACTCCAAGGGGAATGCCACCAAAACTAGGTGCAAAAGAAAAACCTGAATAGAGTTGTGATGCATGGAAATATCACCAGCATTGTAATTAAAGAAGCAAAAGGATGGAAACAGAACACAAAAGGGAAAAGTGGTTCCTCTCATTCTCTCTAACGCAGAAGATAACAATGTCCCTAAATTGTAGAGGTGCCTGTGTGCAAAACACAGATCTGAATGATTCACAGTGCAATTCATGTGTAATGCCTCACTGTGTTAATGAGGCTACTTACAAGTAAATGGGTATAGGATTGTAGTCTCTTTAGGCTCCTCAAGAACAGACAAGGAACAAGACTCCTTTTAACAGGTATCTTGCAATTGCACCTCAACATCTTTCATTTTCCTAGCACAGTGGCCTGTTTCCTACTCTGTCCTAAGTACATACATGGTTGCAAGGTATACATTAGATTCAAAGAATTTCTCTTTCATCCTTTGTTATCTGTCATATGATTAAATATTTGCTTTTACACAGCATGCAAGGCCTTTTAAAAAAAGATCCTTACCAGTGAATAACACATTCTGATCAAGTCTTACATCTAGCTGACAGGGAAATACCTCCAATTGTACAAATATGTCTGCTTTTTTATGCAATGTAAACAGGCAGGATCTTACAGGTCTGAACAGTATGAGGGGAACAAGGAGTAAGAGTCAGATGCAACCAGAGGGTAATTTAAAAAAAATAATAATGAAAGGGTGTGTAAATTCCCCAGATTGTGACTTTTTGGATATAAATGTCCAGAATAACTTATTTTGCATTACATAGATATGGCAATTAAAGGAATTCCAGGATTTTTTTCAGTCTAGTAAAGCTTGCATCTCTATATTCACGTATAGGGAGTAAGATTTACCAAAGTCAACAGAATTTAGTTTTGAGTAGATTTGTATAGAATTGCACCGCAAGTTACACAATTTCAGTGGTACCTCTGGATATGAACGGGATCTGTTCTGGAGCCCCGTTCACATCCAGAAGCGAACACAACCCGCATCTGCGCGTGTGCGGGTCATGATTCACCACTTCCGCGCATGCACATGACGTCATTTTGACCGTCTGTGCATGCTCGAGTGGCAAAACCCAGAAGTAATGCGTTCCGTTACTTCTGGGTCACCGCGGAGCGCAACACGAAAGCGCTCAACCTGAAGCAACTTCAACCCGAGGTATGACTGTACTGGGATGTATCAGGGAACTGAAAGGGTTCATCAAAGATAGAGAGGAGTGATAAAGGAGCAACTGAAGTAGATGTACTGCTTGAAAGGGATATTTTACACACCCACACCCACACACACCTGGATGTGATTGCATATGCAATTTGCAATGGATTATATGCAACACATTTATTTTCGATTGAACATTTCAATGCGTAAACAGAAGCTACTTATTAGATAATAATGGTAATATTCCATTCCTCCCAATTATCTCTAAAGATACAGAAACCCTTGGAGAAACTGGTGCTAAATGCTTGATTTTACATAAAACCCATGTGCATAAGAATGAAATATCATGGGCTCAGTTACACCATTGATGGCATGCCCCTTTCTCCCCTCTCTCCTGCTTTGGTATGCACCCATGGGCATGTGCCCAGACACTATAGGCTTCTTTCATGAATGGGAGGTACACATAGGCCTCACTCCTAATTCCCGTAAGGGCCTGGCATTGTGAGTGCCTTGAGTATATATTGCTGTGGAGAGAGGAAGAGGAGGAAGCAGAGCCCTATGGAGATTCATTTGGGTGCTGCACTCCAGTGGCGTAGCGTGGGGGTGCAGGGGGCGCCAGCCGCACCGGGCGCAACATCTGGGGTTAGGGTTAGGGGGCGCAAATCCACGGGTTAGGGGGCGCAAATTACTTGCCTTGCCCCGGGTGCTGACAACCCACGCTACGCCACTGCTGCACTCGTAGAAGACTGGATAAAACTCAAGAGTCCTTGTCTATAACTAAGTCCCCAATGCACAAGTATTTCTACTACCAATGTGACAATTCCTTTGACTTATCCTAGGGCATATGTAAATAAAATGTGCAAAAAATGTTTCAATAGGAACCTGTTAGGGTAAGCTATAGGACACACTGACTTAAATCTGCAAGAAGTGAAGAGTTAACAGTAGTCAACCAACTATGCCTATTACTTACTCCTACTCTTTTTTTGGAACAATAGTGTGCTATTTTCTTGATGGACAGCATAATGTTCGAATAACCCCCTCACGCTGCAAACAATACTAGAGAAAGTGTGAGTTACTTGAATGCATGTGAAAATTTCAGCATATATCTGGCTTCATTTTTGAGCAAATTAGTCTCCATACAAAAAATTTATAGGGCCAGACATACTTATTCACCAAATGTCTAGGAACCATAGCTATATATTTTTACTAAAAAAAATTCCCACCTGAATCTGATACCCAATTAAGAAACCCAACATAATGAGAAGCTCAAATTCAAAGTATAAAACTGTCCTGCAGCCCCAGAAAAATCTTCCAAAAATGTGTAGCTTGAATACGATAAAACAAAAAGTTGGTTTTTTTAACTACATATGTGTTAATTAATAATATTTTTATACTACCTTACATGTTGCTGGTTTTATTATGCAGTTGCTTTATTTTAGTTTTAATCTGTCTTACTGTTGTACTATATTAACCTTGTGGATTATTTTTATTAATGAAAAAATGGGGTATACATTTCTTAGAATTAAATAAATCAAACAAATAGAAGATACTCTTTACCTTGCTGTATCCTGAAAATCCCAGAAGAAAATAGTCCTTTTCCATCCATCACTTATCAAAATGGATGTGGAAGTATTCACCCTAAATCCAGACTAACCCTGGATATGGCTTAATAATATGGCAGGTGCCATAGGCAAGGAATAGTCAGAAGGTAGATTGGGATCTGCAGGTAGATAGATCTCTGGGTGATTTGCAAGTGTTTCTGGTTTCCAGTTGTTTTAGCAACAGAAACAACAAAACAACTTTTTAAATTAGGCTGCTGAAATGAGGAAAGCTAATCTGCAGTGGATTTTTACCTGAAAAGAATGAGTTCATTTCATTTCATTCATTCATTTATTTAACAAGATAGTTATATACCACTGTATCATAAAAACCTATAACAGCAGTTTACAACAATATAAAAACATAAAACCAGACAGTAAAATCCTAAAAAGTTTTTTTTAAGTTAAAAGCAAAACAAAAACAAACATCAGCATACATGGTGTGTACTCTTATTTTCCTGCATAGACTGGCAGAAGAGGAAAGTTTTCAGCAGGTGTTTAACAGCTGGTGCTGAAGTCACCCACTGAATCTCTATTGGCAGGGTGTTCCAGAGGACCGAGCCAATAACACTAAAGTCTCAGTTTCCTGTTGTTGTCAAATTAGCCTCATCAACTTGGGGAATGACCAGAGATGCTCTTGCAGATGATTTCAGTGATCGAGCTGGGATATAAGGGTTCAGGCAATCCCTGAGGTGCCCTGGACCCAAGTTCTTCAGAGCTTTGGAGATCAATGCAAGAACCTTGAACCTAGCTTGGTGGCAGATGGGCAGCCAGTGAAGCTGTTTCGATGTCACATGTTCTCAACCAGAAGCTTCCTTCAGCAACCTGGTCGCAGCATTCTGCACCAGCTGGATCTTCCAAACCAGACCCAGAGCGCCTTACAGTAATCTAGTCTCAAGGTTACCAATGCATGGGCTACAGTGGTCAAGCTAGGAACAGCCATAGCTGGCAAAGCAAACAAAGCTGGTAAAAGGGACTCCTAGCATAGAGGGCACTTGGGCTTCTATTGACAGAGATGTATCCCCAATATAAGCACCTGCTCCTTCAGACGGAGTGCAACCCCATCCAGAACAGGTAAACTGCTAATTTCCTGAACATGGGAACCACAGAGCCAAAGAGCCTCGGTCTTCCCAGGATTCGAACACAGCTTACTGGCCCTCATCCAGTCTACATCCAGACACTGAACCAAAAAGCTTTTGCAGCCTCTCCTGATTCGGATGTTATGGAACAATAGTTCTGATACTGATAACAAATTCCTGGGCTGAGAATGTGCTCTGAGGCACATTGTTCTTTAATTCTAACTGTACGCCTTTTGCACAGGGCTCTTGCTGGTAGATCTTGGGGGGTTGTAGCAAAAAACAAACACCAACACTGTAGAGCTCCCAAGCCTGAAATCTGCCCGCCCCTTCTATAGGCCGCACCAGGATCTCATTAAAGAGCGTGATAAGCTCCCCACAGGGCCTTTTTGTTTGACAGCCTTGTCAAAAACAGAGCTATACATTTATAAATAGTCCTATCTAAATTATCATTAATAATAATTACAAACCTCAGTAGCAGGGATACACCCGAATGTTAAATCATACTGTAAGCAAAGACTTGGGAGTCCAGACAGCTACTTCTGGCACACCTAAAGGCTTGCGTGTGCCTTGGGGAAAATTTTAATCATTTTTTATTTGAACAGCTGACATCACACACACGCCATGCCATGTCACAATTTATTTCTGAAGTCCCCCTCCATTTCAAAAGCAGATTTCCCTGTGTCACAGGCAGAAAGGTGGCTATTGTCTGAGCAACAGCTAAGGCATGTAGAAACATAGTACTTTGAATACCTACCCCAACCCCAAAATCTTTCTCTTAAAGAACACACACACCAGTTTGGGTGATCCTGTTTTCTCATGCAAATAAGAAGGCTGTTCTCAGAATGAATGGCATAGAGATAATATTTTTTCCTGTAAGCAGATGCTTGAAATGCTTCCCCAAAACCCAGATGCTACCTTGTCTTTTCATCATATCTGATGAACAGCATGCCCTGAGGTCTCTTTGTTTCAAAATACAGCGATCCTGTTAACGATCACAAGTCTCTATCAAATGCAGACAGTTGTTCCCTACTGCAAGCCTAAACTGACAAGGCTCAAGTTCAGATTTCATGAGTTCAATCCTGAACACGGATGAAGCCAGTCCCTTGCGGGTTTTCATTCTCCCTCTCCCAAAAGGAATGTTAACATTTCCTTTTCATCAACCAGGAAGATTTACATCTAATCTGTCACTTTGAAGTAACTCCTGCCTTGATTTATGCGCAGCAGATGCTACTGTGGAGCCTATTTATTTAAAATGCAACACTGAAGTTGAGAGACTAATGGATCGACATCTGTAAAGGATTATACCACAAACACATATGCCTTAAAACATAATGAAGAAAAGGAGGTCAAAAGCCAAATAATTCCAGGAATTCTAGTAGTTAGGGCACACAACAAATCTGTACTGATCCTCAATGTTTTTACCTCTTGTTATGGTGTCTGTTACAAGCTGATAAGGAAAGACATGAGCGATGAGCCAGGTCTTTGAAGGTTTGGTACTATTGCCAAATTTTCCAGTGATTCAGCAGAATTCTGTTATAGGGGTAACTACAATGCAGTGCTTGTGTGAGGGCAATTTCTTTCTCCTCTTCCCCACTACAGCCCTGAAAAGCTCAGTGGCGTAGCGTGGGTTGTCAGCACCCGGGGCAAGTAATTTGCGCCCCCTAACACGTGGATTTGCGCCCCCTAACACGTGGATTTGCGCCCCCTAACCCTAACCCCCAGATGTTGCGCCCGGTGCGGCCAGCCCCCCCTGCACCCCCCCACGCTACGCCACTGGAAAAGCTGTAAGGTTTTCCTGATTGTCAGTGGAGGCTTTTAGGTGGGCCTCCAGTAGGGAAGAAATGGCAGAGATTGTCCCTTCTGCACTCTTGCAGAAGCACTGCATTAGCTATTCTTTATGCTGTTTTTCAGTAAGGCTCAAAGTGCTAACCAAACGGAGAATTGGCAAGGAAATAACAGGTGGATCAGCTCCAGGTGAACCAATACCTGACCAAGAGCCTGGAAATATTCGTGGAAAACATCACAGGGTCAGGCTACGACACGCTTCTTCAGCGAAAATGTTCCACAACTTTGTCATGACTACTCTGCTTCTGACTGTTACCAAAACCAGCTCACAATCAGATCTCTCAAGGTGGAGTGCTTCGATGGGATAGAGGTATTCCCAAGGAATACCAAGCTTAGCAACTTTAGGACTTTGTAGGCAATGGCCATCACTCGGTAACTAAGCAGTGCTCTAGGGGGTAGCACAGGTAACCTATAAAGCCTACACTGCTGAATATCTCATAGTACCCCCATGCAGAACTCTCTGCAGTAGTCACTATGTGCAGTTACAAAGCCATGATCTACAGCTGCCAAGATCCCTCATTTGTTGGTAAGAGTGTGGCTGCTGATGAAGTGTCACAGACAGAAAGCACTGCAGATCAGAAATATCACCTACTGTCTCCGAACAGCCCTGGTGGCAAACCACTCCATCAGAAGGAGTGTGACCCCCATCAAGCAGGGGCATGCCACCAACTCCCATATCACAAAATTTGGTGTCGTTATGACTTCAGATAAATTCGTAAAAGAGATGCTGCAGACCAACTCCCACATTTCCTTCCATACATGCGATGCTGTCAGCCTTCAAAAATTTAAAAACCAAGCTGTGTAATGTGGTTGGGAGCAGCATGTGCACAAGCACTGAATTCAGCCAAAGTTAGCCATGGGCACAGCACAACAAATGTTGGAAAGCCGTACATACCCAAAGCCCATCCCAGCTGAGTTCAACAGATGGTAGGGGCAAGGACAGAATTTCCTCACCAAGGGTTTTTGCAAGTAGAAGTTGGCCATGGTACCTTCCTCAAAACTGCCCGTTTCTTTGTGCAAAACACACTACAAAGCAAAGGGTAGACTTTGGAGTCTATTCCCTCATAAAACAAAGTCACCCAGGATTCTTTTCTAGAGAGTCCATATGAAATATAAATAAAAACTGTCGACTGAACAGCTCAGGTGTGCAATTATTGACATTTGCAGAGCTGCACTCTCAGAGAGAGTCACCACAATTGTTGGTCCAGCAAAGCTTTATGGAAACAAATATAGTATAACCTACCAATTATAAGAGAAAAATGCGGCTCCATAGTTGGAGAGCAGAGGAAAATGACAAGAAAAGAAAACAAAGTTAATAGCAAGCTGGAACCAAACAGGACTCATGTTTGTGAATCACAGTCTAGCTTGTTTGTTCAAGTAAAACTGAGATTTGAATTTACAGCCCCAATTGTAATTATAGCTGCTTGACTCAAATACAAGCCAGTGTGTAATGTGCTTTCGTTTGTATTCAATTTATTTTTACACCACACACCTAAACACAGCTGATCTAAGTATTTTTGATTTTTCAGTTTACTTGATGAATGGTACTGATAATGAAGTCATGTTTAACATAACTTAAGGCATATAAAATTTGGCCAAAAAAAGCAAATAACTCCCTTGTAGCTCAAATTATGTATTTGGTGCAGGTCTCTATATCTATGCATTTAGGTGAACACCAGAAGGCCCCAAAATACAAGCTCACAGGATATATACTAGTGTGAAATAAAACAAATAAAAGAAATTAGATTTTTTCCCCTATAAAAAGAAGTTGTTGCAACCCAGCTGGAAAAAAAGAAATAGATGAGTTCTGAACTTGAACCCACCCTGTTCAAAGGGGACACTCTTTGAACAAGGGTTGCCAGGTCCCCTCCTCCTCTTCTTCACAAGGTTCCTCTATTTCTAACACTTGCATGACGGGCATACTTCAACAGCTTAGCCTTTCAGCCCCAATGAAGCCACAGGCATGGGAACCGTTCTCCCTACTGAATTCCTGCCCACTTTGCAAAGTGTTAAATGCACAGGCAAACCTTGCTCTGAATAGTCATAGTAAGGGCTATTTGCCATGAGCAAGAAACAGCACTCCCGGGGAACAAACAGAGCAACAGAACAAACCTTCCCCAACCCAGAGTCCTCAAGAGGTTGTCAGACAACACCTCCCATCATCCCTGACTGTGCTGGCTTGGGCTCATGAGAATTGTAATCCGCATTCTCTGAGGTGGTCCCCAGGTTGTCAAATGGCCTTCCAAGTGTGTCCTGTGCCATCATTGTATGCTTCTTGGTGATTGGCTAATACACACCTCTTTACCTGAGCCTTTGGTTGACTGGATGTCTTCCTGACTCCTGCGTTGCTACGCACTGTTGTTCTGTGCTGTGGTTTTGTTATTCTGATACTGGCCCTTTATTTTATTTTTAAGACCTGTATATTGAACTTATTTGAACTGCGATGGTTTTGTAACTGGCCCAGGACCATTTGGTGAAGTGATTGTCTATAAGCAAAAAGAACATAAAACTGAATGGGGGGGGGGGGCTTTTGCTTGTGAACTTCTGGAGGTGTCTGACTGGCAGCGCAATGCTGGACTAGGTGGACATTGATCAGATCCTGCACGACAATACTTGCAGCCTTCTAGAGATGGACTTCACCTGTCTCTAGTGGCTGCAGGCTAGATCTAACCTAGCATAGAGCAAGAGTCAGAGAGACCAAGGGGTGAGGACACACAGGCTAGCAGAGTGCAACACAAACTGTTCTGACACATTCTTCAGCCTGAAAAAATACAAATCCCTCAGAATCCAAGGAACGTGTGTTCAAAGCCACTTCCTTATCCCACGCCTTGATACGTGTGCAGAAGCCACACTTTGCATGCAAAAGTTTCCATGTTTGATCTTTGGCACCTCCCTGCAGGGCCTCCTGTCTGAAACCCTGGAGTGCCATGGCCAGTCCCCAAAGACTACCTTCCCTGCCCCCTCACATCCCAGGGTAGCCAAACAATAGCTATGGACAAACTGTTCTGCTTAATGCCTGGCCACTGGTCATGCTGGGAGTCATGGGTATAGCCAGGATTTATTTTAGGGGGGCAGTCCTTATGTGGTGGTGGTGGGAACAACCAAATTATCTGTGACGCGTTTGGTCAGTTAAATATATTTATTTCCTTGCCCCCTCTGGCTAGGCCCATGGTGGGAGTTGTTGCCCATCATTTCTGGCTTCCTGCTTACACCCCACTGGCTTGCCCCTGCCCTCTAACCTGATCCCCTCTAGGCGGGGCTGAACACACCCAAACACCCCCCAACTCCCACCAGGCCTAGCAGAGAGGGCGGGAGCTGGCAGGCCCAAACATCTGGAGGGCATCAGCTGGAGGCTAGGCTGGGGCAGACCATCCCGGATGGACCAATCGCCTGACTCGCTATATGAGGCAGTTCCCGAGGAGGAAGAGGAGGCGCCGCTTCGCCCAGAGCCCGCGCACCCGCTGCCACCCTCACCCACTCACCCCGCGCTCGAGTGGCCGTCTCTCTCTTCCTCCCCCGAAGAAGGTGCGCGGAGCCGAGGCGAGGCTTGGTTCAGGGCAGGGCGAGCGCCGGGAGCCCGAGGAAGAAGAAGAGGAGCGCCGTCGCCACTTGCCTGCCGTCGCCTCACACACCCGAGGGGCGGGGCTTTACCTGCTGCCGGGGTGGGGCTGCCAGGTGGGCGCCCGCCCGCTCGCCAGGGGGTCGGCTCGCGCCGCTCATTCTGAGAGGCGGGGGGAGAGAGGAGGAAAGTCTGAGGCTTGGAAAAGGGCTGGAGGAGGCGCTCCAGAAGACACCTCCCTCCCTCTCCCTCTCCCTCTCTCTCTCTCTCACACACACACGCAGAGTCTCTCTCTCTCTCACACAGAGACACACAGTCTCTCTCTCTCTCTCTCTCTCACACACACACAGTCTCTCTCTCTCTCACACACACGCACACAGTCTCTCTCTCTCTCTCTCTCTCTCTCTCTCTCACACACACACACACACAGTCTCTCTCTCTCTCTCTCTCTCTCTCTCTCTCTCACACACACACACACACACACACACACACACACACACTCGTCCTTCCCGCGCGACGGGCAAGAGCCACGCCTCGCGCTCCGGGACTCCCAGTTTGCTCAGGGAACGAGGAGCTCCTCGGAAAGTTGTTCCCTCGGCGCCACTCTCTCCCGCCGCCTCAAAGAAGTTGCTTTCGGGAGGCGGGACGTGGAGGATGCGGAGTTGTGCAACACCTGTAAGCTCGGCGGGGGCCGAGGGAAAGTGTGGCCCCACGACGGCCGGTAGGCGGCGCTGTGGAGACGCGCAGTTGGGATGAGCGAGCGAAGCGCCGGCGCGGATTGGGAAGCGGCTCTTCTTCCCCAGCAACTGCTGGGGTGCCTGGCAGGCTCCTCCTCCGTTTGGACCTGTTGCTTCTTGGGGAACGTCGGACTTCTCAGGAGGAGGCTTTTGGGTGGCCACTTGTCAGGGATTCTTTAGCGGCGCTCGCAGGGGGTTGGACTAGATGCCCCTTGGGGATCCCTTCCAACCCTAGAATTCTAAGAGTCCAGCGTTGGCAGCTCTCGCACGTCTCCCACCTGCGCGCGTGCGCACGGGGAGTAGCCGAGCGACTCAATGACCCCAGTCATTAACCCCTTGTCACCCGAGGCAGCAATGAACTCGGGCACAGCCCCTGCTCCTTCAAACTGATTGCCGAAATGGGGGGGACGGGACCCTTTGTATTTGTATAGTTACACACAATAAGCTACATCCTGCAGTGTTACATATTTATATGCAATTGCATAAAAGGAAAATGAATGCAGGAAAGCAAGAAAAAATGGGCCAATTTCATTTTAGTTCCTATTTAAGATAGCTCGGAAGATGGTTGTATATACAAATGAAAGCCGGATGAATGCATGTTGTAAAATGTTCTCACATTTCCCTCTTCCCCCAACCCACTCCCTCAAGCTCTTAACAATAATTTTCAGGTCATCACTGCAAATACCTCTTTGAAAATGACAGTGACAAGACACCAATTTATAATCAGCAACCTCATTAGAGCCACAGTGATTTATATTGACTTCTTTCTCCCACTCTCTTTTTACCCAAGTTGATCTTTTGCCTATCAGAAAAGTTAAATACAGTACTGTACAAGATTGTCTGCAAACACTGCCACCTAGTGGAAGTTGAGTGGCCTTGCGTAAGTAGCAAAGCACTATTCCAATAGTAATAACAACTCATAAATCAATAAATGAATAGGAGGGCTCCTCTGCAAGGGAGAAGCACGGAAGGTTTCCAGAGGAAACGCAGGCTATCTGAGTTTGTATAGAAAAGGCCTCCCTCCACCTGAAAGCTTAGAGGCTTGCTTCCAGTCATGGTAGAAAGAACTGGGCTGGACGGGCCAATGGTTGACTCCTTATAAAGGGCAGCTTCATAAAGGGGAAGGGGATTGTGGTTGAGTCTGCAACTTGCCAAACACAGGCCTCCCTGTTTCTAACCCCAACCCTTTGTGCAAACACAGTTTAGTACTCTGTTCTGATCAAAAGAGAAGGACTGGAAGGGAACTGTGTGTGCCTTGCTGAATGAGAAGTCATCATGCTACGAGCGACGACAAATAATAATAACTACCAAACGTATTTGCTGAAACCAAATGGGCTGCATTCATTTATCTCCTCTTGGGGAGACAGATCTCATCTGGTTAGTCCCCCCCCCCCACAACACGAAGGGCTTTTGCTGAAAATAGGGGCTATGTGAGGGGCCAAACACTCTCTCTCTCTCTCTCTCTCTCTCTCTCTCTCTCTCTCTCTCCAACAGCCTGTCTTCAGAGTTGAAGTGTGGTTGGTCCTAACAGGCATAAAATCTGCAATGCACACCCAAAACCTTCAAGTTACGTGCTGGGCTGGGCTTATCAATCAGTAGGCTTGCAGCTTGGGCTGGTGAACAGGTTTGCTCCCACAGCAAGCAACAAGAACCCTGTGTTTGATATGTTTATTAATTTAATTATATTATAATTATATCTTTAAATAATAAATATAATAATATAATTAATTAATATACATTAAATAATTAATGTAGCGAAGAGATCTGACCTCGGAAAAACCGTCTGTAAACACAGAACAGGGTGAAATCGCAACCACAGATAAATATAGGCCACAAATGCTACTTGCAAGATAAAGTTTACTTCGATTTTATTTCCACTTTTAAACAGTTTTTGGATGATACATCATGCAGTCTGCCAGTGTATCCATACATTTTAATAGATAGTATTTTTAGAACCAAGATCAAAAGACTTATCTATGGGAATGGTTGGGGAGATTCAGGTCTGCTGTTACAGAGCTTGAGTCATTACAGCACATTTTATAATAGTGGCAATTCCCCCCCCCCCCGGATTGTAATCAGAAAAGTATCCACATTTCACTTTTTCCCCCTAAAACAAGCTACTGTACAGATACATAGATCCCAGAGAATACACATCTGGAGTACACATTACACACTTTACAAACTAGACATGTATACTTCTACAGAATGCCTGGATCCCTATTGTTCTTTCACATCTTCCACTATTTAAAGTGTTTCAGAAATGAGAGAGACAGAAGTATTTAGGAGTAAGACGTGAACTTGGAAGCTGACAATCCTTTTGTATGGGTGTTTAAAACAGACATTTGTCCAATGTTTTTTGAACTTCATAAAGGCATTAAATAAAGCTCTAATTGCCAACACAACGGAGCGAATTAATCATCCTTGTAAGTGTAGTTGCACGATTCTGATGAGAATGGTTTACTGAATAAAAAAAACATTTTTGTATTCTGCTTGCCTCCAAAGTGTACAATGACATAGTGTTCAATCCATCGGCAACAGATTGCACACAGTTGCTGTATAATCTCTTATTCAACATGGCTTGCATGGGCAACACACACAGATAGAACCTTCAGAAATGGGAACAATCATGGGTGATACATTCCCAAGACCAAGGCCTGGGGAAACCCAGCCAGATGGCCAGGGTATAAATAAATTTTAGTAGTAGTAGTAGTATGGTCCATTTCGTATACAACATTCTATGGTTGAGTTTTCACGTGTGTGTTTCTTTTTTTTTAAAAAAAAGTAAGTGTTTCTAGAGATCAAGTTGTTGTTTTACATTTTAAAGTAGTTTTTTTCCACTCACTGAGGTATGTATACAGAAATGTTTCCAAAAACTCAGCCGCATTTAAGATACTAGTATAGCTTAAATGCTTCTGATTTCTACTAGATTCAGAATAATCCACTCTCACCTTTGCTTGGCAAAATACACACTTAGCAAACATCATCACGAGCTTTCTTATTTGTCTCAGCAAGGTTAAAAAGGTTAGGACTAAATAAAATACAAAGTGCATCTGAAAACAACTGCTTAGGAAAATGAGAAATTTGACAGTAGAAAAAGGTACAATTGAAATCAGTAACAAAGAAATTCCATATTGTATGGTTTATAACGTGTCAAGTAATAGATGCAATACTTATTTAAATAAGCTGAAAGAAATGATTTTGAATCTGAAAACTGAAAAGCAAACACAAATGACCATCAGTGATGAAATGTTTATGTTGCTGCCCAAAAATATGGTAAAAATTATTCTATATGACCTACTAATAGGTACCAAAACTAGATCTATTAACACTTCAGCAAAAAAGTAACTCTAGCAGCAAAATAAAATTGCAGTGCCACAGAAACAAGATGAAAATTTGTGGACACTTTAAGAAGTCAACTCTAAGATGTGCCTTTTTAGCATTTCAGAGGATAATCTGCTCTGCCATCTCTGAATCAGAATGGAATAGTTAGTTCTGATGCCTCCATTAAGGGGTTTATGCTAGATGAACTGACTGGCTGATCAGCAACTAGCTGTTCCTAAAGTATATCAGGAACACAGTCCTTATAAAGGCATCAAAAGTTACCTTTCCATGGTGCTCAAGATAGACACACACCTGTGCAGAACAGCTAAAGCCCTCTGTTATGAAAGTGCTTGGGTACACACTGCACACAATTCTCATTAATTCTAATGGTGATTGCACAGGTATAATGCTCAATGGATTACATTCATGATAAGCACGAACTTTTACTTATACAAAACTATATGTTAACAATCAAGGGGGGAGGGCAGTTCAGGTCCACAAAAGCTACACATTAAAAAAAAAACGTAAACGATGTACATGTGGAACTGATCTATATGATATGATAGCCCACACACTGCTTGAGAAAGTATCTGAATGGCAGATGCTACTCATGTTATTTTGAGCCATTTCCCATGTGGATCATTCCCACTGCATATAGCAGGGATGGGGACCCTATGGCTAGAGGGCCACAAATAAATCTGATTCACCAGGTAAAACCTTAGTAAATATTATCGCCACCTTCTGGAGTAGTTGCCATTCAGAAACTGCTTCAAGCATCCTTGTTGGAGTTATGGCATATGGACTGGCAGTACGTTTAAACAACAGAAATAGCAGTAGACTTCTTGGTACCTTTATTTGGAATACAGAGTTCAACTATATATAAACATCTTGGCCACATTACTCCCAGAAATAGGGTTCGGATATGGCAACTTGTACCTTTCAGTTTGTTGGCAGTGCTTAATACATGTGTATTTGGAAACAAAAAGGGTTTTTTATATTTTAAAAAAATGTAACAAAATAAATTAAACAAATGCAAAAGATTCAATATTTCATTAAATATGTTACAAAAAGTCTCTCCCACACAAATAGTGCAACCCTTAATAAATTAAGCAAAACCTGAATATCTTTGCTAAGTTTGAGAGCTTCTAAAGCAACATCAGGACAAAACGTCTTTCCAAAGGCTTTAAGGATTTTAATGAGTTAGCTTTTTAAAATATGTCTATAAGCCAAAAACATTCAGAAGCCCCCAAACTTACCCTTAATTAAAAAAATAAATAAATAATGCCACATTAGCAGACAGGACTGAATGAATGTAAGCTCCTAATTCAGTCATTTTGAAATAGTCTTTCAGGACAATACATTTTAATGTACATGGTTGTAGATGTATTATTGTGTGTGTGTGTGTGCGTGTGTGTGTGTGTACACACACACATACTACATGAAAGAAACACAACAGACATATTAAGCTACAGATTTAACACCTGTCTGCCTATCTAACATTTCCTATGGCTATGTTTGATTTCCACTAGAAATAAAATCTGACATCCTACATATGTCATTAAGAAAGAATTGAAAAAAGAAGTCTATCTCACTAATGGTGAGTAAGCTATAAAACTATACTATCCCTAGGCAGACTTGCATATTGTTCATTTCCAGCATATACTGTTCTCTTATTTCATCTTATTTCATTTTAAACAAAAAGATCATCTTCCATCATTTTTCTTTTTTGTTGCACTGCACACTAAGCATGCAAAACTATTCTCCCTCAACACCCTGAAGAGAATCTTCCATTCAGTACAGCAAATAAGTTATCTCTTATTTCTGCCTTCTCAAAATCATGAAGAAATTGAGTTAGGAAGAGGATGGCAATGGTTTCAGCTGCTTTTGTAAATGCATCTTTCAATTTCATTATAACCAGAACCATGCTTTCACATGGCTGTCAGAAAACCTGATCTATGTGTTATTACAAGGCAGATCTAATGCGACATTTTGAGGGTATGATGTGCCCATGTGACCACTGGATTTCAAGAGATTCTAGAGCTACACTAACACATATCTCTACATCAGGCATAGGCAAACTCCGGCCCTCCAGATGTTTGGGACTACAATTCCCATCATCCCTAGCTAACAGGACCAGTGGTCAGGGATGATAGGAATTGTAGTCCAAAACATCTGGAGGGCTGGAGTTTGCCTATGTCTGCTCTACATCCTCAGAGTTTGATCTCTACCGAATAAGTGTACTAATGATTCTGTGTTCTCTCCCATTTTAAATACAAGTTTAAAGATTTCAACAGGATATTAAAAATGCTAAATTGCAGAGCTGTACTTTTTGAAAGCATGTTAGGTTAAAAAGAAAAAAAACCCAAACCATATAACTGCACACTGTCATCTTCTAAAAATATAAAATAATACGCATATTTTACAGGAAATCAGAAAGACGGAGCACAATCACCTGCTTTTGATGGCACTTGGTTGTTGAATTGTTAATTCTTTGATGCCAGGTACCAGCATTTTAGTGATGCACCAAAGTACTTGAAACAGAACAAAAAAAGCATCAGTGCCAGCATGAAAGCCCCAAAGTAACTGGCACAACAGGGTCAGAAATGCAGTCAGTCAGTGAAAGAGATTGAGCAGCAAACTCCTACCGTTAGCTTAAGTGCGTGTGTTAGATACACTGTACATGGTTTCAGAAGAAAAGCCAGGTTGGTCACACTTCTGTACACATGGAGATTCTACAAAGCAGAAAAATATTTGAAACCGGTGCACTGCAGAAGGCTATAGAATGCGTACAATGAACAGAAGTACAGATCCAGTCCAAAAGGGAAAGGAACTAGTGAACTGCTGATGATTTTTCACGTGCGAAGTGGAGCCTGCAATTTTATCTGCAAGAGAAACAGGCCGACATTTGTTAGTCCTATAGCCTAACAAAAGCAACATCACATGATGAACTTTCATTAGGAACACTTAAAATAATATACAGGATACACATCTCAATGGTGCAATGCTGCATAACAGTGCTTAGGTTAATCTGAAATCAGAAGCACCAGATAGAGTCAAAAGTGAATGAATTGCCTTTTCATAGTTCTCTATTATTATTTTTTATTAAAAAACACACACCCAAAAACTTCCTCTTCTTCCATGCACTATTCCATGGGTTCTCCCAATCCCCCTCTGTCAATTTCAGAGTTGTTGAGGGGCATGCAAGGGGAGGAGAATGGGGAAAACTTGTTTGCACAGGACTTCACTGATGGGACTCCTTAGCTGAACCCTGTTCTATGGATAGAACCCAACTGGTTCCTTTGTAGTCAAGGAAGGGCTTTTGATCCAATGGACACCTCCACTAATGGAAGAGAGGGAAATCAGCAAAAATCATATATCCAGCTCTGCTGTTTGCAGAGACATCACCCTTCCATGAACATCAAATGGATGCCTTATCATCATCATCATCGTCATTATCTTATACCCCACCCCACTGGTTGCCCCAGCCACTCTGGGTGGCTTCCAACATAATACAAACACAGCAAAACACCACACACACACATAACTTCCTGATACAAGACTGCCTTCAGAAAGTTATGTAGTTGTCTATCTGTTTTGACATCTGATGAGAGGGCGTTCCACAGAGCAGGCGCCACACTATCAGACAATCTAATATTTCAATAAAAGTTCAGCCACAAGCTAGGCAGCTGGAAAAGAATTAAACAAAAGACCCCAGCAACAGCGAAAGTCCACCATGAAGTGCTGAGTTCGGGCAAAGGCTGGGCAGAGCTAGTACACTTTTATTACTTTTAGGAGAAATTCCATAGACTACATCTGGCTGAACTTTTTGCAGAGAGGATTTCACAAAAGTTATGGCACCATGGAGAAGACAACGCGTGGAGCAAGATTTACTTAAGGCTTTATGGGAGAAAGCAACAGCTTAAGCATCTACTGGATCCTAAACTATTTCACACTGTGAAGGTATTTGGGATTGTGCTCAGAAACCGACAGGCATACTAGTGTGGCGAAGAGTATATTAGACTCTTGGAACTGGTACAAGTTTGGGTGCAAATCCACTACTCAGTAAAGATGCTCATTGGTAGCCTTGGAAAAATAATTGTCTCTGCCTTGCTACCTGGAAGGTGAGAATACAGATGTAAAAGATCACTACCAGTCCCTCCTCCTCCTACCAGTGCTATTTGAACAAGGCTCTTTTGTGGCATTTTGGGTGTTCCATCAGCTGTTGTTAACATCAGCCTGTTTGTTTGAATCATCTTTCTCTTCCATATTATGGAATCTCCTTCAGCATGCATACTTCATGTGCATTGATTTCAAAGAGGATTTAGAAGAAAGCCATTATTATTATTATTATTATTATTATTATTATTATTCAAAGAGTGCTAAAGGCTACTGTCCAAGTATCTTTGTAGCTTGTCACATGTAAAACATCTGCATTTGTTTTGTGTCTTTTACTACTACTGTTGGCTACTATGTGGTTTTCTTCTATGCCTTTCAGCTTTAATTCAATACAGTCAGGACTATCATAATTATTTTTTGCTTTGAGGTTTCTGTTCTTCCTCTGAAGATAACCCTTTGAGTTCTTACTTCCGTAGACAACGTCTCTTTAAAGGTGTACAAAACACACATACGTTCATTTTCTTTCACCTTGAAAGGCTCTTGCAGTGATTCTTCTTGGACTGCTTGCAAAGCTTTTATTGCAGGTTCTATTGTATATGCTTCTTTTTGTTTCTCAGAGTGCAGAACAAGTTCAGGTTAAATTATTGGTGAGACAAAAAAACAACCCCACAATCCTATACTTAGACCACATGAAAAACCGCTGCATTATTTGTCCATGGAAGGGAAAAGAGCTCCACTTCTATCAAAGGAAACACCAGCACCAAAAAAGAAAAAGGCCATGGGGAATAAAGCCAAAATTTGATATAGCAGATGGTTTGCAAACAGGTATGACATACAATGTGCTCAACAAAAGTGCCACTTTATCCATGAATATTTGATGCCTAAAGAAACAAAACCATTAAATATACCCACATACAGCTGGTCTTCAGCCAGAGTCCCTTTCAGATTATGTGATAGAACCATGCAGCTGTTCACGAGGAAGATTCAGAAAATAAACACATGGGGAGAAATGGTTGGAAAAAGCTGGCAAGTTGCCATTACTTCCCAGAATCCTTTTATATTTAGCTGCTTACCTAAGGAAATGTTAAAAACATCAGGAATGAAATGTGATATAACTGATATTTAGGAACTTCATCCTGGTGTTTTTTAAAAAAAATCATACCATCCAGGGAGAGGGGTTAAACTGTTTAGAAAAAAGATGACTATGCTATCAAGGAGAATAGATAGATTTTAGAAGGAAAATCCTGTTGCTTCAAGTATGTGTACTTGAATGAAATTATTATTATTATTATTATTATTATTATTATTATTATTATTATTAATTTATACCCCACCCATCTGACTGGGTTTCCCCAGCCACTCTGGGCGGCTTCCAACCGAATATTAAAATACAATAATCTATTAAACATTAAAAGCTTCCCTAAACTTGAATTGCTAGATTCCTGTTACTGCGGGTGGGGGGCTGAATCTAATAGTAAAATTATTAGAGAACAGCAGCCAAAAAGAAAACTGGTCAGGCATGATACACTACATCCATTATCAGTTATAACACCAGCTAGCATGAAACAGCACCCATATATGTTTTCCTATAGGCATTATCGCAGAAACACTACATGCAAATTAAACCAAAGGAAAGCTTCTAAGCCAGGAGAAGAATCAGCCCTGACCATTGATCATCATCGTCATCATCATTATTACTATTATTTATTATTAGAGATATATTGTCCATCATCATATGATCTCAGGGCAGTCCACAAATCATGAGATTTGCAGTGCAACATCTGGAAGGGTAAAAGTTTCCCCTCCCTGCATCTCAGGACTTACACTGTTGATTTATTGATCTTTCTTCATACAACAGAAACCACCATGCTTTTAAAATCCAAGCATTTTCAATATGGTGACATCAGCTACCAACCTACACAACCTGGCCCACCTCAGTTTTTCTGCAGGTGAGAATTTGGAAACCGGCTGAGTGAGCACCTCACAAATAATCACATGTTGAAAACTTAGAAGCCGATCACCATGAGCTCACCTGGTTTTTATTTCATGTTCTGGTAATACCCTCCTCCTCCTCGGATGGCATGGATGGCTGTTGGAGAAGATGCTGGATAATGACCAGGGCGTATAGGCTTGGCTGCAAAGAGGCAAATCAAAGCCGGGGTGTGTGTGAAAAACAGTCTTTATACGAGCTTTGTATGTTTTTGTGTTCTGTGGAAAGCCCAAATGGCTAACACAGAGAGAGCAATATCTAAAACAGCAATACAGTGGTACCTGGGTTTAAGAACAGCCCTGTTTACGAACGATTCGGTTTACGAACTCCGCTAAACCAGAAGTAGTGTCCCAGTTTGCGAACTTTACCTCAGTCTAAGAACGGAATCCGAACGGTGGAAGGGCACTGGCGGTGGGAGGCCTCATCAGGGAAAGCGCACCTCAGTTTAAGAACAGTTTTGGTTTAAGAACGGACTTCTGGAACGGAATAAGTTCGTAAACCGAGGTACCACTGTACACACAGTTCTAAAAATGGGGGAGAAGACAAGAAATCCAGAACCTCCACTAGAGGCACTGCAATATTCAAATAACCCTTTATCTCTAATTCTTGAGCCAGAATACATACCAATCTGAGCAGAGTGTGCTCTCCTCGCCATGTTCTTGGCTCTTACAGCCTCTTTAATGCGGTCTACTTCCTGCTGGTATCGTTTCCGGTCTCGCATGGCATTTTCCTTTGCTTCCTTCAGAGCACTCTCCAAGGCCTTAACTCTCTCTGCCGTAGCTCGGAGTCGTTTTTCCAGCTTAGGAAGCTCGCAACGAAGATCTGCATTATCCCGTACCAGCTGTGAAAGATTAACACAGAGATCTGATTATGGATAGTATGCAGTAGAAAATAGTCACTGATATTTTTAAATTAAAAGAAATAGAGAAAGTCACAGAGCCTGTACAGATGGTACTTTCTGGGGAGAAATCTTTGCCATATACCACCTTCTGCCACAGCTTCTCATCCACATGAGAAAGGTAAGGGTGTGAACTGCTGCATACTATGTTTAACTAAAGGCAAAATCTCCCTGCCCCCCCCCCCATTAAAGCCCTTTTTGAACTGAGATGTTGAGGGTTAGGAAGTTCCCATGTTCAAGTAAACTCAGTACAACACAGTTTAATGGTTATTTTTTCCATGCAAAAGAGCACCATAGTCCAACCCCCATGCTTATTTACATGATAGCAAGTCCTTGTGCATTCAGTAGGGCTTACTCCTAGTAAGTCTACAAGGTACTCCAAAAGCCAAGGTCTCTTACCAAGTTGGGATTTTTTCCAATGGAAAAAACATGGCTCCAAACAAACCATGACCTGCAGCTAAGGTCTGTTCTTGGCTTACTGATCACAATTTGGAGTTTGGATGTAACACTAAGCCATGGGTTGTGGTTTCTACCCACCACTACCATGCTAGCAGGGAGGGAGGAAGTGGGAACAGCTGGTGCATTTTCAGTAAACGATTAACTGTGGTTTACCATGATGCATGGATATTGTCAGTCACTATGTGATCTTTCATAAATTAGGTTTCAAAGTTCACTTTTTAATACATAATCATCATATGGTTTTTTGTTTTATCAGTCAGAGGAGCTGTATTCTGTGGTCAAACAAGACCACAGGAAGCCCGCAAAGTTGACTGGGTTATGTTTTCCTCTCCCCCCACCCCCAGGCTTGGAGGCTGAGGTAAGAATGGTAACGAACAACACCACAATTATCTCACCTGCTTGTGAACCTTTGTAAGTTGTTCCAGGTTGTTTTCCAGAAAGGAGATTTTCTGCTTCTGAGCAGCACTTCCACCTCCATCATCACTGTCTAGTTCAACACTCTGTGAAGACAAAAAGCCAAATTAGAACCAAGCCTCTGAATAAAATGAATAGTGACTGAAAAACTATGGAACTGTGCAGAAGTCCTTTCTAGAAAGCATCAGAGACCAATATGAACTTCAACAGTGTGCCTGGTATTGAAGCTAAAGGTGAAACAATGCATTTCAGTTGACTGGCTTATTAGTAGAGATTTCGAAACACAAAAAAAACTAAACATTGTTAAGTTATAAACAACCACGGTTTAAGGTGACACAGCAACAAACCACAGTCCCCAAATATTAAAATGAAAGTGACGAGATAATTGTGCTTGGGTCATGCCTCTGTGAGCCCTTGCAGGAGGCCTCTCCAGCAACAAACAAGGGCACCCCCTCCTTTATGTAACAATCCTTCGCCTTTACCCCTCAAAAGGAGAGAAACTTCAATGTTCATCACAGTTTACCCTAGAAATGCCTTTTCTTATTTTCATCATAACATCAACAATTACTCAAAAGCATGATATGGGCCTCTGATAGTCTTTGGAAGGCAGATTAGGCATAACAGGCATATATCATCATAACAGGCTGTAACGCTGCTATGAATATCATGGTTTCTACTGCTGATCTTCCCAGTGAGGCTTCCCGGTGCAGCCTTTGGAATGGATTGTTAATGGCGATATCCAATAGTTCCCTAACTCCACCCCTCACCCCCCGAGAAAATTGCCAAGGCAGACCACTTCTGCTTGTTGTGGCAAATGTAATGCACTGTGCTAGATGCTAGATGATTTGTAATTGTATGTTTACACATATGCCACGGACCCCTTAAATGAAGGCTACTTGTGGTCGTTAGAACTGTAGTTTGGGAACCCCTGGCATAGCCCATTAATATAGATGCATGTCTGTTTGCAAGTATTTAAACACAGCCAAGGTACAGAGGCACTGCACTGCAAGGTGCATATATTACTGCTGGAGTGCTAAGTGTGTACATACATATGTACATACATATGTAGGCCTAAGCAAAAGAAGATTTTTGCACAATTATTCCCTCCCACAATATCACAACTTACTTTTTTCACTCTGGTGGTGAGGTCTTGAACAAAGAGTCTGCGCAAGTTATGGAGGGTCTGAAGCTCTCTAGCCTGTAAACAAGTTTAAGAAAGTGTTAGCTTAACAATGACCTATTTGAAATAAGAAACACAAAGCAAACATTTATGCCAGGTCTTACAGATGGGAATATTGCAAATAAATTATTGGGACACTGTGGTGGCCAAGAAGAAGAAAGAAATTGACATTAATGCTCCATTTAGTAATTGGTATTCCTGAGCATGTGCTGAATTAAATCTCTTAGTTCCTTATACATTAATTGTACGTTAATGCAGGCTGTATGTAATAATAAATAAGCACAATAAAAACCAGGGCTGTCATGTGTTTTTGCTTCAGAACTGTATTTTGTGTGTGTGTGTGTGTGTGTGTGAACATATGCAAATTTAACTGTGAATGAATTTTGTATGGCGAATTATGATTTCTTTAATCAGTTAAATTTGCATATGTTCACAAAAGAAAAAAATACAGTTCTGAAGCAAAAACGCACACGCTTTTTAAGATGATGTGCACAGACCTTAAATCAGGCATCATGTTAGATGAGATATCCCTCTTCCTCACATGAGGTTTAGTTGGGTTTGTGTGCAAGTCTCTATGGACCAGGGCCAGAACCTTGAAAAAATGCACACCATCTTAAATGCATTACTCACAACCATAAATGTACATCTGTTTGATGTTTTAGTCAAATTATGTGAAAAGTTTTGTTTAAAGGGGGCAGAATTTGAAAATTTCACGCATTTCACTCACTTCAGGGAGAATGCAACCAAGAAAATAATATATAACATATTTGTGACTAACCTCTAACTTCACTTATATCTCTACGAACCGTATGCCACAAATCAATAATCTGGTGGAGATGACTTAAACAGGGATTTGATTAGGTGCCCATGCTGTACAGAATGGAGTTACCCTGGTAAATATTAAGTTATTTTATTCATTTATAGATTGCCCTGCATACAATTATGATGCAGTAATACTAAAAATGTTAATATAAAATCGTTAGTCATGAAATATTAGATTAACATTAGTGGTTTGTAGCTACTTGTGTCAATACAGATGACAGAAGCAACACAGATCATCCAACCAAAACATCAGACGTGTGTCTTGAGTGAAGAAAACTCAATGATTGGGCTGCTTGATACACCTCCAAAGGAAGGCAGTTCCACAAGCAGGATGTCACCAGTGAGAAGGTCCTAGCCTGAGTCACCACATGACACACCATATCCCCTAATGGGACCATGAGAAGGGCCTCCTCAGCTGATCACAAGGTCCAGGCTGGCAGATATAGGGGCAGGCAGTCTTTCAAGTATTTGGGCCCCAAGTTGTTCAGGGCTTTACAAATTCAGCATCTAGACCTTGAATTGAGCCCAGCAACATACAGGCAGCCAGTACAGAGATGGGAGAATGGGTGTTATATGACTCTGGTTTGATGCACTAGCCAAATGAGTCCCTTGCTTTCTTCCTCATGATATGCAAAACAGGAGGGAAGTTCACAATTATGACACATGACCCACATGAACAGGCCATCTATATGAGCCCGTTTTTCATTTTAAGAAACCAAGCTATGCAGACTGAACCACATGTTTTCAAAAGGCACAAAACAAACTAAAGGGAGCATACAAAATTCAAGTGTGAAATAAGTAGCGTCATCCCTAGTGACCTCTTTTTTCTTTTTTAAAGAGAGACGCTGTAGATTTAGTACATACCACAGTTTCTTCCAGTCCCTTAAGATCTTCTCTTGCTTGTTCCCTTTTATCGTTAAGCAGTCTAGGCAGAGAAAAGACACTGATCAACTCAAAAAATTAATTGGGATAATGTAAAGTTTCCAAGCGAACGAAACAAACATGCTCACCTCAGCCTACTTATGCTTTCCTCAACCTAGAAACCAACACCTGTGCCCATCTCCCACCAAGCACTCCAGAACGCCTGCATTTTAAAAAGCTGCATCACAGAAGGAACTCAAGAGGATGCTGCTTCCCTATATGTTGCAGTGTATGCAAGGTGGGCAAACAAAGAACTGGAAGCAGCAAGGACAAACAGCAGCACTCCTCCATCTGGAGTACCAAGGGAGAGCAGTGTCTTTCCTGCCCAGGGGGAGGCAGGGCAGGCGGTTGTGGATACTACAACAAAAACAGCTACTAAAGCATAACCATCTGTGATGGCAGCCATATATTATATGCAGCCACAGGACTCAGCCCGTTTCAATAATAAATAGAGAAGTATTTTCCATGCATTTTTACATGGGGTGGCGGTGGGAGATCTGGCGCAAACAGAACACCCAGCAGAATTAGCACTGTTGCAGGTGCTGGATAATACTCATTCTGCACTTGTTAGAAATCTCTCTTTTAGTTTAGCAGCACCTATGTACACTTTAGAGGGACGCGGGTGGCGCTGTGGGTTAAACCACAGAGCCTAGGGCTTGCCGATCAGAAGGTCGGAGGTTCGAATCCCCGCGATGGGGTGAGCTCCTGTTGCTCGGTCCCTGCTCCTGCCAACCTAGCAATTCGAAAGCATGTCAAAGTGCAAGTAGATAAATAGGTACCGCTCCAGCGGGAAGGTAAACGGCGTTTCCGTGCGCTGCTCTGGTTCGCCCAAAGCAGCTTAGTCCTGCTGGCCACATGACCCGGAAGCTGTATGCCGGCTCCCTCGGCCAATAAAGCGAGATGAGCGCCGCATCGCCAGAGTCGGGCACGAGTGGACCTAATGGTCAGGGGTCCCTTTACCTTTACCTATGTACACTTTGGAACTCCCCGCCTGTTGACATCTGGCTGCAATCTTTTCCCGGCCGGTTTAAAACATTTTTGTTTAGGCAAGACTATCCAGACATGTAGTAGACGTGTTTTTTTAGCTCACTGTTGGTTTCAATCAAGTTATGAATGTTTTAAGTACTTTTGTGTGTGTTTAACTGCTCTTTATTGGTAATTTTAATGTTTTGCTTTTGTAAAACTGATCGGAGGTTCTATTACCATCAAGCAGTACATAAATTTTGTTACGTAAAATAAAGATCAATTTTCCTTATGTTTCTGTCCTGGAGTACTGTGTTATCACAGGGAGCCAGGATTGGTTGGGTGCAACATTATTGGAAAGCAAGATATTAAAGAATAATAAGAATAGATTGCCATGCAAACTTACATTAGGTTCTCCAGCTTCTTTTCCCGTTCTTGATCTTCTGCTTTCAATCTTTCATAGTCCAAACTCAGTTTTTCTTGTTCCAGCTGCAGCTTCTGATTCATACTGAGACAAAAGAAAAGGAAAAAGGAATGAAAAGAAGCCTTCCGTTCAAGAAGCCTTAAAGTTAGTCATCGCTTATACATTTAATCATCACAGAAAGACTCTACACAATAACTCTCTGGGAAATTTTATTGATAAGACATCTTGCTTCTTTAGAGAATTTCCCTTTACACACATCAGACAACACAACACAATACTTACCTTGTTACTGATTCTCTCTCAGCTTATTGACATGCATCCAAAACATAAAATGGCAATTCCTCTCTACAAGTGTGGACTTAATGCTAACTATTTCAAAAGTCAAAAAGCCTAGATCGGGGATGAAAAGCCTGCAGCCCTCCAAATATTGTTGGACTCCCAACTTTTGTCATCCGCAACCAGTATGGCTAAAGGTCAGGGATGCTGGGAGGTGCTGTGGAGAGACCCTTGCGGCTGATTTTGAAATTGCAGCTAGTACAGAATGCTGCAGCCCAGCTTTTAGCTGGAGCCACACCTTATCAACATATTATGCTGAAGTGAAAAGCTATGCACTAGCAGCCAATACGTTACTAAGCTAAATTCAAGATATTGTTGTTATAAAGTCCTAAGCTGCCTAGGACTTAGGTTACCTGAAATACCGCTTTATACATCTGCCAGATTACTGAGATCACCTGGAGAATTCCTTCTGGCTGTCTCATATTTGTTTGCGAACTAAGGCTTCTAGCATAGTGGCACTAGCATAGTGGAACGCTGCTCCTATTGAAATCAGGCAAGCACCTACAAACTTGGTGCTTCATCACCTGCCCAAAACATTTGTTTCACCAAGCTTTGCAGAATTAATTTGATTCTGTCTTGGCCATTGTAATTCAGTCTTGGTATTTCGTCATTTCACGATGTTAAGGTAAAGGTAAAGGGACCCCTGACCATTAGGTCCAGTCATGACCGACTCTGGGGTTGCGGCGCTCATCTCGCTTTATTGGCCGAGGGAGCCGGCGTACAGCTTCCAGGTCATGTGGCCAGCATGACTAAGCTGCTTCTGACCAGAGCAGAGCAGCACACGGAAACGCTGTTTACCTTCCCGCCGGAGCGGTACCTATTTATCTACTTGCACTTTGACGTGCTTTCGAACTGCTAGGTTGGCAGGAGCAGGGACCGAGCAACGGGAGCTCACCCCGTCATGGGGATTCGAACCACCGACCTTCTAATCGGCAAGTTCTAGGCTCTGTGGTTTAACCCACAGCACCACCCGCGTCCCTTCATGATGTTAGAATGCTTTTATTTCAAACCACCATGACTTCTATTATTTTTGTTACTTACTAATTGCCTTCAACATGTATTTCTCAAGGTGATGTACACAATATAAGAAAAAAACAGCTAAGATGCAGTTTAAAAGAACACAGAAAATGTAAGCAAATGAACTGGAAAATGATCAAAGGATGTGCCCACGGCATAGTCTTGTTCATGCAGCCGGGAAAGTTTCTCATGACAAAAATGTCTCCAGTTTGTTTCTGGAAAGCAGAGATATTGCATTTCGACAGGAAAGCTGCTCCACAGAATGTGGACAACCACACTAAAAGCCCTTATCCAAGTTACTCTGGAGAGGGCTTCTGATTGCCTTGGAACCTTCAGGAGAAAATCTTCCATAGACCCCAGTGACCTACTTGGCATTTAAGGGATAAGGCAGGTAATTTGGTCCTGAGATGTATAGAGCCTTATAGGCTAGTACCAACACCTTGGCCCAGTGCAGATTGGCAGCCAGTAAGGTGATATATACTGGCACTAGTTTGCCTCCATAAGAAACCTAGCTGCTGAATTCTGCCCTAGCTACAGCTTCCAGACCAACCTCAAGGGCAGTACAAAGAGGCAGGAAGTGCACTAGCTTGAAAATGTTCCTTTCCCATTCATTGTTTTACACATTCTTCTTGCTAAAAAATTGTAACGGGGTGAGGAGCAAACCTAAGACTGGATGCTGGTTTTAGTAATATTGTATTTGTTTTTCTATTTAACATGGCTTGCATGTAAATCGCTGATTGGTCATGATCAGATATTCATCATCCTCTCCTCCAAATTTACCACTGCTTTTTTCCTGCATCACTGAATTCAGTAAGGGTTTCTTCCACTTTTTCACTTCCTAGTTATAAGCCTTGTGTCTTTCTTGGTCTCTGCTTCCCTACAGGGTTGTATAGAACAGCCCGGGCCCTTACCTATTAAGCATCCACCGCCTATATCCATTTCAAGCTTTTCCTCCCACTCTTCTTCATTTCCATCATCTAAGCTTTGCCAAAGTCAAAGCTGTATCATCCCCAATCATTTTGATATAGTTTCTCAGTAGCAGCTTCTGAAGCAGTCTTAAGTCTGCTCAAACATTTATTACACCATGTGATTTATAACGCAAAATAACTGAAAATACTTTCAAATACTTTTCAAATACTTTCAAATACTTTTCAAAAAAGCTTTCAAGTCTTTGAAATTCATTAAATGCAGTTTTCTGCACTTTCTTTACTCAATATCATTAGCAGGAGGAGGAGGAGAAGAAAACCCTGAACAGATACACCCACAGCAATAGGCCTCTGGGGTCCTAATGAGATGTTTGCCAATAAAACTAGATAAGAATAAATCATCAGCAGTTTGCAGTTTTGTGTGCACAGAGAGAAGGGGAGAGAGAGAGAGAGAGAGAGAGAGAGAGAGATGGAAGGGAAAGCCAACAGGAAAGGAAAGCACGATCTTACTCTCTGATCTCGTCAATGGTTTTCTGCTTCTCCTCAATCTCATCTCGCAGCCTGGACAGCTGCTTCTGGTGAGCTTCCCTGTGACTCTCCATCTGTTGCTCTAGTGTCTTCTATTCATAAAAGAGAGAGGTGAATAAAATTACACAACTTTGCCTTTTTGACCGTGGTTTTGTCCAGTATTTCTGAAGTAGCTCAGAACTGCATATATTCCCATGAATTCCTCTTTGCTTTTTTAAAAGCAGCTGAGAATAATAACTTGCTTGATACAAGTTGATTCTGCCTTCTTTAGTAAAAACTCCCACATGCATACACTGCCAGCTATAGCTGGCATGTATTTTTGCCAACCATGGTCACACCTATGGATCAAAACTCCCCTTAGAATACACAGGGGTGCAACTAATTCCAGCACTAATGCTGTAGCAACATGTTGTCCTTTGTGTTTGCCTGGGTGGCCAATCTGTTGCCCTCCATTTGTTGTTGGACTCCAACTCCCATCAGCTCCAGACAGCATGACCAAAAGTGAAGGATGATTTGAGTTGTAGTCCAGCAACTTCTAGAGAACAATCTGTTCCCCACCCCTTAGGCCCTTAAGGTAAATAGATGACCTGTTTGCTTACACCAGCACTGGTCATTAACAGCAGTGTACACATGAAGTGCCAGGGAATACAATAGTTAAGCATGCTGTAAAAAGGATAATCAGCAACTTAAGTCAGGAATAGCTAACCTACAACCCTACAGATGTTGTTGGAATATATCAGCCCAGTCAGCATAGTTAGGGTCAACAGGAACTCTAGTTGATCATCGCATGGAAGGACCACAGGTTCCCCATCCCTGACTTAAGGCCTGGGTTATAGCGCAATGAATGTTCAGCTAGTATAATTTGTTGGATGGGATCCATATGCTTTTCATTTCATTACAGGGGTATCGCACAATTCAAATACTCAAGCTGCATGTTACAAATAAAATGAGCACTTATTGGACGGTTCCTGTGACTTCACAGCTCTACAAGTCCCATTCCACCCAACCCCTACATACAAAAATGCAATATAGTTTGGTTTTTTACGTTGTTGTTGGCTGTGCTCCATCAGCATCAAACAACTCACTCAGCTTCTTCGCTACCATTTCAAGAGCATCAATGGGATTTAAACACACACACATTTGCTTGCTGGTTGAATGCTCCCCTGTTAGCAATGTCTGGACAACATCTAGAAGATAAAGTAAACCTCAGCATACCTACCCCCTGCACTCTTATGCAGCAAACCTATCCTTCATTTTAAATATGTGAGCATGGAATAATCTGTAACTGGTAAGGTTAGTACAAATAGCTAAAGGTTAGCTACAAATAGCTAAATAGCAAATATAATACAATGGTTTAAATAAAAACCATCCCAACAACACACATTTGGTAGGGAAGCTCTTCCACCGCATGGCAAACAGAACAGATTTCTTAGTGCACATGTGTGCCTTTGACATGTTGTTCAAAAGTACAAAGCAACATTACAAGTGCACCTTGTCATGACTTTGAGAAGTATTATTGGTGAGAAACTGATCTCACAATTGTATTGTACAATGTTACCTTCATCTCCTCTGCATCCTGCAGCAAGGTTAAATGCTCCTTCTCTTTATCTTTGAAACTGACTTCATGCATTTTTTCTGTTAAAACAAAAATTAAAGCTGAGCAACTCCTGTTTAATTTTATGTGGTTTAAACAAGATAGCATTCAGGGCCCTAAACAATCTACCTCTTCAAGCAGATGACACCACTTCACATACTTCTATCTCCTGGCATTTGGACTTGTTTACAATGGCAACAAAACCTAAGGGAATTCATTTCCCTCATTAACAGCTGCTTCATTGGAACAAGCTACATTTAGCCTATGATTTCCAAGAGGTGCTTTTGGGGTGGGGGGAATGGGAACCATACCCAGTCCCATCTGTCTACTAAAATAGCATATTGTATGTGCTAAGACCTTTTCCTTTTTTTCGTTTTCTTTTTTGCTACAGCCTGCTCATCCCAGCCACTGCTAATTCAGAGCATAGCAGTCCTTCCTTAGGGCCAATTTCCAAGACTAATTCAGAACGCTAGGAACATTATTTAGTTGCAGATACATGGAGATTTCAGCACATGAATGCAAATCAGCACTGGAGGATAGGATATAAATCAGGGGTGGGAAGCCTGCAACTTTCCAGATGTTGATGGCCTACAGCTTCCATCACCCCTGAACATTGGCCATGCTTGGGGGAGGCTGATTGAGGTTCAAGTCTATAACAATATATGGAGAGCCACACTCCTGATTTAAATCTTAGAAGTCTACTCAGCCTCTGGCAGCCCCACAATGCTGCCAGGAGACGGTTGAGTTTTGATTCACGCTGCACTGCACGAACCACACAAGATTCTCACATGTTGAATCAGATGATAAAGGATGCTTATGCAGCACATTTATTCTGCACTGCAAAAAAAATATCAGATCAAATAAGACATTGCAAATGCCTCCGAAGAAGCACTGCTCCACCCAGATCAGACATGTCATTAGACTTAACCAGTCCGAAATGCTATTTGAGTCCTCAACAATGAGGAGGGTGGTTGTCCTGATTCCTGCCCGAAACGTGATAATAGAAGCTCTTCCCTTGCGAGTCAGATAGATATCTTTATTCAGGGAAGTTAACTGTACAGGCTCTGAAGCAGGCGCAGTGTAGGACTCAAGAGTTCAGGAGCTAGGCAGGAAGTTCAGGAATAGATGGAAGAAACAGAGATGTCTCCACATCACTCCAGCCAGGCTTTTAAAGATGAGGCATGATGATCTTACACAAGAGACCCTCTTGCCTCAGAGATGTGTCTACTTCGTAGGGGCACATCTCATCTGGACAGGTGAATCTATTCCCATCTATGGAGGCAATGCCTGGTCCTCAGAGGCAATGCCGCATCTCGCCTTCTGACTCCTTCGTTCATCTCCCTCTCAGCCATCCTCAGCAGACGGTTGATGTTCTCTACTCCACAGGATAGGCGGAAAGGGGAGAACCTACATCCCGCATTCCCTCCCTCCTCATCCAACTGAGCCTGCCAATCCATGTCCGATCCCAGTGGAGCTGTAGGGCTCATTACAGTGGCAGGAAAGAAGGTAACTGCAATAGAAAAAGCCTCACCAAAATTCAGCATCTCCTGAGAAAAGCAGAAGAAAGCCCAAGGTCACATACATTTAAAACGCTGTTGTACCACATTAACTGTTATGGCTTCCTCCAAACAATCCTAGGAACTGCAGTTTATTAAGGGTGCTTAGAGTTGCTAGGAGACACCTCACAGAGCTACAATTCCCAGTTCCATTAACAAGCTGCATCTCCTAGGACTGGTGGTTTTTTGGGGGAGGAGGAAGCCATGACAGTTTAAGAGGTGGAAGAAAACTTCAAATGTACTGTGCGGATGTGACCCAAGAGGGCTGTTTTCAGCTCAGAACAGGGAAAACGTAAAACTGGGAACGCTTGAAAATATTGTACCTTGAGCACGCAATTTGGCCAACTCCTCATTAAGTGAATCCTGTGACTCTTCTAGCTGCCTTCGTTTATGCTCCATGTTCTGCATGTAGTCCGTGAGAGACTTTATCTTTGCTTCATGCTTTGAAAGATGTAAGCAAGGAAAAAATATATATTTAATATGCACGAAGGCAAATTAATTGGACTGGTTAGCGGGTGGAGGAAGGAGGGGGATAAAAAGAGAAAGCACTCTAATAACCTGAGAGATAAGGAGTTGACAAGCGGCAAGTTCCCTCTCGCTGGCATTCATCTTCCTGTTGGAGTCTATCTGGGCACTCTCCAGCTGCTTGCTACGGTTCACCAGAGATTTCACCTCGGACTTCATCTTACTGATGTAGAGCCTTGCCATGGTGAACTCCTCCTCAATCACTCCGTTCACATCTGCTAACTGAACATCCAAAACAGTTGCATGGTGAACATGAACCAGTAAATTCAATTTGTAACTACCGAGATGCTCAACTCTGTTTGCATTAGGCAATGGAAATCAGCCCGGCTTGTACTGGTCTTTCCTTACTGCCAATGATGCTGAAGTTCTGAAACGCCTTCCCAATAGAGGCTCACCTTGCTCAGTTCTAGATACCAAATTTGTGGTATTAAAATCTATTATGTATTTTAAATGGCAACCAGCAGAAGAGTTGTTGTTGTTTTGAAGCATTATATATATTCTAAAGTTTTAAAGTTGGAAAGAAAGACGCTTGGGGAATTGTCACCATCCAGCGCCCATAGAGGCCCCTCTGTCCCCCAACTGCCATCACAGGGACATCTGAAGGACCATTTTGCCCTCAGGGGACTGAGAAGCAGTAACAGCTTGTCCTAAAGACACAAGTTGCCTTTTCCATTACATTGTAGCTTCTCCCCCCCCCCAAAAAAAAATCAATACTTATTGTTTAATAATATTATGTAAACTGCTTTGTGATGTTTGACTGAAAAGTGGTATATAGATAGTGTTAATAAATAAATACTTCATTTACCAGAAGACACAATAGGTATTATGGTAAAGGTAATGGTAAAAGACCCCTGGACGGTTAGGTCAAGTCAAAGGCGACTACGGGGTGCAGCGTTCATCTCGCTTCAGGCCGAGGGAGCTGTCCATAGACAGCTTTCCAGGTCATGTGGCCAGCATGACTAAACCGCTTCTGGTGCAACGGGACACCGTGACGAGTGCCAGAGCACACAGAAATGCCGTTTACCTTCCCGCCACAGTGGTACCTATTTATCTACTTGCACTGGCATGCTTTCAAACTGCTAGGTTGGCAGAAGCTGGGATAGAGCAACGGGAGCTCACCCCACTGCACAGATTTGAACCGCCAACTTTCCAATCAGCAAGCCCAAGAGGTTCAGTGGTTTAGACCACAGCGCCACCAGCTCCCCTTAACAATAGGAATTATAATAGATTGCTGGATACCCTGCTTTTTATTTAGATCAATGTAGACAATATTCAAAATCTAGAAATCCCATCCAGAAATGCTTGGACTTGCCATGCAGAAGCTTCTCAGCTCACAGTAGTTTCCCCATGAACCTCCAAGTATTTCATATGTTTATGGGTTCAACTTTTAAATGAAAGGACCTATCAGCAATTCCAGCCCTTTGGATACACAAACTGGCTGGCAAAATGAATTGGGAAAAGCTCACTTGTTCATGAGTTTCATGAACATAGTAAGAGAAATAAGCTTTGCAGTCCAGCCTGCCAATGAAGTTAGATAATCCCATTAAAGATTTTTAAAAATTCCACGTACCGTTTTAACATCATTAGTACCAATGATTCCTCCAATCTCGCCAAGGTCCTTAAGCAGTAAATTCAAGATCTCAGTAGCTCTCTTCTTCTGATGGTTACTGAGTTCTTGCAACTGTCCCAACTCTCTCTGTGTAGTTGTCAGGGCGGACTGCAAAATAATGAACAGCAGTGAAGACTTCACACTTGTTGCAGCAATTGTACATTTCTGAGGTTAAGCTGGTGTTTGCTGCATTAAAAGTTTGTGTTCCTGAACACCCAAGGATAAAAACGAAGGAATCACAGCCAATCTATGTAGCTGTGCCACCCTCAATAATGAATTAAACACAGACACTAAAATACTTTATACTGGTACCACCAGAAATTCCTGTATGGTTCTGCATGTAGTCTGTGCCAAATCCCATTAAGTACCAATCCAGAGATTCGATAGGGAATTGTACACTAGAATTTGAACATGTGGACTCTACACAAGAATATGTCTTAGTACACAAGAGGTCTGTTTACACACAGCCTCAGCATTTCCCACAGTTCAAATATCCCAGGTTTCCCTTAAACCTGGCTCACTATGAAAACTACTCAAATCAGAGCATGCCCCTGCTGGCTTCTAAGTTGTAGCTAGAGGTAAAATCACTAGAGATAAATCAGAATGGACCAAGTTGGAGGTGGGTGAGGGTACCTCATTGCTTATGTTTAGTCTAAGTTAAGGGTTGGTGGCAAAATCCTTACAGAAAACAAGAAGCAGCAACCAAGAGAGCTTTTTAGAATGTCATGAACACAAATAAACTGGAAGAACTGCAATGTGTATTATAGCAATAAGATTGCTCTTTCCATCTCAGACTCCACCCTACATCTTCACTGCTGAGTGACAAGCCATTGGTCTCCCTTTCACAGCTACATCATGAAGACCAGGCATTGAGCTTTCTTTCTTTTTAATAACAGTGTAAGCAAGATACTCTTAATTTCTCTTGAGATTGTATTCTTTCAGCAAAAACCATTCAATGGTAACAGGAAAACTTCCCTCTTCCATTCGCCTATCCACCCTGTTTCAGCTAATGTTCTTCCAATTAAAATCTGCACAAAGTAACTACTCCCTGGTGCCCATATGCAAAGGAATGGTAATTCGCCTTCTCATATATCTGTCATGGCAGAACATACATAAATGAACAAAATATAAAAATGGATGCACCAATGTTTTTATTATTATTTCCCTACTCTTAATTCTGCAACTGCATACAATATGTGTTTCTGTGGCATTCTCTGTTATGTTGTTCACTACCTTGAACACCATCAATAGTAGAAGTTTGCAAAAGATGTAATTAAAAAATATGGTTTTGCCCTTAGCACCTGAAACAGGTCACTACTTTGGAGTATAGCTAATCCTCATAATCTCATTCGTACTTATTATAATCCTTTTTCTTCATTTCCTAAATGGGGAACAAAGATTTGAGACTCACTGGCTTAATTGCCTATTGAGTCTCTGGCCAAGCAGGAATATGAGCCCAGCACTTTATAGGACTACTGCGCTGCGTCTTGATGTGGGTGTGAAAAGATTGCCAGAAGCTAAAGAAGCAATGTAACAGCATACAGAGGAAAGAGACAGAGACATTTAAAAAATATACCGTATTTTTTGCTCTATAAGACTCACTTTTCCCTCCTAAAAAGTAATGGGAAATGTGTGTGCATCTTATGGAGTGAATGCAGGCTGTGCAGCTATCCCAGAAGCCAGAACAGCAAGAGGCTGCACAGCGATCCCACTTGCTGTTCTGGCTTCTGAGATTCAGAATATTTTTTTTCCTTGTTTTTCTTGTTTTCCTCCTCCAAAAACTAGGTGTGTCTTATGGTCTGGTGCGTCTTATAGACCGAAAAATACGGTATATAAATCAAGACTTGAAGGTATTTTAGTGAACTTTGTGGTGGCAATAGCACTCTACCTCAGTCTATCTCAGAATATAACAGCATGAAGTGCAGACAAATATGAACATGAACTGGGTGAAAGTTTACACATACTTACCTAACAATAGTGGCCACTGGACTCAGTAGTACGCACTGCTGAGTAAACGTTAATAAAATCAAGCTGCACATCTTATGTTTGAACAGCTAGTTTAAGAAACCCACAATCTCTTGAAATTAGGAAGATATCATTGTTGATTCTAGAATGCATTTCCAGATTTCCAGAATGATGTACATGTAGACATGCATGCACATGCACACGCACACGCACACACATGCACACACATGCACACACACACACACACACACACACAGAGGAGGATTGTTCTTACTGTTTTCTGTGCAAGTTCGTCAGCTAGCTGTTCATTAGCTCTCAGCTTGTCCTCCACTTCCTGCGACTTCTGGTCATAATTAACAGCCAGTTCCTCCAGAGCCTGAAGAACTTCTTTCACTTCCTCTTTCGCAGCTTCATTTTCAATCTGGAGACGAGTGAGTTCCTCTTGGATCTTCTCATAATCTCTCCTAGTGGAAGCCAAAAGCTACAAAGAGATGGAAACATTAAGATTGTGTAACTCTTGGGTTAAAGGACCATTATGACATAAGCAATGTGAGTGAAAACGGCATAAACCGGACATTGGAAATAGAATTGGAAACAGGAGATGGTTGTGGGGGTGGGAAGGAATCGCTGAAACATCTCAGTGAGAGCAGAAGAGTAGCAAGGCTTGTTAACTGCCCCAACTCTTCTGAATCTTCCATTTGGCCATTATTAATAGAATAAATTATAACATGTTTAAGAGTAACAAACTGAAATTCTGGCTTTATAAGAATTCTAGTATACTGCATGATACTCCGCAACAACAGAAGCAAGAATGTTGCTTGCTCACATATAACAGTCCATGAGTAGGTTGAAAAATTCTTTTTATTTACGAATTATATTTCTCTGCAGCCCCGTAACTCTGGGCAGCATACATAAAAAACAATAAGAACAGATACGTGGTCCACCAACTCAATGTGATACCCTCCAGTCATTGTTCATCAACACTCCCATCAACCCCACTAAGCCAAATCCAACTTTCCCCACTTCCCAACTGATCACACCCTTCTGATTCATCCCTACACTGAGAGCAATCTTCAGCACTTTAGAACCACCCAGTGAGAAGCTTTTAGCCTGCCCACCCCTGTAGAAAGCCAACACTTCCTCCATAATTCAAAAGGTTATGGTCCAATAAAAAAGATGGGAGAAGTTTGTAAAAGGTCTTTTGGACATAAATAGTTCATTATGTGTCAAACCATGTATTTTTGTGAATGTGCATCTAACCTGTGAACACAATACCTCCTATATTTTTACCTACTCGTCAACACATGAGACACTTGTTATAGAAAGCCACGGAGTCTATGAGCATTTAAAGCACTGGCTATGCCAGAAGGAGGTAAAGATAAGCCTACAAATTTGTATTAATCCTATCTGAAATTATAGAAAGTGGCATTTCTGGGATAGTAGGCCATGTATTCCAGTTACAAAGCTTAAAAATGTTTCAATAAGCTATCCTTGCAAAACGGGCAGATATCAAAAGAATTAATCAGCACAATGTTAAATATCTGTCCAAAATAAGGGTTAGAACTGTGATCACGCCAAGTGAACATAACGGACTAAAAAGCAGACCACATCAACATATCCATTACATCTAGCTTCTACATATACACAAAACTTTAACCCACATGGTTTAGCAATTTAAAAAATGAAGGCATTCACATTCAACATACGGTCTATTTAGTCCCAGCAAATGATTTTGTGATGCACAAAAAAGTTAATCAGTGGGACTAGAATGTGAAAGATATTAGAACAGCATGTTCCCCTTTTTGTAACACTTATGCTAGCAATGAATCTGCTAGCTTAATCAGCCAGAAATAAGTGTGCTGGCTAATTAAGGAAAGCCATCATTAAGGCAGACACCCTGAAGCCCATCTATCACTGAGCTCATCACAAAGAACGGCAGAAAGCACTAGAGAATACAGTAAACAGGGAACAAAATTAAGCAAAAGCACGCTCCATTCCTAAGCAGAGAACAGAGTGCCACCTTACAAAAATTAATGGCAAAGGTTTTACGCTTTTGGTCAACAGCTGGTTTTCCTAGCAGACTGTTTGAGGAGCATAGTATAATGATGGAGAACTTGTGGCCCACCTGATGTGGTTGGACTACAAGTCCCATCATCCCTGACTACTGGTCATGCTGGCTGAGGCTGGTGGGAGTATATATCGAAGGACACAGGGTCTCTAACCCTGGTCTAGTGCATTAATTTCCACCCACTGATGTCTCTAGGTTAGCAACCAGAAGGCTACATTTGGAATTTCTCAGTGGGGTCTGGATTTGACCAAGGGGTCTCCAGTGTTACTGATTCCTATTTTTAAAGCTAGTAGCACTTTATTAGTATGGGCATCATTTTCTTTTAAAAAAAACAACAAGAAACATCTTCCAAGTCGCAGAGCAAGATGAACTGAGGAAAGGGTGAGCTTCTGCCTAATAGCAAACAAAACCCATGAATAGCAAATGAAACATCAGTTGAATTAGGTTTAAAGTAAGGGTTAGGATGGTGGGGCAGGGAGAAGATATAGGGAAATGCCCATTTTAAAAGGTCATAATAATTATATCACAATAATATGCTTTGGGCTAATATTTACCTCATCTTGATCCAACATCTGCTGCTTTAGTTTCTCTGCCAATTGACTCTGTTGATTGATTTCATCATCCTGCAATAGGTGAAAAAAACACTATCAGGAGCTTCTTCCCCTTTTTCTACATTTGTTAAAACTTGAAACCAACACAAAATGGATGCAGTATTGGAGTGAAATAAATATTCTACAGAAGAAAGAAATATCCTTCAAAGCAGACACAAAACTGTAACTGGCTTCATCCTGCTTTCTTTAAATCACCTGCACAATGTGGTTGTAAACATTGCTTGAAATTGGAATCTGCTTCTAGTAACAGTGCCATTTTATATAAATACACTACAGATTTATAACAAAAAATTCCCTTACTTTATTAAGTGAGAATTCATGCAATAAAACTGCTGACAGTGTAAAGCACCCAAGTTGTTTCATATAGGGTATGACATACATTATTTTCCTTTGTTGTTTGTTGTTTAAAACAAATTGTTTCCCCCTCCCTAGCAGAAGCTCTTGCTTTTGCAGAGATAAAGAGAAGCATGTGCTTCCTGTAGATTCCTGAACATTTATCCAAAATCAAGAAAGAACTTCAGAGTGTTCAGTGCAATATATAATTATACCTGCACTACGTGCCAATAAAATCACCCCCTCTCCTTTGCACTCTCAATGGCCCATCACCTTTCTATTGTTCTCTTAATGGCCCATCACTTAGGTGATTACCCCAGCATAGAAAGTTAGCCTGGCTTACATTTTTAACAACTGATGGACCCAGGGATTCAAGAGGGGTCTGGCACCTCCAAATTGCATAACTCTACATATGGCAGTGACAGGAATGGAGTTCGGTTAACATTTTTCAATTGTAATGACCACAAAACCTGTGAGATTTTACACCATCAGTTTTCTATTTTGCACACTTCAAAGCATGTGGTGGTTTTGATGAATAAAAAACACTCTCTAAACAAAATCTACAGTAGTTGTCAAGACATAATAAGTTGAAAGGAAATAATTTCTAAACCTTATCATCCAATTGTCTGTAGAGACTAGTAATCTCTTCATCGTATTTCCTCTTCTCCTCAGTTGTGATACTGGCAACAACAGGTGCAATATTATCGATGATGGGTGTATTGTCACATGGCTCCAAATTCTTTTGGTCCTTAGCACTGATCTGTTCATCCTCAGGAACAGCCTCTCCTGCAGACACATCTCAATACAATCAGTGATAATACAAAAAGTCCAAACAAGCAAGGAATCAATATTTAATCTTCAATGTCCTTTGGTGACTTAAATCTGCAGTCCTTATAATTCCAGGCCTCCATGCCTAGTGGTCTCTCAGAACCAGCTGAATTAAAAAACAAATCAGTTTGCCTTAAGGATCATAAATACGCTGTCAGAAGTAGCAATCAGAACTATGGTGGAGTAGATATACAGTCATCCTGCCAGCCCCATGTTTCAGACCACATTTCATTATTCCTCCAAAGAACCTATACATCTGGTTACTATGAGCTATATCAAGGTAGTGAGAAAAGCTCTTAAAAACAGTCATCTACTCTGCAATGTTAACATTGAGTATATTCAAAAAGTCTCATGGTGAAACCTGTTCTCCGTACTAAAGTCTCTGCCCCACCCTAATACAAACAGGGGCAGAACAAAAAAATAACTGCAGTAGCAAACATGCCCAGTTATGATGAACGGCAACTGTCTTGGAAAGAGAGCATACTTGTGTTCAAAAATCCAATATTTTAAGTCAAGTGCTAAATCACAAGTGCATATTACGACTAAGAATTTTGTGTTTGCTTCAGTAATGAATATAATTAACCTTTAGAGGACTGACTCACTAAAAGATCTAGAAACAGAACTGAATGTGGTTTTTAAGGGGCCTATAATTATGAAACAAAATTTTCAATACTTTTTATAGGTATTTAAATAATTAATAATTTTATAGGTATTTAAATAATTTTTTTTATATAAAAAAATCCTCTACAGCCCTCTCTGCATTTCATAATTAAAACTGAAATTCTTTGCAGCCGTCTGGAATAAGGGGGGCAGGGGGTGAATCCATAAGCATTAGCTCACTGAAGTCTGACATGATCACCACCCCCAAAATTACCTTATTTTCCTCTTATCCAGAGTGCACAGAAATAATTGCTCTTTATGTTACTATTAGCAACAGAATTGCTGTTCCCTATATATTGAAGTTCTATCTGGGGGGGGGGGGGAATGTGAGTTGTGGGCTGCAGTCTGTAGTGAAGGATTTAAGAAGAAGAAGAAGAGGAGGAGTTTGGATTTGATATCCCGCCTTTCACTTCCTTTAAAGAGTCTCAAAGTGGCTAACATTCTCCTTTCCCTTCCTCCCCCACAACAAACACACTGTGAGGTGAGTGGGGCTGAGAGACTTCAGAGAAGTGTGACTAGCCCAAGGTCACCCAGCAGCTGCATGTGGAGGAGCGGAGACACGAACCCGGTTCCCCAGATTATGAGACTACCGCTCTTAACTATTACACCACACTGGCTCTCATTTAAACATTCTCATTTAAACCTAAATGTTAAAATCCTACCTAAGAAATAGCCACTACTTCACAGTCCACACCCCAGGAAAATGTAAAACAGAATGCTTGTTTTCATTCTGAAAATGCTGAAGTCTTGGCAATGTTCTCCCGCTCTGATGCTCCAACTACCCAAGATCAAGGGCTGATTCACACAGAGAAAATGAGTGTGCGGTGAGGAAGATTCTCACACATTCCCACTGGCCATGCCTGTTCAGCCTGATGTTCACACGTTGAATGGAATGTTGGAACGGGAAGAAAAAACGTTCATGGCCAATCCATTTAGCACATACCAACAATTTTGAGAAGACTGAGTAGGGAGGCACAATGCCATGCCCTCACTACTATGGGAACATAAAAAGACTGCTGGATCAGGCCAATGGCCCATCTAGCCCAGCATCCTGTTCTCACAGTGGCAGGCCGGATGCCTGTGGGAAACCTCAAGTAACACAGTTGAAGCCTTGCATGAACCAACCCACAGATACAAAAAGTGCAGGCTGCAAACAGAAAAAGGCCAAGGTGGTGGGGAAAGCACAGCCCTTCTGCCAATTCTAACCTTAAATGCAATTAGAAAGGTGATAGTACTTTGCACTCCACATTATCCAATATGCAGCTGCGTAATTATATGGGCAGCCTCAAAAAAGCAAAAAAAAATTATTTAGCCAATCCTGATTTATTTAAGATCCTTTATTGCCTGCTATCTCTTTTCCTATATGGTTTCCCCCCCTTTTTTCTTACACATTGGGCGGAAAACCCTACCACAATCCTGCGAACCACTTTCTGCTAGGCCAACTGAAATAAGTTGGTCTATTTCCAAGGTTTCTTCTGCAATATTTCACTTACAGGCAGTTCTGGTGACACACTAGAGAAGAATGCCTGTCTCTTTACAGTTGGGCAGCAGTTCTGGAGGCTATGTTGCTATTTTTGAAAGCACCAGAAAAGTTAGAGTGGCATGTCTGTATCACTGCAAGTGTCTTGGATACAAATACTTTCAAAGGAAAGAGGAGAATCAGGTTTAATTAAGCACAAACAATCTCAGAATTTGTTCTAGTGTGTGCTTTCTGCTACTAAAGAAAATAAGCTGCTTATCATTTTCACAAGTGTATACAGTGGCAATCGGTAGAATGCCTTGGGCGGGGGGGGGGCGGGAATGGCTGCTCCCAATGTTAGTTTTTTAAATGGCAGAAGTGTAAAGCAAAGCTGTGTCCCTGTGGTGGTATAGTAGTAGTAGTAATGATGATGATGATGATGATGATGTCAGGGGCTGTAGCTCCTATTAGTCCCAGCCACCATGGCCAGGGCTGTTGGGAATAATAGCAAAACAAAATTTGGAGAGCCATACATTCTCCATCTCTGGTATATATTTGCAAATGTCATTATCTTTTGCCCTTTAAGCTTTCCCTGCCTATCCAAGATGTGTGCAGGTGGTGGTGGCTACTCAGCAGTGAAGGGGAAAGCTCCCTGTTCATGCTTGAAAATAATTTACTGCTACATTGTCCTGGCAAAATTAACCTTAGCTCCTGGTATATGTAATTTCATTTTTGTTATATTTATTTTTTAAACTAACAATATACGAGGAACCCACCCCATATGTGTCTCTTGCCTGTCATATGGCAGCACAGTGGCTAGGAAAACCCAGCCAGATGGGCGGGTATAATAAAACAAAAAGAATATTCTTTTTCCCCCCTTCACAGCTGAGTAACACACAAGCAATATTCACATATCTGGGTTATGGGGGGGCGGGGAGAGAGAATTCTTTTGCAATTGAAGCCCTTCTCCCTCAACAACACATTGTATGCTACTATGGAGGCTAACAACATCAGACAAAATAAAAATAATAATGTATCTATAATATTTATAATATTTATTTGTGATTTCAGACTTATTGTTGCTCAGACTGGTATTGCTCTTTTAAGTAGTGAAGCATTTACTTCTTCTATATTATCAATCTGTAGGTCTAATAGTTTTCTGTCCAACAGAGAAAAACATATAAGCAGAATGACGACATGGTGGTGAATAAAATAAAACTCATCAAGGGCAGTATCCAAGTAAAAAAAGTGCAAGGACTTTAAGCTACACAATAGAGTTTCCCTGCCCTCAGATTTGGGGTTGTCGTGTGAGGAGATGAAGTTCCAATGCAAAGCTTAAAGTTCTTGAGCTAGTGGGACCATTCAGTTGGATACCACCCCAAGTTTTTAAATTCCTACAAATGGAGTTCATTCATTAAAACCTGAACCATATGTTATCATACCTGCATGGAATTGTGGCATTATTTAACCATTTTGTGGACTCTCATTTCATTTCTCTGTTAGATTGCTATCCTAACTCCACTTACCAGGGAGTAAGTCCCACTCATTTCAATAGAATTAATGAGCAGACAAGCATGTTAAGGTTACTCAGATTCAACTGTTTTCAATAGGACTTTCTTCTCAATTAATAGTTTCAGCATTTTAAGTTAAGAATGCAACAGCACAATGTTCCATTTGCAATTTTCCTTCCTCTCAATTGCAAGTCTATTGATGAGCAATCTCTGTGAATAATCCCATCCCTGCAACACGTACACTTTATCATTTTAAAGTTGGGTGTGACAGCTAGTGGCCTAAGGAAACAGGGCATAAATTGTAAATATTTCCTGCTTACATCCCATACCCTCCAACATTCTGCCTGAAAATAGAGACATTCTGTTAATATTCTAGTCAGTTAAACCAGAGCTTCCTTTTTCAGACAACAAGAGAACTCTGATGTAAAGCAAGCCAGGATTCTCCACACCAAAGCTATACAAGAGGAGGAGGAGAGGGCAGACCACAGGGGAGGACTGTGTCGGCCGAATGTTGGTTCCCAGCTTTATAAACCATGGTTTAGGAAGCCAGCATTGTGACGTCCTGAACCAGGACTGTGTTTAGGGATGAACTGAAGTTGAATAGGTCTGTGCAGACAAACAGAAGAACATGATTCATCATTGTAACAGAGCCTTAACGGACAGTAAAGTGTATCATAATTTATTTTATTGCAACTATTTGGCTTCTTTAATTTAATACCTTAACAGCTGCCTAATAATTGACAACAGAGTTATTTCTCACCATTTCTCCACCTGTTTAGTTCCATCTCCAGATGCTGGATAACATTCTTCAATGTCTTGTTTTTTTCCTTCTCCTTCTCATATTTTTTCTTCCATTCTTCAGCAGTCAGCTCAAGATTCACAGAGACTGTATTCTTAATGGTCTTTGCTCTGTACAGAAATACAATAATGCACCAAACAAGCACTGACATTAATCTTATTAACTTCTCTGTGGTCTGAAAGTTGTAATACTATACACACTTAGCTGGAAGTAAATTCCACTGAACTCAATGGAACGTACTTCTGGGTAGATATGTACAGGCTTGCACTGCAAAATAATAAATACAAACAGCAGCAAATGTAGAATCTTTCTCCTGGAAAACGAAATATTAATATTTCTTTTGCATCATTAACAGCAGGGTGAGCCACATAAGTCTTTATTTCTGGATAACTGGCTTGTACTTCCTTCTTGAAGTTTTCCTCAGAGTCTCTCTTTTCCTACCAGTCTCGGCTGGCATTTCTGTTTTTAATAAGAGAAATGACAAACTCTGTTCCGCTGATACCAAATTGCACTGTTTTTCTTTTTCCTCCCCCCGCCCCCTTAAACAACCCCAGCATAGCAAGACTTAAATGTACTCATTTGATTCCAGTTTTATGGCTGACACACGCATCCCTGAATTCATTATTTATGTAGCATCTATCATAGCTCTCATTAGCCAAGGCTATACCACACTATGTTGGCTCAGTCTGCTGCAAAATGGATATGACTTCCAAATGAAAATCCCATCCTTTTTATTAAAAATAAATAAATGCTAATGCAGAAAAGGACCCAGTCAACAAACAAGAAAAGACAAGTGTGATGGAGACTAGGCCGCCTGAATTATTGCATCTGAGCAATAATCTGTCACATCCAAGCTCTTTACAACAATCTTCCCCCTGCCCTATACCAAAACCTTTGGATACAAATACTACTAAGCTTCCAGTAGCACTACTGGGGTTTAAAGATCAGAAGTGAAGCCTTCTGAAAGGCTTTTTTAATATGTCCAGTTACAATCACTTATCTGATCTGCACATTTACTGTGAGGAAAGCTATGCACATTATCCACATCAACGCAGTCACTGGAAGATCAATAGAGCCACATCAGGCTATGAGCCAGCAAAGCACCGATGCAGAAAATTAAGCACAAAGCAAGTTCTTTTGCTGCATATGCAATTTTATTCTTGAGTGCCTTATCATGGAACTACTGCAATATCATTGTTGTCTGCTGACAGAAGATGCCAAGTCTAACCCCAGCAATGTTTTCTTATCCAGCCATAATTGGCTGGCCTCACTTCTGCCCATAACTCAGCTCCCATTCTTCTAATGAACACATTTGCTAGATTAAAGAGCCTGTGTCAGAGGAGGGACACAAGTGGATCCAACCCATAATCTCTCCCAAGAGACAGGTGCACCTGCTCACCTCTGCCCAAACATTAGAGTAGACTTGGTTTCTGCTTCATTGAAGATGGATGGGGAGCAACAGATGACAATGGTGGTTCTACAGTTTCCACCTAAGGAGTCCTGAAGAATCCTGGTCATCTTGCTGTCTCGATAGGGGACATGTGTTTTCTAATTAAAAAGGATGATACAGGATCAGAATACACACAATTGCTTAAAAGGGATGACAATAAGTAAAAAGTAAGTCAACCTAGAATATGTAAAACTGTTTTCATATTGCTAAGGCAGGTTCATATAATTTCTAACAGATTGCCATCTGATCTGTCACTAGTTAAATATGGAGCTAAAAGCTCCTGCAGTAGAAAACAAACAAAAAAACAACTTCTTGCCAGCTGGCAAAGTGGGGGTGGGAGGGAAGGGGATAGATACCTTTTCTCCTCTGAGTTTAAGGTGAAAATCTATTATTAATTTGCACCAAGAGGTAGAGAACTGGGAAAGTAACCAAGCCATCAAACGGTCCCTATTTTTAAAAAGTATGAATTACTTACAGTTCCTTCTGCTAGTGCTGAGATCACGTTGCCCAAAGCAGACAAAGACTTGTTAATATTTTTGGCTTCATCAAGAACAGAGCCCTCTGCACCCGTTTTGCTGACCTGTCAGAGAGCAGATATTGCTCAGTGAGCTCAAATTCTGATCATTGCAAAATAAGAAAAAGGTTAAACACTTCAAAGTAGCTTTACCCCATCCAGCCAGAGAAGTTATCAGTTTGCAAAGCTACAAAGTTTTTATAACACTTGTAACAGTTATTTTCTTTGCTAATCATATATAAATGCAACATACAAGTGGGGGTTTTTAATAAAAAAAAAATGTTATTTCACTTATATTCAAATTTCCCTTGTAGACCTTAAAGCAGCTTTCATATGAAATCTCAGTGACCATTCTGGCCCTTTATAGAGGCAGATTTGCTTAGCTGCAACAGAATGGTGTCCTCTACTTCCAGATCATTCTCTGGCCCCTCTTGTATACAAGACAATCATGCAGTGACTTCAAAAGGACTAGTTAGGAGTTGAAATAAAGCTACCACCATCATGCACCACTAACAAATCAATAACGTTATGTAGAGTAATAAGGTACTTCTGTTACCTTTTCACTCCCAGCCAAGTCTACCAAATAAAGCTTCCCACTGAGTTTTTTTTCTGTTTCAACATTCTCTTGTTTGATATTAATTAGGAAGATGCTATGACTTCTAGAACTGTGTTCATTCATGTCTACGAAAAAGAAAATTCAGTGAGGTGTTATATAAAATATTATGCATCTCTTCAAAAACCTGTTTTGCCGTGAGGGTTGTTATTAATAACTAATGGGCTAAGACAAGCCAACAAGAAGCCCTCCAAGTTAAAACACTTTGTGACCACAAGAGAAAGTAAACAAAAGTCTGCTCCCACCAGTCACACTGTGCTACATATGGGAATGTTGTTGTGACCAGTCCATGATGTGGGCGGGGGAACTTAACTGCTTGGAGATACCCACACACAGCACGAGTATCTGAGGAGCATAGTCACCCACGGTTATAAGCCTTGGCCATGCCCTTGACAGACTCTTTGGCCATCTTCTGGCCCACCCCTCTATTCCAGTATAGGCTCACCAGGCACTTCAGACCTGAGTATAGTGGATGCTCGGGTTGCGAATGGGATGCACGTTCACAACCCACAGTGTTCACAACCCACAGCAGGTGCGTCTGCGTATGCACAGGTTGTGATTCGGCGCATCTTCGCATGCACGACCACCGAAACCCAGAAGTAACCCGTTCCGGTACTTCCGGGTTTCGACGGGTCCGTAACCCAAAATAATGCAACCTGAAGCGTCTGTTACTCAAGGTATGACTGTAGTAATTTTTTGCCTGCCTGCAACCTAGTCAAGCAGGTCCCTTCACCTACTCTGTATTGGATTTCAGGGGGGGTAGGGGTCAGTGCTGTTAAATAGAATGACTTGGTTTTGTGGTTAACTTGGCACTGTCAACAGGGAGCTGATGGAAAGGTTAAGGTCAGATAAGGTAATAACTGAGCACCCTTAGGCACCTTTGAAGGTGAAGAGCATTTCCAGAGCTCAACCGCTCTGAGTTGTGGGGCCCTTAGCCTGGATATGGAATATTATTGAAGTTCACCTGCCCAGAGTTGTGGGGCCCAGCAGGGGATGGGGCAGCAAGGCCTTGGAATTGGCAGGGTTGGGTTTGCCCAAGGATGAACCTAAGCTAGCTTCCCATTCTTCTAATTCCCCCTGCAAATATTATACGGAAAATGTGACCCTAGTTCAAGTCATCACTTGCGTCTTGCCTTTTTATTCCTGGGTCCGGTCACAACAACCAAGTGTGAGATATTGTAAGACCATTTTGAATAAACTAAAGGCTTTTCTGCAGTGGGAAGTACAGTGGTACCTCGGGTTAAGAACTTAATTCGTTCCAGAGGTCCATTCTTAACCTGAAACTGCTCTTAACCTGAAGCATTACTTTAGCTAATGGGGCCTCCTGCTGCTGCACCGCCGCTGCACGATTTCTGTTCTCATCCTGAAGCAAAGTTCTTAACCCGAGGTACTATTTCTGGGTTAGCGGAGTCTGTAACCTGAAGCGTATGTAACCCAAGGTACCACTGTATGTCCAAGAGACATCTAAAGCAGATCACAGCTTATTCACCATTTTTGGAGGACAAACTAAAAACAATTTAGACCATGGGTGACAAGATATCAAAATAGATTGCAACCAGAAAGAAAAACATAATGCAAATCAAAGAAAGTAACAAGTGGAGGCTTAAAGCTAACTTTAGAAAAAATAATATCGTGGAAACCTTGTGAAATTAAGTATTCTCTGTTCTACTGATAGTGAACCACAAATGGTTCTACAAACACTTATGTATCAAAAAAACCCATTCTACACTAATTAAGGCACAAAGCTGTGCAGTCATCAGAATGATGAGGCTATCTCCCATTACACTGAGCACATTTAAAGAAAAAAAAAACCCACAAAGTTTAATGGTGGCTAAATTTCACTCATTGTACTAGAGGCTTTATGACTATGCTAGGCAACATAATTGTTGCTCATTGCATTAAATCTGAGCAACATTGTTTGCCTTATAATTCACAAAAACAGCTGCCACATATTTGTAAACACTTGAGTTTGGCTACATTTTACACAAGTTATAAATGTGAATACTCATGGTTGCTAAATAACACAAAAAGTTACAGGATTTTTAATTATTATTTTTTAAAAAAACTATCATTTATCAACAACAAGGTAGGAGTTCATTCGGTATATTCTAAATTTAAAGACCTAAAATATTATCTCTCGTGAAAATGTTAATCATAATTTTCAAAATGTCTTTCAAGTTGCAAAAATAGTAATATATTTTACCATTATGCATTAGGAACTCCGGCATAAGAAAGCAGAGTAAAATCAAAGAGACTAATCACATATTAATTGTACCTTTTTTGCATTATAGCAGGCAGTGATGCAACAACATTGACTGGAACTTTAGCATGGTGTTGGTTGCAGTTAGTTAAAACCTAATTACAGGGTTAGCAGTACATAAATGCTTACTTGTAACAGCTACATGGCGGTTTGTTTTCCCCTCATCAATTACATCCATAACTTCTTCAGGACTAGAGACAAACCTTTCTGTGCAGCCCTAGAAATTCAAATTCAGCACTTGTCAGATAAAGAGAATTCGGGAGAGGTAAGGAACTTGTAGCAATAGTCAATATACTTGGCCCAAATCAAGGCCAAAATTCTGTCCTCAAATTTATGTTGGACACAACCATAGAAAACATACCAGATAACAACAGAAGAGCAGTTTCTACAGTGCAATTTAATACGCAGTTCCAGAAGGCTAACAGACCGAGTTCTGAATAATAAAGATTGAAAAAGACCTTTACTTCCCTGACACCTGGAACATGAACCTAAAAACACCATTCCCTTCTATGAATATTGAGAATAAAATACTTCCTTCTAGTGTCTTCCATATTTATTAAATATTAATATTAAATGCAAATGTTTCATTTCAATAGGATGACTAACAAAACGAAACCATTTAAAAAGGAGGAAAACGAAGCAAAAATGGCAAAAGTCCATTAATATTTCAGAAAAGCATTGCTTGAATTTTTACGGTTAGAATTCTCGGTTGATGAGAAATTATTCCCTTCCATTCTCTAGTGTAAGAGAGGCTTACTGAAGTACTGTTAAAGATAACATTCAGAGCAGCACAAGGGGAAAAAAATGTTTCTAAGTAATTGAATCTGAATATCCACTGTACCACAAAAAAACAGCAAATTATTTTGTGACAATTGCTTGGGGGATGTGTGTGTGTTTGTATGTGTATGAGAAAAGTTGTCCAAATTTACCTACATAAGGTCTTTTCTCAGGAAATAAAAAAAATTCACTGGGAACATAAATGATTGCAGTCTTTTTTATTTTACCATATTTTGAAGGGTTCATTTAGGTGGCTGGTATTTGAATGAGTCACATTCTGAATAGACCAATAAACTAATTAAGTAAGTCATGACTTAGCTGGATACCACCTAGAATTTCTTATCCATCGATTTTCTTTTTGGTAATATGTATGTTTTGTTGGCTCCAGTAGTTAAATAATGGTATGACTGCTTTTATGACCTCGATTCTATACATGGGGTTGTGCCCCAAGTTGCTGCTCCACTCACATTGCAGACTTTCACTTGCATGACAGAACTCATCTCCTCCTAAGCTCACCCCATGCATCCTCAGAATCTGCTCCAAAGGCTTGGGGAATTCTCTGGAGCAGATCTGGCAAGGGAGGGGTGCAGGAAGAGGAGATAAAGCTGCTTGCACTGTATTGGAATCATCTATGTATTCTGTAATTTTTTTTTAGTGCTATGCACAGTTTTTGTCAAGCTATCTTGATGGTATCTGAAGAAAGGTAGCATGCAAATTTTAAAAATAAAACATATTCACAGAAACCATTTTCAATCATTAGACCAGAACAATTTCTAAAGGTTTTTCTGTATCTAAAGGAATGTTTTTTACCTTGACATATGGAACTCTGTTCTTGTCTTCATGAACTGCAAGGTTTGTCTTTGAAACTAAAAGGGGGAAAAGTCATCAAGAATCACTGATGAAGAAAGTGCACAAATTTGATGAGCCACAAGAATAATCTGAATAACACAAGCAGATCCTTCCATGGAGGAAAGCAGCAATTTAATCTACATAAGAGTTAGCCACATGATGTACTTAGAGTATACAATGCCATTGCTTAGTTCTACATTAAACGACAAGACATGAGACTCAACTAAACTCCCCAAAAAAGCAATGCTGACACACATACTTTACTCTGACTTGCTCATGAAAAACATACATCACAAAAACTTGGGAGCTTTAATGTATGTCTGCAGTGCAATTTCTCCCAAATGGTTTAACCAAGATAAATCTACTTGGTCAATGCACAAAATCATCTTTTTGATTCAGGACCAAAGTGATAATGGTGCCACTTCAGCCCGGTTCACAGGTCACATTTTCATTCCAGCAAACTACGTTCCCATAGAAGACTTCTCGTTTGTTCTATGGCCTTTTAAATGTGTTTGTGGAAGTGGGGTTGCTGGTTTGTTTGTTTTTTATTATGCATTTTGTGTTTTCATTCTGTATTTGTATGTTGGGGACCACCCACCCTGTAATCTTTGGATGAAGGGTGGTATACAGATTTTAATTAATAAATAAATTATTAAACCAAAGCTCACCATGACTCTGAAACCAAGCAACAGTATATAGTCATGGTTTGCAATCCTGGTTTGTAGAACATGGTCAACTTGTATGTTCCCAGTTCAGGTGTTTCCATTGTTGTTGTTGTTTTGTATTGCACTGTATTGTACTGTAGGTTTTCAGTTTTGTTTGTTACATATACATACTGTATTTGCTATTTTGTTAATTGCTTGGAGAATGTGAAATAAATAAAAGTGTAATGGCAAAGAAAGCTCATGACAGCATGAGCTTGTTGTTTGCTCCCAGTCCAACAAACTATAATTTTTTGGACCACATGCACTAGGCCTTACTCTGTACAAAGTACTTCAAACCAAAATATTAAGGATGCTTCAACTGTTTCAGCTCTTTTATTTTTCAAAGCTCTCTGGCTTGTTAAATATACACAGGTATAACATGATTCTCAATTCATAAGATACCTCTTTTAAAAATGAAAACAAAATATTAAGAGCATTCCCAGCAATTTTATTTTTTTTAACAGTATGAAAAATAGTGGGAGATTATTGCTTCAACCACTATTAAGACCAGGAAAAATAAACCCAACAACCCTTGAAAGCCCAGGAAGTCTGGTGGGAAGGGGACATAGATGCAAACATGACACTCTGCTCTCCGAAACTGTAAGACAGTTTCCCAACTGTTATAGGTTATCTGCCCCCGTTCTCTTCCTGTAAGTAGTGCTTTGTTTACAGAAGTCTAAATATCGGGCAATTGACTACAATCTCTGGGCATTTCAAAAACTGGATATGGGCAACCCAACCAGCCTTTGCTTCTGGATGTACTTCTGGGAGGTACTTCTATAGTACACTTTATCTTTTAATCAGGGATGCCTTAATGAACTACATAAAGATGGCTAGCCTGTGGCCCTCCAGATGATGGCCAACTGCAAGTCCTATCATTTCTGACCACTGCACCATGTTGGCTTAAGCTGGTCCAACATTGCTTCTGAAGAACTACAACTCCTATCAGTTCCAGCCAGAATGTCCAATGGCCAGGGCTAATATGGTGTAGTGGTTAAGAGAAGTGGACTCATAATCTGGTGAACCGGGTTCAATTCCCCGCTCCTCCACATGCAGCTGCTGGGTGACCTTGGGCTAGTCACACTTCTCTGAAGTCTCTCAGCCTCACTCACCTCACAGAGTGTTTGTTGTGGGGGAGGAAGGGAAAGGAGATTGTTAGCCGCTTTGAGACTCCTTAGGGTAGTGATAAAGCGGGATATCAAATCCAAACTCTTCTTCTCTTACAGAACTTGTAGCCAGCAATCTTTGGAGCACCAAAGGTTTAGTTCCACACCCTCCACTTTAAATGGGTGATATAGTCTATTAACCCAAATTTTATGAGAAAACAGTCTTATCAGGCCTTAATGTCTGCACTGTATGAATATTACTCCAGGAAATGCACACATCCAAATGTCCAGGGTTCAGTCCTTGACCTGAAAACCATTTTATTTTTTAAAGATAAAATATACTCATTTTGGTAATTACAACTACAGTAAAAAGGAGAGAGAGAGAGATGCTGCTTTACTTACCATCCAGCAAATCCCTTATTTTGTCCAAGTAAATCTCAAAGTAGGAAACCTAAAGAAATGAAAAACACTAATTTAACAAGTTTTCAAGTTGGGTTCTTGCAAAAAGGTCAAATCTGTTGCAAATAACAATTTTTTTGCTGTCTATGCATATTACTTTTGTTGTGTATTCTCTGCCAGGGTTGGATTTACTTATTACATTTGTATTGTGTAAAGGCTGAAACAAGAGTCAGTCAAAGAATATTTGCACAATCCACAGGCTAGCTAACTGTGGGGGGGGGGTAAGTGGATTACTTGAAGAACTACTGAAATCACTTCTAATTATTTGAGGTGGGGCAAGGAATTAAGAAAGTAAAATCCAAGGATACTGAGAGGATATATCAAAGAGTAACAGACTCAGGAGATAAAAAAATCCCAGTCATTTCAATGGAAATGAAAGGTATTTAGGATCACTAGCGGTAGGGCGGAAGCACAGGTTAATTAAAACAGACTCCATGAGTGGCACATTATTAGAACAGAGTGTTTATACCTTAAAAGTGGACTGATGGGGTTAAAAAATAATCTTTGTAGGGCTGAAAATTGACTTGATTCAGTTCTAAAAGAATTTCCTTCAGGCAATGCATGAAAAGGTGGCCTCCCTACTAGCATACTTATATAGTCCAGAAGAGCTATTGAACTTACTTGTAAAAATTCATCACGCAGGACTCTAATTTCAGTGCCACAAAACTTGTAAACCAATATAGCCATTCCACTGCATGCCACAACGCATTATCTCTAACTGGATCTTCTTATATGTCTCCTCATACATATTTCTTTCCCTTCTCATCTTTTTCTAATATGGCAAAAACAATGGACAGCTGTTTTCTTGTGAGCAAATGGCACTGATTGAGATGAATGCACAATGCCTCAAGTTTAGACTCCTATGTTTTTGTTTCTGTCCATGAATGAGAAGCATCCAAGACTGTACTGCAGTCTAGTTACGTTTTGTCTTACTTTCGCAGCTTGCTAAGGAACAAATATGTACAACTTCCCATTTGTTTCCCAAGCAACCATAACATGAATCAGTCACTTATGCTTATTAAACTAAATACAAACATGCTCCATCTTAATGTTTGACTGGGTATTAAGCTACAGTCCATCTGAGAGCTTTTGTTTGCTTGTTTCCACCATTAAATATTAAATATTTGATGCTGGACTCTCAGAACATGAGCTACTCAGGCTGAACACTTTTGCTATTGATGTAATGATGGCTTTAATTGACTAGTTCTCACTGCTCACTGAAGCCAGACTATATTTATTGCATTAAAAGAAAAAAGAAAAAAAACCATGCTTACCAATACTGACAAGCACCATAGTGACTAACTTCTAAGCTAACCCAGTTTTAATTGAGGAGAGGGGCTGAGGGCTGGGTACATTTGAAGTGTTGACAAATTTTTTAATCCCCCCCCCCCCCCGGTGCAGCATGACCATTTTGCTTGCACTTCATTCATTTCTTCTTCTTTTTTTCTGCCACCAGGAGTATACCAGGAGTACAAAGGTGATAAATTACTGAAATCAAAGGTTCTCTCTCTCTCTCTCTCTCTCTCTCACACACACACACACACACACACCACTATCGATATGAAAGCTGAGCATTCCTATATGAGGATGCTCCACTATCCTTTTGAATTTTACAACTGTATTATAGATTTACATTGATTCAGATGTTTGTTGGTATAAAACATAGCTTATTTCCCCTTCTTGGCAGCCCTGATAGCTTGACTTAGAGGGAACTCACTCTGCAGAATCTGAAATCAACCGGGATTTTTATTTGAGTAAATAAAAAAGGAAGGGCGCTTTTTGAAGAAAGTACCACCTGACCTAAATCATCCTCACATAACTCTGAATAACACTCCGTTTACATTCATACCAGAGCTACAAATCAAACTTTTCCCTTCAAAAAAAGATCACTATTCTTACAAAAATAATAGTAAGTAAAATAAGATACTTTGCTTATTTTTTTTCTCCTGAGAGGGTTCTCAGGACATACTTCCACAAGGAAGTATGCTTGAGCAAGCTTTGACAGTAGCAATATTTTATCAGAAAGCCATGTAGCTGTTTGATGGAATTCCCCTCTCCATGTCCAGAATGCCTGCCATTTCCAAATGGCACCTCTCTTGCGTAATCAGCTTCCACAATTTGTTCAATGCCATTCAAATACATTTGCTGTCACAGCAGTACAAAACAGTAGTTGAGTAGGCTAATTTTAAGTATTCATCTTCTCCTTTTTTTTGTGCACTCATGAAGGGAAGGAAAACTACTTCCTTACATGTCTAACGTTAGACAATGACTGAAGAGATCTTATATTCAAATTTTGCAGGGTTTTTTTAAATTCCAAAAGAGATCTAAACTTGTCAATCCAAGGAGGACTATCCACATAAACAAGTAAAGCTCTGTGTCATTATAGATAGAGAAGACTATGACCAATGTGGTGATTTAAAACAACAACACAACACTATATGCAGCACCTGGGGAGTGATGGTGCCAACTATTGAGTGGCAGGTGCATACAAGATCTTTGCAAGCAGCAGTGATGCGCAGCACCTGCGTCTGCAAGAATCTATAGCCTGGAACAGATGGAGTCTGGTATGCTAGCAAGCTGGATGTTGTTAGCATTAATCAGGGTTTGCAAACCAAATATTTGGATTTGGTATCCCGCTTTATCACTACCCTAAGGAGTCTCAAAGCGGCTAACAATCTCCTTTCCCTTCCTCCCCCACAACAAACACTCTGTGAGGTGAGTGAGGCTGAGAGACTTCATAGAAGTGTGACTAGCCCAAGGTCACCCAGCAGCTGCATGTGGAGGAGCGGGGACACGAACCCGGTTCACCAGATTACGAGTCCACCTCTCTTAACCACTACACCACACTGGCTCTCAAACCAACTTCTAGCTGTGGTTGAAAAGCAAACTTTGCTTAGCATTAACTATAGTAAACATGAACATAATGTCGCAGTTAATGAGGAAAGGGCGAGGGCAGGGAGCACACACCAAATCTCCTAACCACATCCTTAAAAGAAGATTGACAATGCCACCTTTGTCAAATGGAATGGGAGAGGAAAAAGACGCCCCTGGATATGTGAGTTTAACCAACACCCAAATTGTGTGCACCAAGACTGATGTATCAGGCAAATCACCCATTGGGGGTGTGATAATTAAATCAAGGTATCCAGTCCCCACCACCCCCACCCCCAAAAAACAAAAATTGACAGCACCTACATTGGGTGCAAATATATAGATCTTTTCAAATGCAGAACCATACACAGTCACTACAGCATGCAAGGATCTGTGAATCATTTCTAATCTGTCATTCAGTAACAAGAACACTTAATTTTCCAGCAAAGCAACAAAAATAGTGGGAGCTTTTTAAGAAATGCTAGTCTACAAGTAGCATTTTTAATCCCTTTAAATGCTTACAACTATATAATATTTCAGTTGGGTGCCACATCTGATTAACTCAAAACTTTGCCAATCGAAGAAAAAGCTATCAGCCTGGTACACAACTAATCCTGCCATAAGTGCAATATTTGGCTCAATAGCTCATTCTAGGATTATCCAGGAGCCACTTAAAGCTTTTAAATACAGCCGGTGTTAAGATGTGCTAAGCTCTTAAATCTTGATCATATCATTAAGAGTGACATATAACAACTTTCTTTCCACAGCAAAATGCAGACTGAATCCAGCACAAAATAGGATTGTGTCTGGTCACTGTGCCTCAAAGGGATGTGTTTTATAGGATTTTACAACCTTTTTTTTTTCTTTTTTCAAACCATGCAACCCTATATATACTTTTAGCTCACTACTTGGTTCACATTTCTCCAAATCACATTTGATTCAGTTATTTGCTCCCACTCTCAATTCACAAGAAAAAAATAAATGCAGGCACATAAGAGCTCATAAAGACCTGTATGTAGAAATAGAAGTTATTTCAAATAAAAAAAGAAAGGATAATTTTATCTGAGATACTGAAATCTTGACAAGCAACATTTGTGAAAGTGAAATATTGCAGACCCAAATTTATTCTGAGGTTTTCATTTAAGGGAAAAGGGCAACCTTTGAGGTTTGGCACCTCACTCAGCTTCTTTTTATCTGACCATGACATGTCATTTTGCATTTACCTTTATGTGAAATTCTAGGTTTTCATCCATGGAATAGATGTGATCGAAGATGTCATGTGCAATTCTTGGAATTATACCCATTAGCTGTGGGTCATGTAGCTTCCCCTGAAGACAGAAAAAGTAAGAAGTAAATTGCAGAAGACTGTTCACCATGTGCATACATGTGGCGAATCTTCACAAAATGCATGTTCACGTAACAAACATAAGCTGACTGCTTTCCAGTAATTTTCTAGATACGTACACAATTGCAAGTATTAATAATTCATATAGTGCTCCTTTTCAATTTGTCAGGTTCACAAACTTCACTATGTTTTTCTCTCCGCAACAGTCCTGCAAGATGGGATACCAATGTATGTACCTGCTATGTGGCAAATGCTGTAAATAAGTAATAGTATGTGTTTTTTAATTGCCTATTTTGCACACTATGGTTATACCCCCACCATATGTCTTGTTCCCTGTAGTTGATGGTAGAGGGTGGGACATGGACTCAGATCTGACTCCAACTCTCAGCTTACTTCTGCCCCCCACAATGTACTGTTTGTCAATAGTGCAGCAGGGTAGTTAAGAGACTGAGATATAAATCGGGCAGATCACCTTTGCCATGAACTTACTAGGTTGCCTTAGCCAAGCCACAACCTTTCTGTCTCAGGGACACACCCCTGGAATATACAGTGGGCCCTGTAAGGTAGGCAAGAGCAGGATAGTCCATGTGAAATGCTTTCAACACTCAAAAGCAATATACAAATGCTTGTATTTGTTATGTATTATTACTACAACCATGATTTATCATACTGTTAATTATTATTAGCTTCCCCCCGCTTTATCCTAGAACTTGCCCAAACCACAACCATTTTTAGAGAAGTTGCTGAATGTACATCTCTTTACCCAGTTCCCTGCTGACCCCTTTTCTCATCCTCACCTCTTCTTCTACTGTGCAGGCCTGCAGAAAAGACTATTTATACTTATATCCTTGCAAAGTGCTTAGCCAGCAGGGATATAAACACTTGTCATCATGTGACTATGCAGCATAGCCCCAACTCTACACCTCAACATCCTCTGTAATACTGTACTAAATTAGGTACATAAGAAGCTGCCTTTTGCCAAATCAAGCTGTATGTCCATCTAGCTCAGTATTATCTCCTCGACTGGCAATGGCTCTCTAGAGTCTCATGAAGTGGACTTCCATATCACCTCCTACCTGATCATTTTTACTTTTCTATTTTTTTGAACGGGAGATGCCTGAGACTTGACTCTGGGATGGTCACCTTCCACATTCAAAGCATACACTTTATCACTAAGGTATGCTCATTCCTCAATTTATTTGTCCTTCTTGGGATTCTCTATAGAAAGAAATGGCTCTTTATGGCCATTTAACATCAAAACAAATCTCTTTTAGGGAATGCAGAGCAAATGTCTCCAGAACACAGTTTCTAATACTTGGAAGGCAGTTTCCAGCTTATGCACCAGCGACTGGGCTACCACATAGATGGAAATTATTGCAAGATGGAAGAGGGGGAGATGAGCCTGTAATATGTCTGCAGATTGTTCTGCTGGGCCTAATGCCAACAAATGCTGCTTTGCCAGCACTGCTGGTAGCTTGCACAGTCAGCTTCCTTTGCTTTATTCGGGAGCTCTGAAGATGAAAGAGAAGAACATTTTTCCTGACGGCATGTCATTTTTCACTTTTCCTCTGGAAACAAAAATTAGTCAGTGCCACAATAATGAACCAGCATCCCCCTTCACTTTCCTTTTTGTTAGGTGCAACATAATGCAAGTGGACTTGTGGTCCTTCTGTTTAATTATAAATATGAAACATTCAACCTGCCCTTTCAACCAATACTTTGTGACTGAGGAGGGCCGCATTGTGGTCACCCTGCCTGAAATGTAAAGCTATTGCTCCGAAAACATTACCCAGGGATGTTGATGTGAAGGGTTGCAATGGTTCTGAAGAACAGCAAAGGGTTTCATAACAAAGGTCTTGCGGTGCATGTGCTCTTAAAGAGGGCAAGGTTTTATGAACCTCAGGACACTCCTGAAAGGATCATAGAACCATAGAATTATAGAGCTGGAAGGGACCCCACGGTTTATGTGGTCCAACCCCCTGCAATGTAGGAATCTTGGCTAAAGCACCCCTGACAGATGACCATCCAACCTCTGCTTAAAAAGCTCCACAGAAGAGGTCCACAACCTCCCAAGGGAGACCAATTCACAGTTTCACAGCACATATGAACTGAAAAGCCAGAATACATGAAGCCTGCTTCTGCATTACCAGGGACATATCAGTCTATTGTATGTACTCCTGCACACACGTGTGAACGAAGGCAAGTCAGACCAAAACATGCCACACAAGCGTGCTTCACATAAACAGAACACGAGAGGAGAGGAGCAAACCAGACTTCTCTTGTTTCATGCATGCATCAGGAGTCTATCAGCTGAAACAATTTTGATCCTGCTTGTAATAAGTAAGGGCTAAGCATGAAATTGAATACTTTCCATCAAGGATGAGACATGTGAAGCAGGAAAGCATAGTAGTCCTGTTTCTGATATTGACAACGTGGATATCAAGAGGCCAAGCAGGGAGTCTATCTGTTAGATGCTGTGTGGTGGTTGCTCGTGAGTAACCAGGCAGGACTCCGACCTGTCTTTTGCAGCTTTTATTGGTGCAAACTATTTACAGTGCAGAACCCCAAAGTTCATGTCCATCTTAGTCACTTGCAGAATCCAGGAGTGGCCCCTTCCAGCTTTTCCCCCAACATAAGAACTTAGACACCCCAAGCCTCCGCCTCCCCTCCTTGCGTTTCACCCCTCTGAGCAAGCTGGGTGAGGGAAGTGGCGTGCATCCCTCCTGGCCAGCCCAGTTAGGTGAGGCGCTGGGGCTCTCAGCAGCATCCTCAAGACCTATCCCACCTTGGCTGGCCCCTTCCCTCTCTTCTCCATTGGAGGCGTGGCTTTTCCCCTCGCTGGAAGAGGAACTGCTCCTCAGAAGCATCGGAGGCTCTGCCTCCCTCCCCTGTTCCGATGGCAGTCCCCTGACACAATTCAAGATGCTGCCTTGGGTGGATTCGTAGGCCTTATGCCATTATTTTCTGACCGTACAGCACCATACTGGTGAGGATCAAAAGTACTGGGAAAGTAGAATTAAGAGGAAAATGAGGGAGGATACCACTTCTCTACCCACTGGAAGCCCAGCATTCAATCTAGAATGACCTGCTGCTACATCTGGATTTTTGCAAAGCTGGGGAACCTTTGGCCCATCCCTCATAATTATTCCATGATGGATGGGACTGTTGGAAGTTGCAGTCCAAAGGCTCCCCAGGCCTATATTACAGTGAAAGGCCCTTTAATCTTTTTTTTTTTTAAATGAAGGGTGGTCTATAAATAATTTTAATCAATGTAAATAATAATAATAATATGTTTACAGCCCATCTATTTTTTGCCTCGCTGTACCACTTCACAAACAAGGAAACTGGCAAATCCAGTCAGTTTTCATCACAATTCTCAGCTGCATCTCCCTTTGGGCATAATGTGCTGTACTACGCCACAACAGAACTGGTGGAATGGCAGCCAGTTTAAACATTTAAGCCAGTCAGAAGGAAATTAAAAATGAAAAGCCAGCAGACTATATATAGCTGCCTGACTCAAGGGTTCTCTTCAAAGTTTTCCATCCTCCAATTACTAGTGCTATTCAGGAGGCAGAAATGAGAAAGAAAGCTGTGAGAAGGATGATATTCAGAAGGCATCCCTAACAAAGAACCACTTGGCTATACTTGGATAACATATTATGCCACAATAATGGCAAAAATTAATTGATCTTTGCAAATATCTGACAGATGACTGGCTACTGACTATAGACATTCAGGAATACTTTGAAGGTCCAAGATTTAGAAGATGACGTATCCTGCATATGTACTTCATTGAAACATGTTTCATTGACATTTCAAAGTCTTCATGTTTGACCCATGTCACATTCATATATATAATGCAATAAAATTATGTATTCTTCTTTAACCAAATCCTGAACTTCTGCAGAGCACATTCTGTCTAAGGTCCTGCTCCCAACTTCAGCACCTGGATACTTAGACTATATTGAGTTGGTGAAGAACTGTGCCCACTAAAACTTCCCAACTTCATACATTCAAGCAGGAGATGAGAAAGATGTATCAAGAGGAACACTGTGATTAAATGGACAAGTCTATCTCATCCTTCTCAATCCTGTATTTTGGACTGCACCTCCCATCATCCCCAGTGAGTATGGCCAATGGTAAAAAATAATAGGAGTTGTAGTCAAAAATATCTGGAGGCCACTAAATTGTGGAAGGGTTGTCTATACATATACAACCTGCAATCCCCAAGGGCCATGAGAAATGGGATGTGGGGACAAAAGGAAGAAGTTTACTGCGGATTATGAAAAGAGTGGCAAACTGTAAAAAGATTCTTGTCTTTTAGCATTCAAAGTATTTTCAAATCTGAAGCATTTAAGATGTTTACTTCCAGGAATTAATGACCCCTCCTCTCTACATCAACTCCCCTCCCCCAATAAAGACGTATTCTTAATAGTATTATAAGAGGGCTTAAAAGGAGGATTAAAATAAAACTTAGTAAAGGCCTGGAGCTGCATTTAAAGCATCATAAAAAGCATGATTTAACAATGGGTAGCAAACATTCCCGTCTTTTCCTACAATAATCTGAGCCTGTAACTCTGAATGCAAATTGGCTTTCAAATGTATTTTTTTCCATCCACCAGCTCAAGCACCACAGACATTTTGATTTAATTAAATCCTAAGCTGGTGGATTACTCTGTCATTCCACCATCTGCACACAACAAGTGAGTGATTCCCCTTGCCTGCTCCACCCCCGAACCTGTTCTCTAAAAAGGCGGTAAAGACTTAGCTAAAGCAGAGGTGGCATTTTATTCCATCATTAAACTTAAAAAGGGGAGGAGGTGGGAGCTGCGGAGGGAACTGGTTATTTTATAAGAAGCAAAAAGCTAATTCTCACTTCCCTTCTTATGACAGACTACACAGTCACTTGGATTCTCACCACATCCAACCTCCAGTGGCTCAAGGAATTCCACACAGTTATTACTATTTCATCTAAAAATTAAAACACCAAATACAGCCAGCCATATCACATCTAAAAAGAGGAGCCTTGAAGCACTTGTAGAAAGTGTTCCATTTCTGATGAAATGTAAAGAATTCCATATTGGCAGAGCAGCGACCAAGATGGCCTCTCTACACATCCACAGACCAAGGTGTTCTTGGCGAATCAGACAATGTGATAGCCTCAAATTAAGTGGCATTCTAGGTAAGTAAACACACATTAATATTCAAACTTGTAAAAATACCATGTGTGCCCATGGCCTCCACCTTACATGCTACAACATGTAAGAAGGCCAATCACAGGTTTTGGAAGGTATTAATTTAACACTGACCTACAAGAGATTTACATAGAGCAGGGAACCAGCAATTTGATTAGAGCTTGCTGCTATTTTTCTGCATTTTTCAAACCACATGAATGTTTCACATAATGTGTGGAGCAGTCCTTTAACCACCTGGGAATGGAGAACATGTGGCCTTTAGCCTTATTTAATGCATCTGGGGAGAGAGAGGCTCCTCAGGAAAAAAAAACACCAATGGAACAATGGAAGGAAGCAGGAATGTGTTTTTTTGGAACACTACACTACTTTACTGCATAAGAAATGGTCATCGTGTCGTTAGCTAACAAGAATCAGCAGCAGCAGCTCGGAGCTTTCTATAGGACTCGTGAGGGTTATAAACCACCTAGAAAATCAGCACAGCAGGAAGCCAGTCAGTCGTTTTTGACAGATGTGCATTTGGAAGGAAAATAGGCAACTGTGTGACAGATAAGGCTGCTTCTAGACCAGGCAAATGTGCCACCACGACCACATTCAAGTATGTTAAATAATGCACATTTAATGCACACTAAAAGCTGAACTGTGCATTATTAAATACTGGTAGAGTTATTTTGCAGTCTACTGCTAGCATGTCCTCCCTGCAGCATGTTATTCTCTTCTTTAGTTTGAGCTGCACATTCATTTACAAAGAGAGCAGGGGGGCTTATCTGCCACTGCCAGGGGCTCACATCCATGGTGACTAGAATGGAGGATAAGCTTGCAGTACCTCTACTACAAGTGCAACAAAATATTCATTTTGTTAAAGCCAATAAGCAAACTAAAGACACAAAATGTGTGGCATCAGGCTGATTGCAACAGGCTGTAGGGGATTCTTTGACTGAAGAATGTGCTATTGCTTAGAAGAGTAAAGTTACCTTCTGATAAGCCAACCTTGCAATGCCCTTGCCATGCATGATCAAATTCTACCCAGTATATATGTAGCATGGCCAAAGGACCTCAGCTGGAGAAGAAACCCCATTTATTTAGTGTAGGATGCTTTTAACCTACAGAACACTTTCCTATTCTGTGTAGGCTTAAGACAGAGAGAGAGATTCTAGCTTTCTAGATGTAACTGGTTGACTAAAAGCAGAGAGTCAAATATTTGCTAAGAAACAACCACACATATTTATGCCCAGACTAGAACATTTGAGTTGGGTAAATTTCAAAATGGATGTGTGCATGCATACACATGCACATGCAATATATTATATTATACATACAACACAGTTGTTTGCTTGTGGTTTTTTTTTTTTTTAAAAAAAACCTTACCATGAAAGTTTACCCTTCTAAAAATGCAGTTTAATTTTAGTGGAGTCTACCGGTTGTATCCTTCAAATTGTGGAAAGCTTTATACTCTAGCAAAGTGTTACACGCATAAAAGGTGGGAGGGAGAGGTTTTTGCAAAATGCCCCTTTTCCCCTGCAGCCCTCTGCAGTACCACCTGCATGTTCCTGGGAGTTCACCAACTCTCTGAAGCGGATTAGAGGAAGGTGTTATAGAGTAACAGAGAGAAAACCCACAGATACCACTTCTCCCCTTCCATTCATGGGAGCCTCTGCAGGATCAAAGACGGACATAATTTGATGCAACCCACTCTTTCTCTATTAGTAGCAAAATCCACTTCAGCGATTTCAAGCTGTTGTTCTTGTCTAATAAGCATATTGTCAATAAATCTATATTTGAAAAATCACTCTTACCTCCATGGTATGCGTTTTTCCTGAAGATGTTTGACCATAAGCAAAAATTGTACCATTGTATCCCTCAAGAACATCTGAAAGGAGAAAGAATGAATTTGGTTTTTTTATATAGGATACTATAATTCATCAAGGAAGATGCCATTAGCCAACATTTAGTCAGAAGATGGGGGGGAGGTAGGGGGGGAGGAACTAGGAAATTAGAAGGAGGTATCTGGCAGGAAAATGTACAGATGTACTGTGGAGGGTAACATAAAGAAACCAGATTTCTTCCCAGCTAGATCAAATTTAGAAAATAGCATCTGTTGTGACTTCCTACTGCTTCCCCGAATAAATATCATTTGGATACTGGTTACTGTCCAGTTTACTAATTGAGGAAGATAAGGAAAGAAGATAATTATATGAATCGTGAGCTATGCCGGTTCCAAAGTAAAAGGAACAATGGCCGTTTTAAGATTTGCCTACTGCTTCTTCTCAATATAGGGTTGTTTTATATTCATTTTTTCTTGTTATTTAATGGGAAAGGTGTAAGAAAGTTGATTCCAATGCCTACTCTCTTGAAAAGATATGGAGCCTAGAATACTTCCCAGTGTAAATTTGGCACGAGTTCCTCCTTCCCACATTATGGGGGACAGCCAGTGGTGTCCGTCTGCCAGCAGAATGGTCTTCCACTCAAGCAAAGAGACTTTCCCTTCCTCTCTTTCCAACCTGCACCCCAATAAAATCTGCTCTGGAGGATTGAGGGATTCACTGGAGCATATGGGGAAGCTGTAGGGGAAAGAAGAGGAAGGAGAAGCCCTGTTACATGAGTGGAAGTAACCTAGTGAAGACTGAGGACAGAATATTATATCTTAGAGCTCATATGGCGAAAGAAATTAGACTGGAACAGAAAGTTACTTTCAGCGCATACTTATTTTAGGAAGGAAATGACTCTCAAGATCAGAAGGAATAAAAGTTGCAATGAAGAACACAAAATATTATGTTTCCCTCCCCCTGCCAAATTCTTGAAAGTTACTTTGGCTTGTAAAATATAAGCAGTTGGATTCACCTAACGAGTTCTCTCAGTGCAAGCCCTGCACAAGGGCTTCTGCATGCACATCAGGGCTTTCCCTCCCGCTTTTCCTGCAGTGCTCCCCAAAATTGGCTCACGGAGTCAGGAGAACACCCAGAGCAGCATGCAGGGGGAGGAGGGGACAGAATCACTCCATAAAGAAAGCTTTAATGCTTGCACTGCCAGGATGGCGACCACAGCACAACACTGAATACCACCCAAAAATTCACCAAACAAGGAAGTTAGGAATACAGGGAAAAAAATTGTAATTAAGAGCCAGTAAGACCACATTGTTCCCACACAACATGTTGTGAGGTTGACACACACTCTTCTTCACCTGGCACAACTTCTGCTGTTAAGAGTCTGCCCTGTAGCACAGATAGCTTCAAGGATTTGTGACAAGAGAAACCATGTCCCGCCCCACCCACCCCAAAATCCCTACAACTGTTGCAGAAATTCCAGGTACCTACTCTCAGTTCCACAAAGGGAGCTGTCCATTCAAGAAACAGAATGACTGTACTTGCATGCATTTTGGAATTGCCAGGTGGAAAAGAGAGAAGGGCTCCTGAACCTTTTAATAGTTGTGTGAAAACCTAAGAGCAAACTGCTGGGTCAGGACAAAGGTTCATCTAGTCCAACATCCTGTTCAACAGTGACCAACCAGATGCCCATGGGCAAGACCTGAGCAGAAGAACATACTCCTGCATCTGTGTTTCTCAGCAGCTGGAGACATACTGGCTAAAAGTAGCAGTGTATTGTCATACAAGCTATGTCTGATAAAATTCCCTCCTCTGCACAACTGTTAAAAGTGCAGGAACCGTGCCCTCCTTTTTTCATCAGGCTACTATCGCATAGCTTTTGGCTCACTAGGGTTTTTTGAACTGAGCTACCTAAGCTGCTGGTATAGACAAGTGACAGTCAGTAGGGTAGTGAGAATAAATAAATACCCCTCTTAAAGAAGATGGTGTTACAACAACTTTTACTGATGGAGGTTGAGGTGGACTATAAAAGCCTCAAAGCAACTTGTAAAAAACAAACCATCATGCTTTTAATAGCAAACAAGGGTGCTTATCAGGTTGGAAGCGCTTATCAGGTTGGAAGTAAAACTGGGTCACCCCAAAACGTATTTCTATATGCTCAGAGGATTTCCTGGGTATGCAGAAGTATATAAATTTGAAAGAGAAAACAGGAAAGGTATTTTTTATGTGAGCTTCAAATCCTACAGAATGCTAAAGACAGAGAGAGAAAATACTAGAATAACTAATCATTGTTTGGAGAAGAATCTTATATGTATCTGAACAGCGTGGGGAGAGACATTGCTGTCTAATCACAGTGACTGTAAAATTATTAATTCGTCTACAGTTTTCTATAAGCAGTTACCATCCCAGGGGAAGAAATCATACAAATCCAGTGACTCTTTCCTTCTTAACCTCATTTCAAAGCTTCAGTTTTCTCTTTAGCTTACTAGGAACCTTAAATCACCATGCTACTATGCAAAAACATTGAAGAGCAACAAAGAAATACTGGCATAGATAAACAATGAATACTAGGACATAGAAAATTATCCCTGTCCTTCTGCATCACAAACATAAAAACAGAACCACATTACTGATAATAATAAACCTTGTTCCTTTCCTACTACAAGACTGACAGCACTGATCTCACAAAATGGAAAAAAACTGAACTAAAGGTTTAGCCTTTAAACACAATAATTTATGTTTCTGGCCAGCCTCTTGCTCTTAGCAAAGGGGTCCCTAAACAGCTGGAGGAATTACAAGCTTGTGGAATTGCAAAGTCTCATTCTGAATGCCTTCCTAAAAGCAACATCATATTGATTTTCAGTTCAATGAAACAAGACTTGCATATTATTGAGACAGCAGCTTTCCTTAGTAGAGCAATCAGTTGTGGTTTCAAATAGATAATTATGAACCAGATTTTTAACCATCCATGCACTGTATTTCACTCAAAAGAAACCACTTAGGCTGAAAATTAACATTTAATTTAGCTCTGATTTTTTTTAAAAAAACCAAAAGCTTAGGGCAAATAAACAAGGTAAATGAAAGGCACTTTTTTAGAAATAAAAAAAAAAACATATTTAGAGCACGCTAATTTTAAAACACTTAGATCCAATAGATAGTCAATATTTTTACTTACTAAAAATAATTACTAAAACCTGGATCTTGCAATATCTTCCTAGACATTTACAAAGATATTAAGAATCAGTTTTCCCAAAAATTAGACAATGTCCTGACTTGTATGTTTTAATGCAGATTTGCTAATCTACTAGGTCAATATGCTTTGAGGTAATCAGTAAAATTGTTGCTCTTCTCTGAAATGAAACTTAAGATGTTCGTGCAGAATTTGGAACGGCTGATTGTTAGGTTTACAATCAAAGCTGGCAGTTCAGGAAGAAACCATCAAAAACCTCCTGAGTTCTATCACACCCACGGAGCTGTCCAGAGGAATAGTGCTGATGGCTGTGTACTAAAAAGGCACTGTTGAAACCTACATCAAGATCCTGGAGTGTTGTCTTCTTCCAAACTGAATAATTTCTTTATATATAGACCAGGGCTACCTAAACTGTGGTCCATAAGCTTCATTCAGGTGGTCTATGACATGTCTGCGGATATGTGGCTGAAGACCAGACACAGCACATCCATCACAATAAATATTCATATTGATTTGTAATTGCATTTTCATTGTTTCTTATATTTCTTATATTGTATTTATTGTATTATAATTTGGAATTTTAATTGTCAAACCATAAACTATCACATATAAGAAAAACAAAAGATAATAAAAAATACAATTAAACATCATACAGCATTTAGCACAGTGTATGACAATTAATACAACATTCAGAAAAACCATAAAGCCCAGACTCTCAGCAGTTTTCAAATGGTCTGCTGCAAAGAAAGTTTGGAAATCCCTGATACAGACTAGGGCAGATTCTTATGTTATGTTTCCATTTCATGCTAATCATAACACAGGAATGCAGAATTCACACAGGAGAAACAAAATCAAGGACAGACTCCACATGTTCCTGCTCTTTTCTGTTCATGAATTTCTACACTAATAAAATAGCAACCATATTACTCCTGTAACACAAGTTCAGTTCAAAATTACACACACACACCTCCCTCTACATTTTACAAAATAGATATACCTGCAGTTTACTATTCAATGGTCATGCAATAATATAACCCAAAGGAGTCGGTCAATAGTTTATTTACTGTGGACTGAGGATGTCTCAGTAAGCAATTATTTGAAGAAAATCATTAAAATATCATTTTGCCTTTATCCAAGGCTCCAGATGTCCCTTGTGAACAGCCACAGTAAAAAAGACAAATGCCCACCAGTTTGCGTATATTGGCCATTTCTTATTCCTACGCACTCCAGTAACATCTTCTAGTAACCATGGTGCTTAATTCCTCCCAGTCAGCAGGATTCAGCTGATAGAACAGTCATTTTCCTGCACAGAAAATGGACTGAAGCCTTTCTATTCTCCTAACAACAAATAGCTAGAGCAGGACATGAGAGAAAGCAGGGGGAACAATTTACAGGAAATTGTGGTTGAAGCTTGGGGGAGAAATATCAGTGTTAACATATTGCAATGAAGCCAGCTTTAAAATATACTAAGATCTCCCCCATCCCCCTTTGGAATAACTCTGAGTATCAGGAGGAGAAAGATTATATGTGCTATTTAAGATAGGAGAAAGAGAAGCCATCGCTTTGCCTTTCAACTATGAATCCCCAGATTCAAAACTGCATTTGTCAACATAACACTATTGGTATCCATACCAACTGACAAAATGATTACGGAATGAAGTGGCAAGCTCCACAATTAACATATCTTTTTAAAATAGCGTTTCCAGCTCCAAGTCACTAAATGGGAACAGTCCCTAAGGACCAGGTTGCCACTGAGAATAAATGAGGACATGATTAATTTATTCATTGGGAGGGATAGGTATAACCCTATCAGTTAGTCTAATAAGGTTAATAGCACTCCGGAAAAACCAGCAGATGGATAAAGGCACTGCAGACACCAATCTGCATCCAAAATAAAGGCCACACCTGAGCCAGATTAACAAGGTCAAAGGTGGGGAATGCTGGATGAATAGTTGAAACTATAGGCCCAGAGAACTGAAGGCCACCCCATCAATGGTTTAGGTTTGCAAATGCCTCCTCTTAGACAACATTATCATTATTTGTCACACATCACAGTCATAGCAGTTACAGAAATAGATGCCAATGCTATGGAGATTTTAGGATCATGTCTCTGCCAAAAAAGAGCGTTTTCAAGAATGGTTCCAGAAACCTGGTAAGTTCATAGTTCTAGCTTCGGAGAGGCTCATCAAGTACAGCTATGTCTTTAAGAGTTAAAGCTGAAAGGAATTTCAGAAGCTGTCTTACACCACGTCAGATTGTTCATCCACCTTGTCGAGTCCAGTTTGACTGGCCATAGCATGGGGAGGGTCCAAAGTAGAGAGCTTTTCCACTCACCTTTTACCTGCTCCTTTTAACTAGAGGTTCAAGGGATTGGACCTATGAGTTTCTGCATACAAAGCAGGTACTTTACTAATGAGCAATGCTATTCAGAAGAAGGGCAATGCAAGATGCATGTATTTCTCTACCTGAGCTACAGGCTGAGATCCTTGAGCTCCCAGTTTATTTCAGAGGTTTTCACATCTCACCTGTAGCTCCATAAATATCAACAGAAACAGAAACAAAGAAAAATTACCCCGTTCCACCTTTGTTTACCACCCACTCTCTATTTCAGTTTGCCACGAGCCCTTTCAGGCATGACTAGAAATTATTTGAGAATCTCTTACCTTTAACAATCTGCTTGGCACAAGCATTATAGACTTGTTCTTGGGATGTATTCGAAGGGAACACTCTATCGAAGACATAGGGTTTCCCTTGCTGAAATAAAAACAAAAGGTATTTTTACGAAAGACCACAAATGACAAAAGGGTTATCATAAAAGCCTACAGAGAACCATATAAAACAGCACACCTGCTCAATTTGGATTGTTGATTACTACAAAAGATGTTCCTATGGCATATCTGGCATTTGTGAGATAGCCTATTCAGAGCACTTAGCAAACAGAAACTAGAATTCTAATTTCCTAGAAGCTTATCAGATTCATCATCGTATGAAGGAAACAGAATAGGCTCAAACATTAACATTGCAGTTGGAAAGGTCTAACCTCCTTCTTTAGCAATTAAAAATATAAAATGAATAATCTGGACAGAAACTGGCATTTGTAATATCAAAACATTACAATCTCTCTCATATAATATCTTATTCCCACTGAATCCTACATTAACAGCACATTAAGGTACAGATATACCTTGTTTCAATTAAGGAAAGGGAAATGTTTAAAGGGACATGGGTCTATGGTTGAGATTATATTACCAAGAAATGGGAAACTCATCATAATACCTTCCTCCTTCCAATTGTGTGAAGTGGGTGACAGAAACATCAGTGTTATATTATTAGGATAGAAAATAATATAATATATTGTACTCACAAACAAAAGCCTCATTTTTTATAAGAAGCAGGAGGAAGCTTTTGACATGGTCACAGTCTTTCAAGTGTCACGCAAAAGTGATTTCAAATGCAATACAAAGAATTAAGTAAAAAAAAGGTAAAGGACTCCTGGATGGTTAAGTCCAGTCAAAGGAGACTATGGATGCTCATCTCGCTTTCAGTCTGAGGGAGCCAGCGTTTGTCCACAGACAGCTTTCCAGGTCATGTGGCTAGCAGGACTAAACCACTTCTGGCGCAATGGAACATCGTGACGGAAACCAGAGCCGCAGTGGTACCTATTTATCTACTTTGCACTGGCATGCTTTCAAACTGCTAGATTGGCAGAAGCTGGGACAGAGCAACGGGAGCTCACCCTGTCATGTGGATTCAAACTGCCAAACTTTCGGTCAGCAAGCCCAAAAGGCTCAGTGGTTTAGACCACAGCACCACCAGCGTCCCTCTAAAGAATTAAGCATTGGGTAGATGGTACTTGAGGATTAAGAACCTAAGAAAAGCCCTGCTGGATCAGGCCAAGGGATGATCTAGTCCACCCTTTTCGCACAGTGGCCAGCCAGATGCCCATGCTAAGTCCACAAGCAGGACACTGAATGGCATCCTGCTATAGTGCTTCATGGATGCCAGTAAATACATAAAAAGAGGTATGGGCAAAAGGTGATGAGAATGCATTCTAGAATATCCAAGCACACATACACAATTATTTCCCAGATCAGCCAAAAGGGGGAGAACACATTATCCAGCTCAGCCAAGAAGCGTAACTGGCAGCTCCTATTCCCAGGGCTCCTCTTCCAGCTATCCTTGGTACAGTTGTCAATCTGAAGGGCTCACAGAGGGGCAGAGCACATATTATATCCATTACACTCATGCTGAAACAGCCTCCTCTTTAGATTCTGGTGCACAGAACTCACAGTGCAATGAGGTCATCACATTGCAAGTTTTCCTTTTGATACCTCTATAAATGCCAGGAACACAGATACTCGCCTAACAGCACAATCCACATTGCAAGCACACACGCTGAACCCTGTCCATGGAGCCTACCCCCCAAAGAAAGAGACAAGAGACCAAAGTATGGGTTCAGATTGGCCACAACTTTATTTAACTTCAGAATGTGGGGAACTTGGCATAGGCCTTAGCATGTAACCCTGTTAGCTTGTCCAGGTCTGAGGATGTGCAGGGCAATGAGGTGCAATGGGAGGGGACTGTAAAGCACAAACTTACACAGCGTGCCCTCCCACCTTATCTCCGCCAGGAGTTTGACCTACATGCTGCCGCTCTAGGGCCAGGGACTCCCACAATCAACACTTTAAGGGGCCCTGCAAACGCTGCTACATGGGGGTGCATGAAATGCCTCCCCCCAACTTGAAGATATGACTAAAGGATACCTTGCCAAAGACTACATCCGCCACCCAAGGCCCTAAGGAATCCACACTGCAAGTACAATTACCGTATGTTACAGCCAGAACAAGGAAAACTTGGCTTAAGGATTCTGCCAAAAATGGCCTCCACTAGAGGCTATGTAAGGGGGAGGGGGCAGAGTCCTCATGACAACTATAAACAGCATCTTGTCTGGCCACGAATCACAGGCACTTTAAACCCTCTCAACACTGGTTCATGGGTAGAATGAAAAGTCCTTTGCTCAATTAAAAAAACCACACAACTTCTTTTTTAAAAAAGAAGAAGAAACACAACTGTTACCAACCCGAACTTGTCATTTAAGACTGCAAGCTACCTTCTATACAGGTAGGTTCTACTGCGTTGTAAAATTTAGTTTTAGCTGCAACTGCCATCTGCAACCAGATGTTCTGACACACATAATTCACAAGTTTCACTTTTATTTATCCATAAAGGCAGCTATAAACCTGTCACCTGCTTAAGTTAGAGTTCTGAAGACCGGTGGCAAAAAATGTGCAAAAGCCACATTCAAAAGCAATATATTATCCATGAAATGAGATCTCACCTGCAATATTTTGTGTTTCAATGTCAGTGTGTGCTACTGACTATAAATCCATCCTTTTATCATAATGGTTCAAAATCTACAGTGTAGTAACATATTGTAATAAAAGAATGCAATGTGTTTAAGACACATGTTAAGTCCAGCAGCCACCATAATTTGACATTTTACCCCTTTTAACATGCCTAAGGTGATAGCTTAAGGCAGAAGGGATACTCAAAGCCTGAACTGTTCAATTTCCAGAGAAGACCAAGGTTGATGCATGTTGCCCAAGCAGGGAAACACTTACTGTAAGGCCCTATAAAACCAGGTAGCTTGTAGGACTCACCAGAATTCAGCTAAGCAATCAATCATATTTTTATTGTACCAAGATGAAAGTACAAGTTCCTCTATCAAAAAGCATTTTTAGCAGTTCTTTCAGGACAAAGAACCAGTTTATTTATTTCAGAATTTCTACAAGAGTCACCACATTAAATACACACACACACACATTCATTTTTTTACTTTATGAAGACAAATACGCATTATGGTTTTTGCATATATTGCTATTTGTAGTGTGACAAATATAAGCATGATAGAGCGCCACACTCAGAAACACTTTGAGCAAACCACAAGCAAGAAAGAAAAAGATTGTCTGAGAAACAGCAAAGTATTGCAATCTTGTTTAAGTGTTCAGATATAGAAAGTTATATTGGATTTATTTTTCTTTCTTTTTTAAAGGTTGTATTCCACCCAGGAATGTTACAGTGAATGGTGGATAAGAAATCTAGCAAATAAAATAAAAAATAGGCAGTATGTTTTCTATAAACGAGAGAGAGAGAGAAGGAAAGAACGAGAAATTATGCTGGAAGTATGTGCACCTAGTGCAATGTGTATCATGTCTTGGATCAGCCAAGTGATATCATTTCAAGATTCTTGGTGAAAAGGTAAGGCAACAAATGTACTGAATTTTAAAAGAGAGGGGCAATAAGCTCTGGAATAGAGTAAGAATTGCTTCCTGACTCAAGCAGGGCAGTTGCTGTGAAGAAAACTGCACCTAAACATTCATTACCATCTAGACCATTCATGCTGTAAATATAAAACTAAGCAAAAATCCTCAGGCAGTTGCACCAAGTTAACAGAAATCACCATTAAGCTACAGCCAACACTCCCTTCAGGCATACACATATTAGGTTGCCATTAAAACTGTGTCATCTCTTAAGACACAGTTCCCTACCTGGGGGCTGCGATGAGCTGCAAGAACTCAATTACTGAATGCTTGCACACCGCTTTGCAAATGTGAATCACTGCAAAAAACCACCGACTCCTCATTATGCTCAAGGCCAGCATAAAACAACAACAGCAACAAAAAGTAAATAAAAAACCAGCACAACCAGCTTCCTGCAACCTTCTTCTATCAAACTTCCCTACTGTGCAAAACTGCATACTAAGAACCAAGCATATTTTTGGCAGGAAGCACAGAAGTGCATTTGTAAGATTTTATCCATTACTAAGAACTAAGTATGTCTATAGGAGAAGATGTGCATTAAAGAGAGAGAGGGAAGGCTATCACATTATCATATGTATTATTATATGCAGTGCTTTTTTTCTTTAAAAGTGTTAGGGGTACTCTCATTTTGACTCAAGAAAATCACCATTTTATAGTTCAAATTGGGAAAAATAAATACAGTAAATGGACAAAAGTACAAAGATTCACAAAATGTTTAGGGGTATGAATACCTCGGCGCCCCCTAGGAAATAAAGCACTGATTATATGTATTTATACCCCACCCAGACAGGGACTCAAGGCAGCTTACAGATAAAATAGGGGCAACATAGAAAAACAAAAACAAATATACCATTAAAAATTACTATATAAAAAAATATAAATCTGGTCTGCTTTCGAACAGCTAGGTTGGCAGGAGCTGGAACCAAGCAACGGGAGCTCACCCTATCGCGGGGATTCTAACTGCCAATCTTCTGATCAACAAGCCCAAGAGGTTCAGTGGTTTAGACCACAGTGCCACCCGCATCCCTTTAACCAAAATATAGACAACAGCAATCGTGAGTCACTAATAATTTCTGTGATCATCTTTCTCTCACCACCCCTTTTGTGAACAAACTCAAGCTACCTTCCATTTGAAATCACACAAGCCTCAAATATGTACCGTATTCCTTCGGTGAACAATGCTCTTCAGTCTTTCAAACTGTATCACATTGAGCCTCTATACATCAGAAAGATGGACTGAGTAATACTGGCAGAAAGGAAGTGAGTGAACCTTCTCTCTCCCTCACTGTCTGCGAAAGAGAACTGTCTTCATACATATATAATGGGTCTGACAGAAATACTACATTGAAAATGATAATAATGAAACTGTTTTTTTCTGAATTTTTTAAACACACACTTGCACTGCCAGAATGCAGGGTTTTCAGTGTTAATCTCTATTCTGTTCATAATATCACGATCAGAACTGCACGCACCTCCCCTATGTCTGGACACCATTGCATAAAAACATTCATTCTACACCTTTATGTGCCAGGCAAAAATGTTCCCTTTTAACCACGCCTCTGGTTGATTTGATTGACATCCTATGTACACCCTATTAAAATGTGGCTTGGGGGGGTATTATTGAGTTGTTGTTTTTATTTTGATTATGTATTACCAGTATGTGGTTTTATATTTTGATTTTATTCTGTGAACTGCCCTGAGACCTCCAGGTATAGGGCAGTATAAAAATTCAATAAGCAATAAAATAAAAGTAAGTAATCAACTCAAATATACTATTGCCACACTATTTGTCATGAAATAGGGTAAAATTCATTTCTTACGTTTCTTCATGCTGCAATGGTGTAATTGCACAATTTCACACATTACGCCTTTTGTTGCACTGTACAGGACTATGATCAAACAAGAAATAACGCAGGTGCACATTTTGCTTAGATGTGTATTTCTCTTCTACTTCCCGACTTTTGTGCTTTACATGCTGTCAGACATGATGTTCTTTTTTCAAGACCCCATAATCAATTATTGTTTCAACAATTCCTCATTGATTCCTTTTGTCATTTCTTCCAATTTTGTCTAATCTCACCCACTGTGTTTCACTTTCCCCCCTCCTGCCATGCCATTTTCAGTCTGCAGCCAGTTTTCTCACTTAGAGAGAGGGGGAGGTGGAAAATCAATATTCTAAATCAAGAGAAAGCAGAAGCAACCCAGCTGAGAAGCACAAAGCACAGTCAGCACCAGCTAAATAACCGAGCCAGGTCACCGGTGGCTTGAATTCTAAACCCAAAGAATACTAGTCAGCAGGATACCAGCTTCTAAAGAGAGCAAACAGGGTGGGGAGGGAAAGCATTTCCATTGATGAAGTGGTAGCTAGTGATATTCCACAATTTACTGCACACTACAAAGCCTTAATCTGTGTTCATATCAATCATATCATAATGTATCATATCTTTCTTTAAAAGCATTGTGGAATAAGTGATGGGGACACTGACCTCTTTGAAGGCCAAGGCAAGAATGCTGGTCTGTAAAAACATGGAAAGCCCCAACACTATCATTCATTTACAATGGGACCTCCTTTGTCACCCTGACTTGGCTGTCCAACAAAGGCGAGCAATGAATTAAGATTCTAATATTGCAGCTGATCCCATATGATCAAGAAGCATGCGTTGCCTCAGACACTCACAATGGCACATGCAGTTGTGCATGTTGACACACACAAAAGATCTGTATTCTTCTGGCCTGTTGAACCCAACAAATGAAAATCTCATCTGCCTGCGTTCCAATTCAAGCGAATTTGTCAAGGTCTAAACATTAAATGGAACTTGCTTTATTTATTTATTTATTTGATGAGCATGGTCGTTAATGAGCCAGGTTCTAGCATTCTTAATCAACATCCCATCATCCCTGATCATTTGTCATGCTAGCTGGGGCTGGTGGGAGTTGCAGTTCAGGAACTTCAGCCATAAAGCATATTAAATATATTCTAGGCAACTTCAGCAGTAACAGTAGCCTTTTTGGTGGAGTTAGCCAGGGCCCTGCCTTCCCAGACATGCAAGACATCAGCCAAAGAGCAAGAATCAGGACTTGCGGGTTTTACAGCTATGTGGTCAAGGTCATAGGCTTCCCCATAGCTCTACCAGGTGCTCGCTGATGCTTCTTGGAAGGGCCTCAAATTCTTCTGAATTTGAACCTGAATCAAATGCAGCAAACCTCAGAAATTTATATCATTAATTGTACTTTGTTCACATAGGCTGTCTAAAATGACTAATTATCCTCCCACTTATAGCCAAGATCCAGATTTTGCCTCTAGTGTTCCAAGTAAAGATGTTGGCTAGTGTTTCTGGACCACAAGAGATCTAGTTGCTTCTAATGAACGTCGTATAATCAGAATGACTTGACAAATAATCCTGACACAAAGCCAGTCTGATGAAGGTGGGACCTCTGGTGATGCCAAAAGGATGCAGCAAACAAGAAAGAATGAAAAGGGGAAAGGAAAAACTTCAGTCTTGCAGACAAATAAATCCCTACCTGAAAAATGATATGATTAAGCTGCAGAGTACTTTCCATGTTATATCTTACCTAGCTGGGTCTTTGCACAGGCAAAGCAACACTCAACAAAACTGATAAAGCAAAAATACGATTTTATGTAAATAAAATTTGCTTCATTTTAAAACATCATATCCAGGATGGGAATTTTTGTTCATTTTCCGACATTAAGAGACCAATAATTTATACTAGATGTAGTTGCCAGTTATAGAGGTCAAATGTAATTTGAGGAATTGTTTATATCTTTGATAAAAACACACAAAACAAATGTCACACTTCTCAATAATCAACCATCTCAGCAGATTCTTCTGAAATATTGTTCTCATGCTCCATTATGGTTTTCTTCTTTTTGCTTCTGCTCCATATTCTTGTACCAATGGAAATAAAATGTATATCTGTCCAATTACAGAGGGATGGGAGCAGGGGATTACCCTTTTATGCCTTTTTTGCAAGACCAAGCTCATTTTTCCTTAGCGCTGCTCTTCCCTCCACTTTTCAAAAACTACCATGCATCGAAGCATGGTACAGAGAGCAAAAGGACAAAATTTAACCCAAAGCATTTGTGGTACTGGGTAAATGCAGGTGCATCATATATATCAAGCTTATATCATGGCAACAAAATGTCATGGTACAAAGTTTAGGCGTTTCATTATTTTATAAAACTGAATAATTCAGGGGTTTATTGGGCTACCAGTGTTGTTTTCATGATGGTTTCACAACCATTTGTCTTTTCATAGACTGTTATTTTACACAGTAATGGATAAATCTGGTGGCATCCATCTGTCTCAAGAGACAATGGAGTGTGCCTCCAAGTCATTGGGGGAGAAGACAAACTGCTGCAATAGCAGCACTGAGGTGACCTCTCTGGGGCACAAGCCTGTTGTTGTTGTTGTTTAGTCATTTAGTCATGTCCGACTCTTCGTGACCCCATGGACCAGAGCACGCCAGGCACTTCTGTCTTCCAATGCCTCCTGCAGTTTGGTCAAACTCATGCTGGTAGCTTCGAGAACACTGTCCAACCATCTTGTCCTCTTTCGTCCGCTTCTCCTTGTGCCCTCCATCTTTCCCAACATCAGGGTCTTTTCCAGGAAGTCTTCTCTTCTCATGAGGTGGCCAAAGTATTGGAGCCTCAGCTTCACGATCTGTCCTTCCAGTGAGCACTCAGGGCTGATTTCCTTAAGAATGGATAGGTTTGATCTTCTTGCAGTCCACGGGACTCTCAAGCGTCTCCTCCAGCACCATAATTCAAAATCATCAATTCTTCGGTGATCAGCCTTCTTTATGGTCCAGCTCTCACTTCCATGCATCACTACTGGGAAAACCATAGCTTTAACTATATGGACCTTTGTCAGCAAGGTGATGTCTCTACTTTTTAAGATGCTGTCTAGGTTTGTCATTGCTTTTCTCCCAAGAAGCAGGTGTCTTTTAATTTCTTGGCTGCTGTCACCATCTGCAGTGATCATGGAGCCCAAGAAAGTAAAATCTCTCACTGCCTCCATTTCTTCCCCTTCTATTTGCCAGGAGGTGATGGGACCAGTGGCCATGATCTTCGTTTTTTTATTTATTTTGAGCTTCAGACCATATTTTGTGCTCTCCTCTTTCACCTTCATTAAAAGGTTCTTTAATTCCTCCTCACTTTCTGCCATCAATGTTGTGTCATCTGCATATCTGAGGTTGTTGATATTTCTTCCAGCAATCTTAATTCTGATTTGGGATTCATCCAGTCCAGCCTTTCGCATGATGACTTCTGCATATAATTAAATAAGTAGGGAGACCATATACAGCCTTGTCGTACTCATTTCCCAATTTTGAACCAATCAGTTGTTCCATATCCAGTTCTAGCTGTAGCTTCTTGTCCCACATAGAGATTTCTCAGGAGACAGATGAGGTGATCAGGCACTCCCATTTCTTTAAGAACTTGCCATAGTTTGCTGTGGACCTTCCATTTTAGATGGCATTTCAGGTGGTCCCAATAAAGGTACTGACTAACTTGATTTTGGAGTTTATTATATTTTAGTTGTTCTACAGGATTTTATATAATTTTAATGGTATCATTTAAGGGTGACACCAACATCATCCATATGTGAGTGGGACTGACTTATTGTACAAAAGGGCTTCACCTTGTTCTCACCCTCCCCCATGCTGCCAGAATTTTTGATGGGGAGGGGCACAAGGAAGTCCACTTGAATTTTACCCTAAATCTATGGTTATCTGCTTTGAACATCCAGGATGAAACATATGCTTACTCATTCAAAGACATTTTAATAAGCACCATTCAAACTATTTTCATGCTAAACAGTGCAAGAAATCAAGCAGAATAAACAATAAAGTTCTGCTAATGAGCAGAACAGCTTTACACCTTACTGTATTAAGAGTTGGGTTTTATTTGACTAATTAAATTGTTGTGTTTAAGTTGCTAAGCATAGATTTAATAACAAAACAAACTTCTGAAATTTATTCCTGACACTGGGACATGAATTGTTGTGACAACTGTTTTTTCTAGGAAGCATACAATGGATGGCTGTCACAAAGCTATCCCTCTTTATTTGAGAACGTTCTTCTCAATCCCTGAGCAAAATGCCTTTATCTAGATTCTTTTATAATGATGCTAGATTTAAGGCACAAGTAAAATAAAAGTACTTCTAAATCACATTGATTTCAGCAGGACTATCCAATAGATACTTAAATCTCTCCCGCTGAGATAAATAGGACTGGAAAAGTGCTTTACTTTGGCCAAAACATGCTTCTGTTTGCTCATGCAAACAAAAGGCCTGTCGTGGTGATCCAAGATCCCTGGGGTGCATTCTTTTTTTATTGACTTTAAACCAACAGGATGCAACAAGCAGCAGATCTGGATTGAAAAGAACTGATTGAAAAGCACGCACTTCATAGCCCACCAGAGGAGTCTATTGAACAGCTAAGGTTTGTACTGCTTTCCAAACCTCAACACTGCCAGCACTGCAGAGGCACAAATGGTTTGCTGAGGTTTGTTTGTTTGTTTTTTAAAAATGCACAAATGTTGCTGTTTCCTTTCAGTTTTAAAGTCCATGTGCAAATGGGTGTGATGGGTTCTATCCCACCCAGTGTCAGGACACAGAACCAGCACAGCACTGGACTAAAGCATGCTTACTGCTGTGGAATGACAAGAAATACTGGGAAAAGTAGAAACTATCAGCTGTTGCGCTAACAACAGAGTAATTAGTCCAACTAATCACTGCAGTATTCAGCAGAGAGAGAAAGGAGACCTCAGCAATTACAGGAGGGCCATCGTACAACCTACATTTGTGCAGAATATTCATTTGCAAGCCAGAGTAAAACATGCCTTTGATTGCAAGTTAACAATTGGCTGCAATCACTGTTACAATTTTTTTTAAGACAGCAATTCGGTGAAGTAGCGGAACAGTTTTCCTAGCTGTAAAACGAGGCAGGCAGGACATAGAGTCAGAGAGTTAGGCAACAAGTTCCCCCTGAAAAACACCCGCACCTATTAAATCTTGCAGATTTATGTGAGATGCAATAAATCCACTTAGCATGGTGAGCGTGGCCTGCCCATAAGAGAGTGTGATAAGTGGCCTGGCCAACCTTTCCGCTTTGAAGGTAGTCATGTGGCAATCCTCTCCAGCTTCAGAGCTGGGAGAAAGGCTGGGAACTGGATGCCCAAGGAGAGGAGAACAAGCAAGGTAGGTGGAGAAACATTGGTTGCCTCAGTCTAAAGATGCCCACAGTAGCTTCAGACAGGCCGGCACAAAAAATGTGTACACCCTCTTTTCCCAGTCTTTCCTAAGGGAAAAACCAGCGTGGGAAGTTGCTGGCTATGATTTTGGGGTTTGTCAGCAAGACCACCCAAAAACTAACTGCTGACTGCACACAATCCGAAACATCTCTAACCCTTCACATTTTGAACACAGGAATATGAAAAGGTTTTTGTAGTCAAGCTAATGCCATCACATTGGCATAAGTTGATAAGTTCATGAGTTATTCATGTAGCAAATGTAGTTGCCACTAAGTAATCAAAAGGTGCTAAAATTTGTAATCACTTACTGAGTTATTATAGATCATTTCTCTTATGAAGTAAGCTAATTCCACACAGCCTGGAAAGAAGGAAGGAAGGAAAGATATTCAGCAAGCTAAATTTTTGCTGAATCAGCTTTGCTTGATTCTGGTGCAAATATGAGGAGTTCAGTCTGCGGTGATGAAGAACACAGAAAATATTACTACCTGCAAAGTTTGCAGAGGAAGAAGAATCAAATCACTGTTGGTTTCCTCTACTTGCCTCGAGACAGCTTTACTGGCAAACACGTGAAGCAGGCTGTGGTTGGCAATGTCTCCCCCAACTACACATAGCCAGGGATCTGCACCCACACAAGCCCCCTAAAAGAGCCATAGAAGCCAGGAGAGCAAGAAAGTAGTGAAAGCTGTCCTGAAACAAATGGAAATTACACAACAAGAAAGGATTGGGAGGGTAGAGATTTCCAGTAGATTCCACCCAGCTTATTTATATTTGGTTTTAGGCAAGTAACAACAGCTAGCTTCAAAAGAGATGCTTCGATGTATTTTCTTTCAACAAGCTAAAAATAAGGGATATGTTCATTTGTATGGGCAGGGTTCAACTAAGTTGTTCTGTGTGAAGAACAAGGTCTGCTTGCGTGATAGGACTTTTCCCTCTTCTCCTCCCCCAAGAGTTATTCCTGCACTCCCTAAATCTGGCCTGGAAGTCTGGAGGAACCCCCAGAACAGATTTGGGGGCACACAGAGAAAGACCCATTACACAAGCAGATCTTGTTCCCTGCACTCATATCCCACTTATCATGCTACATTGAATTCCACCCTATAAAAATATATTCTCAAATTCATCATTGTGCGCTTTAAACATGAAAGCAAAGCTGTACCAATGAGTTCTAGTTACAAACCATTTTTAAAAACAAACTAATTGAGCAAGGTTTTTTATTTTATATTTAGTGATTCTAAAGCTACTTACTGATAGAACTTTTAAGTATCCAAGGGCAAAACCAAATGCAATTACTAATATCACTGCTGCATCCAGAACCACCAAGCATAAATAGCAAAACATAATGACACCTACAAACACTGTAATTATTGTTTGGCTAATTGCTCACTAATTCAAGTAAAAATTATCTAGCAGAGTACTGAAGTAAGCCTATTAGAATAATCATTCGTTAGAACAAAGCCCTATAACCATTTCCCCGACAACATAAATATTACACCCACATACAAATATATATTGCCATTTTGTTGTGGTTGATAGACCAGAAGTAGAAATGAACAGAGTTGGCTAGTGCTTAATTCATTACTAAAGTTTCCTAGTCCAGCTCTGATGTAACTCTGAAAACTGGGTATGGGTGTACTGACAATTCAAAGCAACCATTTCAGAGTGGGGGGCAAATTCTCATTGCAGAATAAAGAGAAGTAGATATCAAATAACCAGTAAAGATCAAATAACCAGACAGATTTCTTTTTGCTTTATCAACTGATAGTTGGTTTGGGTTTTTTTAACTCTTCTTCTTAAAAAAATTAAAATTGTCCATTTATCAAATCTTATAGGAATGTTTTTATTTTTAAAGACAAGAAAAACAAAGCATTTCTTTAGACAACATGCAATTACTGGCAATACTGCCACAGAATATTCCAATGACAACAACCATACAATAAAAAACAAAAATGTTCAAATAAGAATTCAGCTAACAATTACGGATGCCAGGGGATTGTTCCTGGGACCTTGCCCTACACACTCACAAACCTGTTATGATAGAAGCACCAATCCCTTCTCACACCTCTGAACATAATCTGTCTTTGACACTCACCTTCTCTCAGCCATCCCTACCTTCTCAAAGTTATTGTGAGACTCAAATGTCGCTTTGTGGTCCAGAGGTAAAGGAGGGAGGATACAAGGGTAACAAAAACAAAGGTTGTTGAAGAAGCTGCTCAGCAATGTTTTAGAAATGTAGCTTTCAACTCCTTTAATAAAATGCTTTCCACACTGACTTTGTCCACTGAAGAGTCCATCTATCTGTCGAGGACTCTCTGGTATATTCTCTGGTGCACACTCAGTTCACTGGGGTGCACAGCTGCACACCACCAGGAACTCCAGTAATGGGCAGACAATCTGAAAGCTTTGTCTGCCATTAGGTAAAGGTAAAGGGACCCCTGACCATTAGGTCCAGTCATGACTGACTCTGGGGTTGTGACACTCATCTCGCTTTATTGGCCAAGGGAGCCGGTGTACAGCTTCTGGGTCATGTGGCCAGCATGACTAAGCCACTTCTGGCAAACCAGAGCAGCACACGGAAACACCATTTACCTTCCCGCTGGAGCGGTACCTATTTATCTACTTGCACTTTGAGGTGCTTTCGAACTGCTAGGTTGGCAGGAGCTGGGACCGAGCAATGGGAGCTCAACCCGTCGAGGGGATTCGAACCGCCGACCTTCTGATCAGCAAGTCCTAGGCTCTGTGGTTTAACCCACAGTGCCACCTGCGTTGTCTGCCATTACTGATCTTCTAATTAAACCAGTTTCCTTGGAACACATTTTGAAAATGTTAGCATGGAGGCAGAAGGTTGCCATTATTCAGGGGAATTCAGGTGGAAGGTTGCCATAGATTCATATTACAAGACTATTAGGTAATTCATATTGCAAGGAGAAAATTACCACAAATTGCCCTGAAGGCCAGATACCTCTGGAGTTGAGGTCAGATATATAGGCATCCTCTCCCCCACCCACACCAGCACATCTAGGACAAAGGAAGAGCAAACGTCTCAGCCAAGGCCAATATGATCCTGTAAGTGATAAGGAAAGGAACTCTTGTTAAGCGAAGGTTCTCTCTCTCTCTCTCTCTCTCTCTCTCTCTCTCTCCCTCCCCATAATGCAGCAAGAAGAGCAGGAAATGAACACAGCAGGCAACGACTGAGCATCTCTGGATGGAATACATAAATTTTGCTCTTGTCTGCAGAGACTGCAGCTTGGCATGCTTTTAACTCAGGGCTGCAAAAATGCATGAAAACACAAGCTGGGTTGGCAGAGGGGGTGGGAATTCCTCCACCTCTGTAATTCTCTCAGCAATTTCTTGCCACCTGTCAATCAGTCAAAGGCATCAGGAGGCAGCATGTGAGCATGCCCAGTGATCCAGATGACATCAGCTTGATCAATGCTGGGGATTGGAAGGCTGCAGCAGCAAGGAGGGAAGGGAGGCAGCTGGAAGAGTCAACTGGGGTTGACTCTATTCAGTTCCCCACCATTGCCCTCTGCTGCGGCTACGAAAACAAGGAACTCAGCCAAGCAGTACCTTACATGGCAGGGTTTCCCTGCAGAAAGCATCCAAAAAGGGTTGAAGGGGGGTGTTTTGTTGCAGGGCACTAACGTTTGGCAGATGTAGGAATTAAATGTAGTATCTGGCCTTTAGGAGCAAAGGACGATAAGACAAGAAATGGGCACTTCAATAAAGCTAAACAAGGGAGTGAAACATTAAATAAATAAATGCTTGCATTTCATGCCTTTTCTGCACAACCATTTGCAGTTACTTTCTCTGGACCTATTTATGCCTATCTGTCAACTGAAGGCAACTGTGCCATGCATCTGCCAACGTGGGCTCTTAGCCCACAAAAGGCTCACGCCACAATAAATGTCAGGCTTTCGAAAAGGTTGCCGCAATACACTTGGCTGTGCCATTCCTCTTATGCTCACCCACATGAGATGGCTTGAAATGTTGCATCCCCCAAAAGAAGGGGGGGGAATGCTACCACCAAACACCTATATTTTGTGGACCCCCCCCCCCAACAAAACCTACCCACACCCTTTCCCACAGCTTTTGGGTATCTATTCCAGCTAAAGAGAAGAGGAAGAGGCATTCTCCTTTGGGACCCCCAAGATGATCTCCAAGTCTGAGGAGTAAGGGAGGAAGACACCCAGGCGAGGCGGCGCGACCTTTCCTCCCACGGCAAGTGAGTGGAAGGGGTTCCCCAATCTCATCCCCGCACCAGGAGCTCAAGGTGAATGGAAAGAGCCTGGATGGGAAAGCCACCCAGCACACAGAAAGGCAAGCGCACCGTCGCTCCAGAACAGCAGCCAAGGTTGGGAACAATGGGCGGAGGAAGAAGGAGCACAACAATGCAGTGCGAAGGCACGCCAGGCAGGGGGCCCAGCAATGTTGCCGAGCGGGAGGAAATTAGCGGTTCTCTCTCTCTGCACGTTGCTGCAGGAGGCGAGGGAAGGTCCTGAGGCGAAGGGGGGCAAAATGAAGGCAACTCCCTCGCCCGCCACCCTCACCAAAACAACAACAAAAAAGCCACCCCAAGCAAGGCAACGGCGAGGAAGCTTACCCCGACCACGACGGTCTCCTCGCCTTTGAATTTGGGGATGAATTTATCCCCGCGGAGGATCTCGGCTTCGTTGAGGGGCCGGAACCGGCACATCACTTTGATGCTGCATTCGGCTGGGTCCGCCATCTCGGCGCGGGGAGGAGGTGGCGGCGCCTTGACCTACGGCGCGTGGCGAGGACGGCCCGCTCTTTTGCCCCCCTCCCCGGCTTCTCGTTTCTTTTTTTGGGGGGGGGAGGCGGGGGGTGGTGGTGTTCGAGCGGCAGGGGAAGGAGCCCAGCCCGGTCAGGAGAGGCGGCGGCGGCGGCAACGAGGCATGCCCGGTTGCCTCACACGACGGCGGGCGAGCGCCAGCAACTTAGGCAGGAGAATAAACAGAAGGGCGGGAATGGCCTGAGGTGAGGTGGGGGGCGCCCGCCTCAGCCCCTCGAGGGTTTCTTCAGAGGGGGGCAGCCGGTGCCGCGAAAGAAAAACATCCAACTACAGGAATGCATATGGTCATTCGAAGCCTTTTTTATATAAAAAATAATAATGAAGCCGGGTCCTTTGCTCTCCACGCCGCCCCACTTCCTGCCCACTCAAACGCCGGAGCCGCTTGCTAGCTTTGCAAGCTCTGCTGCTGCTGCTGCTGCTGCTGCCGCCACCATCCTGCATCCCCGCCAGCAAACCACCTTCTCCCTCTCCCTCTCTCTCTCTTCCCCCACCCTCAAGGGCTTTGTGACTTCACTGCATTACATCAACCCCTCCCAAAGCTCACGGGCTGGAGGGAGAGACGTTCCTGGCGCATCCTGGGAGTTGTAGTTCTTGTAACGACAGGTGGGGAGAGCGGGGAACCGGAGAGACGAGGCGAGAAGGAATGAGAAGAGAGGTGGTTTTCACACTCTCCACCACCAACTCCCCCCCCCCCCCGCTTTCTCCTAACATTTTGCCATATTTTGCCATCTGAAGGACATTGTATTCTAGAGAAATCTGAGACTTGAAACTAGGTCCTAGGGCTTCATTCCAACCAGGAATATTTTCTTCATTTGTTTAGCATCTTTGTCTGATATCTGCTACATATTATTAATGCAGGATGTTTATGGAGAAAACAACAAACAGCCTGTGCACCAGGCAACCATTGTAATGTTTTATAAAAACTATGTATCAAATCCCTGGGAAGAAGTTAGCTGTGGCTTCTTGCCAGATAGTGTTGCAAAACCATCACATAGTGATAATGCAGTGCAACAGTGTCAACATGAAAGTGTCATGTCTTGCATAAAACATTTTCTATGTAGATAAGTTTGTCATATGACAAGTGGTTGTTACTTCACAGATCACAGAGCTGTTTTGACCAGAATGAATAGTTTATAATATTAAATTACAGAATGTATTGTTGTTATTAGTATAATTTGATTGCCACTAAAAGATGGCTATCAATATGAAAGGTGATTTGTAGATTGATGAGTACACATACATTGAGGCAGGCAAGTTGCCACAGTTCTTAACATAGTGGTAGTCAATGTTTTGTTTCTGCTCAAAGGCAAACAGTCAATCCATTACATTTTGACCTGGACCACGTGTTCCTTAATAATTTATAAACATTAAAGAACAAAACACAGCATTCTGAGGGATTACTTTAAATAACCTCAATGTTTTCTGGTTCATTTGCTAATTAATCCCCAGAATATTGAATTGCATTCCTGACTTCACTCCCCTCTTAGGTTTATTCTTCCCACTTGAGCTCACTGTTGGCCTTTTTACCTGCTACATAAAATCAGTAGAACGGTTTCAATGTGGCAATGACAACATTCCACCTAATGGTGAATTTGGGTGATCAAGTACCTAAACGTTTGGAAGTAAAACAAAGGCTGCTCAGAAAGTGGCTATTACATATTCAGGGTCCTTCTTGAATATAAATTTGCAAATTAAAAGCCCTTTAGCACTATGTAGCGTGGTGGGACAAAGTTAGAGGTTTGGAACACATACCAACATTTCGTAATCCACTAGACCAGTACTAGTACATGAACCCAAGTCACTCAGCTGTTGGCTCCACATCTCAGGTACTGCTGTGCCAATTTGGTAATTCTAACTGGCGAGTTTCCCTACTCAAACTCTGAGAAGCTTGGGATATTTCTTCTCTTACAGTGGCAGCAGTCTTCTTGGTACTAATAAAATGTATGAGCAGAGCCCCGACTCAAACGTTGCAGAGTACCACCCTTGGTGTGCACATATTACCTGACTGTGGAAGAAGTGGCTGAATAAAATGAAAGCATATTAACAGGAGACTCTCTGCTGTAATTTTCTAAAAAGCACAACCTGTCTGCATGGAAGTAAGTAAGTGCATGGAACTTCTGCATACAGTTGAGTGCTTGGCCGGGGAGAATTGAGGGGCCAAATTTCAATGTCCTTTGCTGCAACATGAAAGCCATAGGGGTTGTTCAACAGGGAATCCAAACCACCCTTACTTTTTATCTGATGTATTAACAACTGACTATATTGCAGGGCTGAGCTACTCTCTCTCAGCACAGACCTTCAACCAGTAGCAGGAATTGATTGAATTACACTGCAGGGTTGTTGCGTATCAGTCCAATCTGCAGCATAGACTGCAGATTACTGAACTCACCCAGTTAACTCCAACCTCAACTTAAGCACATGCAACAGAGATCTAATACTTCTGCACAACACTGCCCGATTGTTGCAAACAATGACCAACAACGTATCAATGAGAACCCTTCCCAACTCCCAAATGCATCTGCTTTGGAATTGGTTTAATACATTTAAAATTTAGAAAAATAATCTTCCTTCATGCCACCTTTTGTTGTTGTTGTTTTTTTGGTGTGTGTGTGTGGTACAAACATATTGGTGCCCGGTCTAATTAAAATATTGGATTTCTCCATTAATTTATGCTCTTGCATCTCTGGGAGCATCTAAAAATAGCTTGGTCAGTGAAAACTAGGAAATGAACAACCCAGGCAAGGAGTTTTCTTTGTACTCTTTTATCACTATGTAGGTCTTTTTCCATTCTTCCTTTTCAACTGCTTCATTCAATTTCCCTTCCACCCGGTTGCCAACTTTTTTCATTCATTTGCTCAGCACTCCATGCCATTGAGTTGATGAGGGCTCCCCCGCCCCTTAGTTTCTGCCGGTTTTTTTCTGTTTCTGCAAACCTCAATGTTCCCCTAATCTGCAGGTACCTGTGTACAGGTGCTGCCACGTTGTCTATATAACTGTTGGCATTCTCCCCTGAAGTTGCGAAATAGAACGTATGATTTCAAAGTGATGCAAATCCTGCTACTAAACAGGATGGTTACCAGAAAAGCACCTTGAAGCTGGACTTAAGTGCCATCATTTCTCCCTTTGCCCACAGAGTATTAACCAAAATTCCAGATATATTTGAATTATTGGTTCTTTCTTTAGCAGTGATTCTTCAGACTGATAAAATGAAGGCAAAGCAGACCTCAATATACCAGTTTTTCATGGCTTGAACTGCAGTTAGATGTTCAGTTTTATTTGGAAGACATGAGGAGCCACGTTCAGTACTTCTGTAGGTTCTTCAGGACAATTTAACTGACTCCCTATATTTTGCTAACAAACAATATCCTATACCCAATATCCAATATTTAGACTGGCTCAATAGTATGTATGGAGCCGTCAAGCATGGGTCACCTATTCATTAACTTCTTACCTTTTTTCACAACCAAATCTTCACAAAGCATGAGGAAGGATAACATATATGCTGAAAATTCTTCTGAGAAAAAGCCATTCAAATCCTATTCTTTCCTTCTCTGCAATGTTTTAAAAACTCCAGGAGTTCATTAGTTGCCAAGAGGGGGAATGTCCTCTGGCTCTCTCCTACTTTTAGACAATCTGAAAACTCTGGCAGCAAAGAAGCAAAGAGGCTCAATGCGTTTTACTTTAGAACAGATAACGATTCTTTATATAATAACTGATGGAAGTATATTAATAACATGGTATACACACATGATTTATACTTTTTCTTTAAAAAAAAAGAGGCACAACATAAAACCATGTAATATAATATAATAAAACCTAAAGGCAGCCTAATTCAGATGTCACTTGTTACTTTAAATATGTTCAGTCTCACTTCAAAAATATAAATTCAGAAACAATGAAAATTAGAGAAGCATTTTGTCGTTTTCTTTGCCACATACATAATTCGAGTAGTAAATTTCTATTTAGATGATTCTGCAAAAGCAGGTGCAGCATAAGTTACAGCTATGAGGTAGGGATTACTTGTGCAATATGCACTAATGTACATCGATACAAATGAAGGAAAACTTGCCCCTTTAAACAGATTCAAGCCCCAATGAAGAGATTGGCACATGCTGCCGTGTGTTGCCCACACAGTTCTGCACATGCCCAGTGTTTACCACAGTCTACCAAGTTGACTTTTACAGCACTATTTGTTCAATGATGTCTACACGGTACCAGTCCAATGTTGGGATTCACATGTGCAGCCTCGAGTCCTGGATGCAGAGATCCAGCTCCATGCAGCAACCTTCTGCACATGCACTCCATGATCCAGCCAGTCATGCGCCTCGAGAAGCTTCTATGTGTTGCTGGATGGAGGTGCAAGTGTACATGCTCAACCTCGGAATATGATATGCAAACTGTTCTCCGCATTGTGAAATAAATACGTATGCAAGGTGCCCATGTTTTGATATGTATTTTTATTTCCCTGCAGTTTTCACTTATCAAGAACAAGTAACAGGGAAAGTTGTCTGAACTAGTGCATAAACAAACATTCTGAAACACCACTACACGTATCTAATTTACAAGAACCGTATAAAAAAAGTCACTAAAACACTACACTACGAAGGTGTCCAACGCTTACAGTCAGACTTTTTCCAACCCGTTACTTGCCTTGTAGCCACAGGAAAACTCTCCAAAATTGAAAGACAATCTGCCACAACCCTCCCCCCTCCCCCATCACCTGGGATGGCTCGATATCTAGACATCCAATAATTATTGCAATGATATATAATGCAATACATACCTGGTAAAATATCATTTATGTGGTGTGTTACAGTTAAAAGCCGGTTAAATTATGCAGACTTCAGATAAAATATAATCAGTTGAAAATTTTCTTCATATCTGCACAGTTTAATATGTGCTAGATGCATAATTTTTTACTAGTCAGGTTTTCTGTGTAATTATTTTTTATAAACTGGTATTATAAATAGAAATATACATTCAAAATATATGGAAAAGTGGGTTACTACATTAAATTTGCATGTATCGATCCATCCCTTTCCCCTGCACAGTAATAGAAAATACTATTTTGCCTTGAACTTCATATTTGACAGTGAAATGCCACTAAAGTATTTACCAAAAAGTCCATCTAAAATTGTGAAACAAAATGAACCAAGTGAAAACTTTACATTTTCTTTAGAAAAAAATTACAAGAATTTTTCCTAGCTATGAATCTTTTAACTTTTTTTTAGACACAAAGTTGGATTTATTTTTACAAGATACAAAATGTAAACATGGCAAAATAAATAGTTAAAACAAGTGATGCAGGATCCCATTTCATGCTCATGATCCCATTAAAGAATTATTTTTAAATCCATTCAGTTGCAAATTCAAGTGCAAAAGCATGATGATGAATATCTACTATTCAAGTAACAGAAATAATATTGATGATACAAATAAACTATTTTACAAGGTAGTGATTTTCCCAATTTTACAAAATGTACATTATATATCGACTTAATATACGATATGATAGTCCATTTAGGTCCATTTTAATTCCCTGTGATCCACAGGGTGTTGTTTTGCATTCAGCTGGAATATAAATGACTACACCATTAGCACAGGTTGAGCCACTGCTTTGAGGTTATGTCACCTCCATTGCTACTGTCGTCTCTGCTATTCCATTCAACCCCAATCGTTCTGGTTCATGGTTCTCTCTGAAAATGTGTTTATAAAAGGAAAACAGTTAATTTCTCAATATTTGGCAAATTAATTATCTTAAGTGTTTTTTCCACATTTATTGTATAGATAAATAATAAACATAAACACAAATTAAATTAACTGAAAATCTTACTGTTTATTTTCCAGATTTTTAAAATAAAAAAACTTACCTACTGTAAGGTTCATCAAAGTTCTATTTAGTTGAAATGAATCTTATCACATGAAAACTCACTGTACAATTCTATCCAGGTTTACTCAGAAGTCACAGAAATAGGACTTATCAGAGATAAATGAACATAAGATTGCAGCCTCAATATTTTCACCAAGAAGTGTAAGTTTCTTCCACAGTAACATTTCAAAAAAAGTTTTCTTCTGATTATGGGCGATTATTTAACTGAAAATCAGTTAAATCAGCACACAATGTGAAACTGAAAACAGAATTCAGTTTACAGGAAACTACTGAAGGGGAAAATAAAAGGCACAAATGGTAATGTGTGGATTTTCAGATTTTTCCTGAAACTTCAGAAGGTGGAGTGTTGACTGAATAAACTTTACAGTCACTAGGGATGGAGCTTCATAGCTGCCTGCACCTCCCCGTGACCATCAAAACCAGAACAAATTAGCTCAGAATATAATTAAAATTATACTTTTGTAGGATGTGATCTGGGATCAATTCAATTTTATGTTAAAAATAAAAAGCAGAGGTGGTCCCATTAAAACCCTGATTTGAATCACTGTCTGTCTGTCTCTCTGTTTATATATACTCACCTTGCTATGCTGCTGATGGCGCTACTAGGAGTCACCTTTGGCACTCTGTCCATACTGGCAGCAACTGTGGCAAGTTTTAAGGCAGTTGGCGATGGTGCTGAAGTCCTTGTATTGATATGTACATTGACTGGAGAAACAACACTGACATTGTTGAGGTGCACTGCGTTGGTGAGACAAGAATTGTTCATGGGAAGCGTTTGAGGGCTGTTTGTGCACAATGCTGGGATTAAGTGGTTTGTGGTGGTGTGGCCAACTGTCCTTACAAGTTGTACAGTTGAGATCCCTGGGCTAGATGACAGAGCCATGTTGGTGGAGTACAGAGTTTTTGACGTTGCTGTTCAAAACAAACACACAAACACACATATACAGTAAGATTTCCAGGACTAAACAATAACACGTTCAAGAATATTGAGGTCATTGTGAAACTAATCTAGAACTAAACACCAGAACTCTTTTGCTTAACCCTCCAAAGCCTGTAAAAATTTAAAATGGCAAAGGAGGTTTAAGCTGAGGATAAGATCTGCCAAACTGCTTTGAAAGGGCTTGCACAGTTGAGTGCGGATAGTAAGAAGGATCAAAGCACTAGTGGGCACACAGAGGCAGCCACTCACTTCTCTAAAGTGTGGCTGAAACAAAACACACAGTGAAACTATGACCTTGTCCATTTGATAAAACAAATTTACTCTCAAATGAACAAACTCTCATTTATTTCCTAGGTTTGTTTCCAAACAATTATTTGATTTCACTAAAAATAAGCATCAATCAGTTTGTTGCAAATCTTACTTGATTGAAGAACAAAAAAGAAATCCATACCTGTGGGCTGAACAACACCATTTATATTGTGGCTGGCACTCTGTTCCTTTGTCACCTCACTGCGACTGGGAGCAGGTGCACTCACCACTGCAGATGCAGCAAAATGGGCGCTGGCCGAGTCAAGCGTTTTTGACATACAGTCAGAGGTGCTTGAGCCCTAGGGAATTTGCACAAAACAATTGTTAATTATGGACCAATAAGGAAATGCTGGTGCATTAGCTCAGTGTGCGTCTCATAACAGGCAGAGAAAGTCAAAATATGATTCCAACTCAGTGTTATTATCTTTCAATATCATACCCCAGAGTCAAGAGACCATATATATCGTTGCCTTTCACCCTATACCTCTATTAGCTCAAAATTCTGTTGATCCGTTCTGAAACTAGAAAGAGTTCCTTTGGGTGTCAACACCTCCACACCCCAAACAGCAGCAGTTCCTGCTACATCAGATACTGCTTGCCAAGAGCTACAGAAGACATTTGGTGGTGTGGTGGTTGTGGGGGTAAAGCTTCAATGATAATGTGCAGTGTTCTGCATGAGATTATTCTTAAGAATTCACAATTCCAAATAATTTTCAGAAATAGTGTAATAATTTCCAAACAAAAAATATGGGTGGGCTTATTTATTTTGAGTGTATAATGTGAGTCACTTATTATTTAGATATAAAAATGTTCTTAAAAACTCATTCACAGGAACAAAAAAATATGAGGGATGCAATCATTTCTTAGTCCAATTTTTACTGATTTCAAATGATCCTGTTTGCTGAATCACATTTTAAAATAATCTGTTTCCTTTAAGTAGGTATTTTTGCTACCTAGACCTGCAAGCAGAACAACAGTACAGTTGACCCATACTTTTGATATAGAGAGCCATCATGACATTGGCAGAACTTTTTTTTGTTTTTGTCATCTATGTATGTGACTGTCCAGTGAAAACAATACATTTGTCTGTGTGTATATGTGCATGTATACCTAGAGCAGGGATAACCAATTGGGTGCCCTCCAGAAGTTGTTGGACTCCAGTTCCCATCAGCCCCAGCCCCATGACAGATTCCAAGAGCATCTGAAGGGCACTACTTTGGCTATCCCTGACCTAGAGGAAGGTCAGTTCAGGGATGAAGATATGGACAAAAAGTGCAGCATGAACCAGTTTCAAATGAAACAGCTCAATTCCTTTTAGGGGTGGGTAGTTTCATTCTCTCTCTTTCTCTCTCTGAGCAGGGATAACTGTTGTTAGAATCATGTTTATAATAGAAGAAAAGCATTTTCCAGAACAGAATATTACCTGTGCTTTTGGATGCGTCTGTTGGGAGGAATGCTGAGACTGCTGTTTCTGCTGAAGCTGAGCAAGTTGCTGTCTTTGCATTTGAACTAACTGCTGTTGATGTGTTTGAAACTGTTCTTCTGTAATACCCCCTGTTACTGCAGAAAAGGAGGAGATTATGCTTAAATTTCCTCAAAGAATCTGGCAGAAAACAATTCTCATAGCAAACTTTAAAGAATATGAAAACAGGACAAAAAGCAACAGATTTATACAAATCAGTTAAGCAATGTACAGAAGCTTCAGTAAATGCTTTTAATCTTGTGCTGTTAACTGGTTTCTGTTTCGTCTGATGACTACCTGCTGGATCACAACATTGAACAGTGATTTATAGTATCTAAATATAGATGCTATGGAAGAATTCCTTGTCTAATGAAAACCCTTTGAAAATGTGTTATGAGTTGAGGTAAGTTACTTAATATTTAAAATGCCACCAGAAAGGAACTCCTTTCACAGGTACTGCAAATAATTTATCAAGTGGTCATCAATTAACAGGTTCTGTAATATTCCAAGGATCAATGAGTTTCCTGAGCAAATGTTGCCTTTTCCTTGGAATGTTGAGAATGATTTGTCTCTGTGTTTGGAAAACTTGAAATATCTTGCTAGAAGTGACTTACTAATGAAGTGAGTCACTAGTATAGTTGCTCAATGAAGGCTAGCAAAATGATGGGTAGGGCTGTTTCGGGTCGACAGATTCCCATGACCAAAGGGAAAACTTTGTGCATCCCATCCCGTACATTAAAAGGCAGTTACTACACAGGTATTACTTCTTTGTAGATGAACATAGCCATACTGTTTATCATCATTTAATATTTATAAAAGTGACTAAAATATACTAGTGTTATGAAAGATGAATGCACATGCTTTCCTAGTTTCAATTTATGACGATAACATGAAAAGGATGCCTTGCAATGTTTTATGGTGGCTTGTGGTCATCTCATTATTCAAATTCATTGCAACCTAGTGTGAGTAATTCATGGTTCAATTAGTGGCCAAGCTGAAGCTGAAGAAACAACAAAATTTATAAAGCCTTCATGAAATTTTATACTACACCCCAAAATATTTTGTGCTATGGGTGCAATCAAATGGGAAAAGCATCCATCGGTAGTATAGGAAAGGCAGCAATTTGGGAGGCTGCAGATTAATTGCTGAAAATTGCCTCCACCTCAATCTGCTGATGCATGTCTTGCATTAGTGGGTATATACCCATCCACTGGATCCTACCCTATGTATTATTTTAGATAAATTTTATTCCAGAAGTCACCATAGTTTTCTTGAAAGCTAGTACAGCTCACAAATTAATGAAGAAAAGGCAAAGTCAATGAAGCAAAAACAAAATTTCCAAATTTTACAACTTATTAACAAACTTGTTGGGCAACTCAGCTTTTGCCTTTGCTGCATTCTGCTGCTGTGCAGCCCCTTTCTACTGCAGCAGGCCAAGACTAACATAAATCCCCAAGGAGTTGAGGAGAGGGGAAAACAGGTTTTCGAGTATTAAATGCCTCCTATATACTCAAGTGGTTATGGCTTAGGTTAACTTGATGCCAACAAATGGACGCGCAAAAAGCAGAAGTTGTAGGGAGTTTTTCAATTATTTCAGCCCAATTACGGTTTTGACTTGTACTTGGGAATGGAATGCTACTTGAGCTCTTCAGTGTTTGGCATTTAGCATCAGAACCTTAGTCTTACGGTTGAATAAAAGATTTAATGTGCCTAAGCATTTCATGTGCCTCTGCATACAGCTGAATAAAAGGTATCGTGTGCCTAAGCACCAGAACCAAAACACTTTTCACCCCAGCTTCACTGAAATAGATTCTTCTGACCATATTTATTTTGGAAACATTCTATTAAGGAGAACAATAGATTACTGTTGCTTTTTTACTGAAGAGTAATGCAGTTGAACCACATTCAGCTTCCACGCATGTGCGCTCAACCTTTAAAAGGATGATTTTTGACTCAAACTCAAATCTGATATACAAAGAACTGGTGCAGCGCAGTTGTGATCATGATCATGAGCTTCGCCAATCCCACTCCTGCAGGCTTGCAGATCCCACTGGCAGGAGCCCAATTGGGATACTTAAGTAAGCTATCACTCTTTTAGTCTCAGTACCCAGCCTATAATATGGGGGTAGTAATTCTGGACTACATTAAGGCCTGCAGGGATTATTGAAACGTTCTCTTTGAAGCATCAATCTAATTTATGAAAAGAGTTAGATAACTAGTAATTATAGAAATCAATATTCTTATGCCAAGAGTACTTTCTCTTGCTGAGGTAAAACTTGTTTTGAAAGTGCGAATCATTTTGTAGTGCAATCCTTGGCAATGACTGTTTTGCTCTCAAAGGGTACAGATATTATGTGTCTACTATGCACAATCACTTAAACTTGACAAGTGACCTGTTAATGACAGTACTGCTACAGCTGGTTCCATTTTCAGCAAATATTAGTGGAGAGGTTAACAGGAATATGGGGTCGGAGTTCTACAAAAAACCCAAAAAACTAAGATACTAAAGTGTGTGTCTTCATCACTCCATTATACATATATGAATCAGTTCTGAGATCAGTTGCTGCTAGCATGTTAAACAAGCACACAATTTTTGCTTATACCACTTACAGAAGGTATTGAGAAGAGATAGGAAGAAACTGTTAAGAATCAAGATCCTTAAGATATTACCCAATTACTGGGATAAAGTGCCTATTGTTGCTGCCTCCGGGTAAGCCAGGGCAATATGTATAACATGAGTTCCTGGAAAAGCTTTTAAGACTCCCCCTTCTCCACTTTAACTGAAGCTACTTAAGACCTATGAGAAGCAGGCCACCAGGAAGTTCATTATAACAGTTTCTGAAGAGACTGCCCAAGACAACTTAGTTTTTTCTTAAATTTCTTTCTTTCTTTCTTTCTTTCTTTCCTATTTTGATTTGTTGTATGAGTCACACATTCCATGTGGTAAGCCACTGCACATTAACAGATTTCTAGTCAGTAATTATGGCCACAGAGTGATTTGCCGTATTTTTCGCTCTATAGGACGCACCCGATCATAAGACGAACCTAGTTTTAGGGGGAGAGAACAAGAAAAAAAAATTCTCTCCCTCTCTGCGCAGCGCCCCTTCAGCGAAGCGGCAGGAGAAGCAGAGCCCCTTCCATTTCTCCTCCTGCTTCACTGAAGGGGCGTTGCGCATAGAGGAAAAGCTGCGCAGCGCCTCTCCAGCGAAGCGAAGCCAGGACAGCAAGAGGGATCGGTGCGCACCGACCCCTCTCTCTCTCCAGGCTTCAGCGAAAGCAACACGAAGCCTCCGGAGCGCAGCGGGAGCGTTCCGGAGGCTTCGCATTGCTGTCGCTGAAGCCATGGAGCCTGCATTCGCTCCATAAGACGCACACACATTCCCCCTTAATTTTTGGAGGGGAAAAAGTGTGTCTTATAGAGCGAAAAATACGGTAATAATGGCCTCAACCACCATGAAAAAGCTAATGTTGCTCAAAGGAGGTGTGCATAAATTGTACAGCACTGTGCACGTACTGTTATCAATACTAATAAGCAAGGGCAACTCCTAAGCCCCACACAAAGAATAAAGAATTATGCCGAACACTTCTTTAAAATCCAGCAATGCAAAGTTTGGTCCATGGGAAATGTAGCGTATGAATGTCAATTCACCTATTATCATTAGGTGTGTGTGTGTGTGTGTGTGTGTGACAAGGTGGCTTTCGTGTTACATTAAGGATCAATGTGCTACTTGTGCTGTAACTGCTGTAAATAGTGAATCAGTTTTCACGATGCAAAAATAAAAATAATGGACTTTATAAATTTCTTGTAATTTCTTCTGTTGTGTAGCCTGATCTTTTTTATATGTGTCACCAAAGCTTACTCACGACTAAGTGTGCAGGCTTAGTGCTAGCAGTATAAGCAAGTCATATGTTAGTCCTCTGTTTAAATCCATTACACCAAATATTAGTAAATGATCTATGTGGATGGGGTGTGTAATCTCAGGGACAAGGTGTCCGAACTACGTAAGACTTGCAGTGTCCAGGACAGCATTCATTGCCCTGCATGGCTCTTTACACATCCACTGTATGAAGGAATAAAATATCTGTACAAAAGTATGTAACACACACACACACACACACACACACACACAGTGATTCTATTTTATTGCAGTGACATCTCTCTCTTCCCACCCCCAATACACATACTATTTTCTCTTCTAGAATCCTCAGCCAGGTCCAAGGTGATAAATACGCATTTCAAGTTCAACATTGCAAATCTCTGCCTACCTGATATGCCATTCTTGCTGGTGTTCAATAAAGCTACAGATGGCGCAGAAACTCTTTTATTATTCACAGCCTGCCCTGGTTTCCTTGAGGTACATTCTTCACTATCACTGTCCTGTATGTTTAGTAGCCGTGGTTGGAAACACTGCAGTCGACACGATCTGATATTGCTTAGTATTTCAGAAAGAGAAAGTCTATTTTCACAATGTTTATTGGAAGCATTGGTCCGTGAAAAATTAGAAGAAAAGTCTACATTTTGGGAAGAGCTTGAGCAACTGTTTAGCATATCTGGGTCAATCTGTTTCAGGACAGGATCATGTTCTGTGGATATCCGGTCCATCAACACCCTGTTTTAAAAGAAGAAGAAAAGAAAATATTAATATACATTTGAGTTTTGCTTCCATGAAAAGGGAAGAAAATAGTATGTTATTTTACCAACAAAATTAGCAATTCTCTTACCTTCCACCCCTGCCAACTCGTCTTCTTGCAAATCCTATACATCTTCTTGGAACTGTAAGTGTTGTAAGGCAATGCCTATACCTTAGCTTATCCAATTCTGCCAGTTCTGAATTCTCATGAGAATAATTAGTTTGGTCCAAATGAGCCTGCAGAAGACAAGACAAGAATAATTTTGCTTTCATTCTTGGGAAAGGGAAAATGAAACTTGAATAGAACTATTTACATAAAGGTCCTGACATTATTTTGGCTGCAAAAAGTGGAACACTTTCATCAAACAATTTTCTCATTTTAATTATTGCTCTCTATTGCTTTTAATGCTTTTATACTGCTATACATTACCCTGATGAGGGGATGGTATATAAATACTTTTACAAATATGAATAGAAGAAACAAACATCATACAATGTATGTGAAAGGGTGAGACAATTGCTAAGAGGACACAAACATTAGGTGTACAAGTAACAGGATTAGATTTGCAGGGTTCAAGCTACTGTGTGAGATATTTTGATGGAATGTAGTCCCATATACTTAAACTAGTGCATTCCTGACACTATTAGGTTTTTTTAATCCCTTCAAATTCCCTTCACTGTAATCTCATATGCCCCAACCTCCTTCCCCAGAAGTTTAGGTGTTTGTGTTTGTGTGTGTGTGTACTCCCTCTCTCTCATGTCCTATTTCTCTCTCTCTCTCTCTCTCCACACACACACACACACACACACACACACAGAGAGAGAGAGAGAGAGAGAGAGAGAAAGAGAAATAGGACATGAAATCCCAAAATTGAAAAATCAAAACAGAAAAAGCATAAAAGAGTAAAACCAACAACAGAATAACAGTATTCCAAAGGATCAAAAAAGTATTACGATTTAGTCCGCAAAGCCTGGGGAAATAAAAAGGCCTCCACCAAGCACCAAAGACTGTAACAAAGGCATTGAGTGAGCCTCGTTGGGAAAGGCATTCCACAACTGGAGCATCACCACTGAAAGGGCCCTCTAGTTAGTAGCCACCAGCCACACCTCTTTTGGCAGCCCTACCCTTTCAAGCATACTGAAATAGTTCAAGTGAAGCTAGCAGTTCCGTGTGTGCCCCAATTTCCTCAAGGTATATCCCTTCCTGTACATTTGACAGCCTTGACTGGATACACTGTAGCTGGCATAATCTGATACTACTTTGTATTTTAGGAAGATCAAGTCTGTTTTTAAACACCCAAGGTGGACGAGAGAGGAAAAAGAGGAAGGCTGAAGTATGTTCCTTTTAACCAAACATCTGTCTTCTGCATTAATCAGTTAGATAGGTCTTAACAGCAGCAAGAATCCTTACAGCATAATACTGGCATCCTGCCCTTCTTCTGAATGCACTTGCTCCATCAGGATCATTTTCTTCTTCTGGCTCAGACACCGGTGAGGGTACCTACGGGGCCAAAGCAGTTTGATTTAAAAACACGCAATTATGCCAACTTATTATAACCGACAAGTACTCCGTTTGCTCAGTTTTAGCAGTTCATTTATTGGAAACTTAATAAAATAAAATAAATTCCCATCAGCCAGCATCTAAGGAATGGCGAAGCAAGTTTTGTGAACTTGAGGGTCTGTATAATTGTTTTTCTCCATTAGACCCCCATATCCCACAAAGACTATGTTTAAGAACTGTTCTTGAGAGCCTGGGAGATGCGAGCTGCCCAAACACAAAAAGGGCACCAGGCTCATCTAAGCCCTTTGTAGAAGCCTAAACAGCCCTTTGGATCCCAGTCCCTGTGGCATGACATCCCAACAGAAACCTATGGTGAAAGGGCAACATTTAAAAAAATAATAATTAAAAATTAAGTGACAATTATTTTTATTTTACACAACTTTTTCCTTTTCTCTCTGTCACTATAACTTAGTTGACATGTATTACCTGTGGAAATTCATCTTCATCTGAACTGTGGAAGTCATACTGTTTGATATCACTTTTACTGATCACAGGCAAAGGCTCAGTAGTGGGTTGCTGAGGATTTATTACACTCTCAGTTTTAGGCTTCTTTGGATACTTCTTCTTTTGACGGACAACATCAGACACTTCCTCTTTTAGAGATGAGTGGTGAGCATGCTGTTGTATACAATAAATTTTGGACAACCCCCCGTTTGTTAATAATTATTCTTATTTCATTAAACAGTCTATATCCACCACCACCCTTCTAATCTCATTATGGTTCAGCTTTGCTCATGAACAGGTTGCCTAAAGAATAAAGTTTATATAACTCTGAACAAGTATTTCTTTTACAAAATTTAATATTCAACAACTTGAAAATATAATGTTCAGTATCCTTTACTGTGTTCTGCATTAACTTTTAAAAGTACTCAGTAAATTTCTAAAAAGCTGGTGTCTTGCACACGTTTTCCTGCTCAAAGTTTGTTACTTTGTGGCAGCAGAGGACAAGGCAAGTATGAACCAAACTGAACAGTAGATAGGTGCCTACAATGTAATAACCACTAGATGTCATCAAAGTTAAATACAAGAGAGAAATGTTTTAATGAAATATGTTCTTTTTGATTTAAAATATTTGAAAATGTTTAGTTCTTTTCTAAAAAGAACCATCTAAATATATGTACTGCAAATAAGCCAATTCTAAAAGCTCAGCAAGCATGAGTCTCTATGAAATAATTGCAAGTGTTACCATTACAATGATTCAAAGGCAGTGCTGGAAGATTATTTCTCTGCTAATATGCAGCAAATTTTTAAAAAATGTGTCTGGATAAATTAGCTAAAGTTAGCTGCCAAAAAACTTTAATCTGCAGTTATCTCTTGTAAGAGGACTAAAGGAAGAAGCAATTTTTATGTTCTTGACCTCTGTAACCTGAAAGCATTCTAAAATGCAGCAATGCCTCCACCAAATGGCTTCATATACAACTAGAAATATAGCCCTTTCTAATTAGTTGCATAAACCAAGAAGCACAGCAAACCTTCTCAGCTCCTGTGCTATTGATTTTTGAACTGCTAAAATGAAAAAATATATACAGCTGGCTGTGTACATCAGGTATTGCTATCTGTACATACAGCTTAAGATAGATTTTTATTTCTGCTTTCTTCTGACAACATTATAGAAAATAACTATTACTACATATACATTTTCCACATTACAAAGAGGACAATGTATCCAGGGAAATTAATGGTGATGCAAGTCATTTACCTTAGCTTTACATTCTTGAACCTTGTGATGATTTCCATTATGAAGAGCTGCTGGAGTGGTGTTCATCTCTTTTTCAGTTGTATTAAGTTTGACTTCGTTAAGTATTTCACCTCCATAATCACCCAAATGGTATCTTAACAAAAAAGAAAAATAATTATTGCTAATCATTAATGAACGACTTTAAATATGTGAAGTGCTTTAAAATATTTCGTCTATTTATTGTCACAGGAACCCTGCAAGGCATGTCATCATTGCTTCCTATTTAGAAACTCAGAATAGAGGATATGTTTGATATAGGACAGAACACACCATGTGCCAAGTGAAACATTCCACCAAACATACTACATTTGCTAATCATGGCACTTCAAGTAAAACATATTATTTTATGGAATTCAAGCGGAACCTGTTTAACAAGAATGGATGAAAAAATTACCTTTTCTCCACAACTTCCAATGTCAAATGTAACAACTCTCGTTTTGTTTTCTCTCGTCTCTTAATCATCTCTAAAATTGTTATGGCTCTACTAAACTCCCTTCTTAATTTCAGCATTTTCTCATAAGAGGCTTCATCATTCTTTCGGTTCTGTTGGGGGGAAAATATTAATAGTAAAAAGTATGTATGGAAGATGTAGTCGTACTGAGTTTAAATAACTGCACTTTATATTGAATCACTGACATTTAAGGTTGGGTCCAAATTATGTTCAGGTCGCATTCTGCTTCCACAACAGTCATCCAGAACAAGGTAAACTTCACCTCCCCAGTCAGAAACATCCACAGAACCTATGCCTTGCCTGAATTGAGTCCATAACTTTAGGCACTTGGTTCAAGACTTCTACTGCTTTACCCAAGTTAGATGAAAAGGAATTAAGCCGAATGTCAGCAATGCCCTGGTGACATCTCAGCCCAAATTTACAAATGGTTTTCCCTAGCAATGTCATATAGAAGTTAAATAGCACAGGGAATGATGCAGGCAGTGATAGTCCATAATATAATTGCCATGGCACAGAGCAGTCCCCCAGCATCACCTTCTGGAAGGAATCTGCCAAGTAGGAACAGAAACACCTGACCACAGTGGTTCTCAATAGCTAGTGCAGCCAGTGAATCTCAAAGGACACTAGTCCATGTCCCTGAATGGTCGAAGAAAATTAGCATGGTCACACTTCTCCATCCTTCTTCCAGCAAATGTCATCCCATAGGGTGATTAAGGCAGTTTCAGTTCCAAGCTGGAACTGGCCTGAAGCCAAACTGAGATGACTCTTAAATAGTGTCATCTAAAACTGAAAAGCCACTATTTGCTCAAGCTACCTCCTTAAAAAGGAAACATTTACAACTAGCCTATAGAATATTTATTTATGTCCAAAATGCAAAAACAAACAACAGAAATCAAAATAAACAAAGTTACATCTTTTAACATAATCATCAGTCTAATAAGATACAGAGACCCAGGCATCTGAAATCCAAGAAAATGAGACCGAATCATACTAAAGAATGGACTGCAGAAAGTGACAAGGCAAGCTAAAGTCTTGAACCAAAAATTGGAAATTAGGATCCACTTTGAAGGCACACTGAATTCATGGTAGCTATAGTACTCCAAAAATGAGAATGTGGTTAGTCCCATGATCTTTATTTTATTAATATTCTAGCTAATACAGTATTACTTTAAAACTTCCTTACTATCATCTTGATTATGAGTTAGGTAAACAGATTTTAGCAGACAATGAAACATTTTCACCTTTTGTCCTTAATAAGATGAAGAATTTGTGACATTTAACCTTTGGAAAATAGCAGTTTGGAAAACGGCAGAACTGAGAGAGTTACCTTTCTTGTCTGCATTTTCTCTGTTCTCCTCCTAAAAGCCACGTATGGATCATTGTTGGTGGAGCCGTCTCTTTTTTCTTGCTTGATTTGGGGGATGAGGGAAGGCCCTCTGCAGTTCTTACGCTTTCTTACCCAGTAGTCATAGACAGCCTTAATAAGGTAATCATCCTCATTTAGCAGCAACTTAGCTTCCTGAAGTGTTACAAGCTGGAAAAGATATAAAAACATTGGTGTGTAACACAAGGAATTATTTTAAAAGTTGTTCTTAACAATAATCCAGGATGGACATTTTGAAGAGGAAATGTTACGCACAATCCTCTACAATGTATTAGCTATTAGAACTTTGGTTTCTTCATACAATTAGTACTGCAAGGTATGAAGAGAGCAATGTGGTATGACTTTACAGCTTCAGGGGAAAAAGACCTGTTGCACAAAAATTAGACATCAGACATTTTATGACAAAATACTTCTTTAATACTACTAATTATTCATTGGTGTCTGAAATGCAGCGTCTGTATCATTTACTTCCTCTGTAGCAGCAGTCAGTTATTTTGGCTGCAGGTGCACATTATATTTCCATACTGTCAATACAGCAAAAGAAACTAGGAGGTTCCTTCAGGTGATTTGGGTTGATCGAAGTCAGAATATTTCGTACCTCAACAAGCATATCTTGCTAAACGATAAAGGGCTAAAATGATGTCTACACTTGTGTCAAAATAAATCTATAATTTCTCTTCTTCTTGCCATTTCCATAATATGGACCCTGGCAAACCTACCAATTTCTCTGAAGAACGGAGTTGTTCCAGGGAATACAGATCCGGACCACTCCTGATCTACACTGGAATTGTCTGAGTTCTGCCTACACTCCTTGAGGGAATGGTCTCTCCATTCCAAGCAACAAAACAAATAAGCTAATGAGTTCTATTAGGCATTTAAAAAGATCTACATATTTTATTCACTGAGCCCTTAAGAGTACCCAATGAAAACAAGTTTTTATTCAACTAAAGGAGGAAAAGCAAACTGGAAAATGTCAGTTCATCTTTACATAGATAAAATTATTGAACTTTAGTGCTGTGGAATCCTGGCTGCTAAGCCTTTTTCCTTGCACATAATGACTATAAGGATAGGAATAATTAGATTTTGGTGGGATTGAGGTATAAAACTAAAGAACTAGGGTAAAAGGGATATTTTATCATAAAGAAGAATGAGAACAGCTCACAGCCACAGGAAACAAGTGTTTTCAGAAAGCCTTCTCTCGTAGTCAAAATGAGGATATCAACACCCAGCGGCCCTATTCTAACTAAAAGTAGTCACACTTCTCTCCCATTAAAATTAATGGGGCTTAAGTTAGCTGTAACTACTTTGCCTCACAGACTTTAATGGGACTTGAGTGCAACTAACTTTTGCTGGATTGAGACAAGTACTTTAGAGAAACATGATGATGCTTCAGACCACATTACCCTGCAATTCTGAGTCCTTACAAAAGCTACCCTATAGGTCCCAAAATACTGATTTCTGATGCACTGTGATGTACTATAGACAGTCCTAAGTGCTCCTAAGAGCTGCACATTGTAATCCCAGGTGTTTCCAGTAATACATATGTTTGGTAAAGTAAAAGAGTTTGACATTCTGGGACTACTTTTGCTAAGTTTCCTCCTCTGAATACACTCTAAGACAGTGATTCCCAATTGGGGGTCCATGGACCCTTGGGGGTTCGCGTAACTCACTCAGGGGGGTCCTTAGCACCATTCACATAACAAAAATTGCCAAATAATTTCCCCCAAAAAAGTAGAGGGTCCATGGCTTGGCTTTTGAAAAACATGGGGTCTATAGTACTTAGGTAATTGGGAATCACTGCTTTTTAAGATATTGGCTGTGTTCACAAATAATGCTAAACCATGGCTTGCCCACTCCACCCTTCCCTCTATCCCTCCTGTTTAGTGGGATGAGGACTTCTGTGGAGATTAGTTTCATTTTCAATGAATGTTGGCTTGTTGTGTCATATGAACCAGGAATTAAGTCTCATGGTTTGCAGTTATCTTACATTAAAAATTGCTCGAGTTTACTGTAAGTTTGTTTGTAAAGCTGTTGCATACGCAGGCACAGATTGCGCTCTTAAAGCTGCAACACTTTAAAAGTAACTTTTTATGGGGTAGCAGGATGAACTGGTTCTTAAATTCTGTCAAGGTTCATTGGCTTCAGGCACATCTGATAACAACGCTAATTATAACAATATCAAGGATTTTATAAAAATCTTTTATTTCACTTTTTGAGATTTTGAGAATAGTAACTGGATACCCAGACATCAACTAAACAGAACAACCTCTCCATTATGCTTATATGCCTGAAAATGTAAAGCTACTTTTGACACAAGTTACACATTTGTTCTATATATTTGAACTCAAGACATTTGAGCTCTATTGTTCTTTGTTTGCACAAACAACGATTTCTTTGAAATGAAAACTGATCACTTAATGAAGTTAACTACTTCGTTGGAAGACCTTGCTTTTCAGCCAATAATGATTTAATAGCACCTACACAGAAACTATTACTAACAGCTACTTTTCCTATATGAAATTTACCATATTTTTCTGTGTATAAGAAGCCCCTATTTTGGGGGACTCCAAATTAAGAAAATACCCCTCAGCACTACCCATGTACAGTGGTGCCTCGCAAGACGAAATTAATTCGTTCTGCGAGTCTCTTCGTCTAGCGGTTTTTTTGTCTTGCGAAGCAACCCTATTAGCGGCTTAGCGCTATTAGCGGTTTAGCGGCTATTAGCGGTTTAAGGGATTAGCGGATTAGCTGCTAAAAGGCTATTAGCGGTTTAGCGGCTTAGAAAAGGGGGTGGGGAGTGGAAAAAAATCTCAAGACTCGCAAGACATTTTCGTCTTGCGAAGCAAGCCCATAGGGAAATTCGTCCTGCGAAGCGCATCGAAAAACGGAAAACCCTTTCGTCTAGCGGGTTTTCCGTCTTGCGAGGCATTCATCTTGCAGGGTACCACTGTATAAGACAATCCCCAATTTTAAACCTAATTTTTTGGTTAAAAAGCCTAGTCTTATACATGGAAAAATACCGTATTTCATGGGCAACTTTCCAGTTCCACATGTTCAAATGCTTATTCTGGGATCCTGCACATGCTCTGCTGGATTAGGTTTAATGCCATCCAGTGCCTGAGAATGGAAGACTGAACTTTTGGCAGTTTAAAAGAATACACAGTGTCAAAATGAACCAATAGTCAGCATAAATCTATAAGTTATTCCATGCTCTTTCACGGCCTTATTTTCTTCACACAAAAAACAAACGATCAATTAACTATCATTATTTGGACAGTACCTGAAGTTTAAACTAGTTGCTATCTTATTTACACTTTAGAAGATGACAGTATATGATTTCTATGGTCAAGGTCCCCCTTCCAGAAGAAATGTGATCCTAGCATCAATTGTGACAGTCTGCTCTATAATGAGAGGCCCTATGAAGTACTATTTAACCAGCCAATTGAAGTACAGTGGAACCTTGGTTCATTCCGGAAGTCTGTTTGACTTCCAAAACGTTCAAAAACCAAGGAGTGGCTTCCCATTGGCTGCAGGCGCCCCAGAAATAATAGCCAACAGCCGCATTGGACGCCCAGCTTCTAAAAAACGTTTGAAAACCAGAACACTTACTTCCGGGTTTATGGCATTTGGGAGCCGAAATGTTCGAGTACCAAGGCATTAGAGAACCAAGGCTCCACTTCACATGACACAACAAAGAAAATTTCCCAGTTCCAGGTTATGAATAAAATGGCTTCAAAAATCTCTGGTTTTTGATGGCTCTAACCACACCATTTGTCTAAACTGTTAAGGTTCATATGACAGAATAGCAGTTAGTGCTTCAAGAAGATGTAAAATCTTTTTATTACACTCATTCACTAGGCATTTCTAAAACTATTGTTGGAACCGCAGAAGAATACGCAAATATAGAATGATTCCTCAAAGTATAGATAAAACTTTAATTCAACTTTGAATATGGTTTTGTGAGGTTCAGGTGACCCTCATGCCACCTATATAGCAGCTCTGCTGTGCTTCTTGAATTTGTTGGAACAGAGCACTGAGCAAAATTTTGCATCAGCACTGTAGAACATATTGCCCTGTGAAGAATAACAGTCCCCTCTCTTTTCTTTCATCAGTTGGTAAAGACATTTTCATTTTGGCAGGCCTTTGCCTTGCTTTGTACTTGATGTTTTGTTTAAAAGTTATGTTTTAACCTTGCACGATACCTGCCTCTATTGTATTTTTAAAACATTTTAACTGTATGATTGTTTATGATACTATGATTTAGATTTTTGTAAATCACAAGGTGGAAGTGAAATTTCTAAATAAAGAAATATCAGTAAGAAAAAATTGGAAAGCTTAAAATGAATACTTTTTTGACAATATAATGAAACTAAGGATTTATAGTCTATTGTGTAAATTGACGTGTCATGTTTTTCTTTAAATTGGAGAAAAGCTTTTAGCTTGACAAAAGGCATGCTGTGGTCCTTTCTACAGCAGCATTAGTAAATCCTAGCTAAAGTAATTTTCTACTCACCTCCTGGATTTTGCACCTAGGTATGACTCAAGCAACACACAAACCATGTAACTATTGTCCATAAGGACCCTTCATGCAACATTAAATAAGAGGCACAGACGACCTTATGCCCCCACAGCTGAGATGGGCGTTCAATACAACCTCCCAACAAGGAAGAGGAACAGGTAACAGATAAAGGAAAACTCCATAGACTAGTAAAGCTTAAGGCTTTCATAATGAGATATATGTATAATTTTATTTATATGCCACCCATCTGACTGGGTTATATGCCACCCATCTGACTGGGTTGCCCCAGCCATAAAAAAATAGTAAAAATAAATAAAGACATTCACATTAAGGAACTCTTATCAAAATTCAACTTTATTAGTGAAATCTTAGATGAATAGTGCTTTGGAAACCGTAATACCTGATTAGAACTAGCTTTCTCAAGCCTGTCTATCATAATTTCAAACTGCAGTGGTTTGATTTCCATCTTCCGATTGAGCCTATTTAATAATGTCTCATCTTCTGAGTCCATATCATAATCAGGTTGCTCATTGTCCAGATTGAAAGCTGAAATAAAAAGAGGGACAGAAACATACTTTAAAATACCAAGTGAAATGGACATATGCATACTAACAACAATCAGCTGGAAATGGATAAAATGTCAACTAGTTCAACAGCTGCTCTCAAAAGGCAGGACTTGTTTATTGGAAAACTTTCTCTTCTACCATAGACAATACAGAAGATCAGGATCAGTACACCATAAGAACAGAGCATCTGTGCTGCTGAAAGATACCCAAGAAAATAGGGCTCCAGCTGACTCAAAGTAGTGACCTACTGTGCACAATACAAAGAAAGGCAAAATAATCTGGGGGCTACTAAACTAACAAGACTTAAAGAATAACATAGAACAGAGCACAACTTGGAAAAACTTTCCCCTAAAGTAAGATGACAGCTTTCCTATCCTACCACATAATATGTGTTAAGACACTCTATCTTAATGACATTAATACCCTTTAATGTCTTAAAGGATAGCTGGACACTTTTTCCAAATACCAGTTCTCAAATTACAATGACAAAAAAGGAGGGAGCCCTTATGAAATCTACAATCCCTATCCTTGGATGCCGTCAATTTTAATCAAATTAGGATCCCCAAAAACCTTCTAAAGCAGTAATGAAGGGGCTTTCACAATCAGCCACCCTTATCATTCAAACACTGGCATTTACTCGTTTGGACGGTTTTCATAACCTCAACAACAGCTGGATGATATAAATAAATCTCACTTTCTTATTCCATGATTATTTTTTAAAGGAGGTTAGATTATCACCTATTGACTTCATCCTTCTACTGCAAAAGACTGAATAAGGGGATAATCAAGATTATTCCAATTCTATGAAGTTAAACTTCATATTTATTTTTCTTTCTCTAGTAGTAACTGTTTTCATCTACAGTTCGCATTATGCTAACCTCTCACACTAGGCATAAACTTAACTTGTCCATAAGAGTTCAAGATCATGAAACAAACAAGAAACTCATCCACAATCTAAGACAGAAATAAAAATCCAGAATTGCACAAAACAATAGTTATAAATGGGGGTGGGGCAAATTTTCCCTTCCAGATATTCTTGAAGTACAACTCCCATCAGCCCCAGGAGGATGGTCAATGACCAAAGCTTCCCCACATCTGTTATAAAGGGATCCTGATGCACATTTCAAGCACCAGCTCTTCCTTGGTGAAATAATTTTTATTTCTCGGCACAAATATTTTTAAAGTGCCATATTCAATAAAAAGTGTTCTGTGGGGAAGAAGTGAGATTTGAAACATGCATTGAAATCTTTCAAAAAACACTTTGTCTAGAAAAGCTTGATATAATAAATAGAAGCCTACGAACCTATTTAGCTTCCATAATCAGCACCAAACAACAGCACCACTCCCCCAAGAAATTCACAGAAAGGGCATAATGAAAACTGTCATTCTGTTCATCCCCTGCATCTGTCAGTAAGAGATGCCATGGTAAAGCCTATACTGAATGGATTGTTCTAATCCCAAACACAATACCTGGCAAATGACTGGATCCATATAACCCTTTGTTCCCACTAAGGGTGAAATACTGGATTCAAGGCTCCCAAATGTGTGGTCAGCAAGCTGAAGCTAAAAGATTTGGAGAAATGCCAGAGCCAAGGTGCCACCATTAAAAATGCCCTATTCTTGGTCCACACCTGCCTCACATCATTGAAGACCCCAAAGCAGGATCTCTATGAATGACTTGGACACATGCTATTGTGTATTTGTTTGGATAAAGCCATAATTCTGAACTACAGAAAATGGTTTTGCACCTTCCAGTATATTTTACTATTTCTGTCCTCATCAATAATAAGAAGCTGAATTGTTTCTGTCATTGTGAATTATATGCAAGATAATCTAGAATCTCATCCACAAAACTAATATAGAAGAACGGCTAGTTCCCAAAAGGCCTTCCAACTTTTCTCACAGATTGAGGAAATTACATTACTTCTTCAACTTGAAAGTACTAGTGGACATCTTTTGTCAGGAGCCACTCTAGCTTTGACATTTAATGCAAAAGAAAAAAAAAGTAACAGTGAACTTACGTTGGATATGAATGAACTGTTTTGGCTGTTTAAACTCTCCTTTGTATAGACGATTGTAATAGTTGACATTACTTTCTGCTTCGGGAACTGGAATAACCATGTTCTCTTTCTTTTCTCTGAAGACTTGCTGTGCTGAGATAGCTCGTTGCAAATGGTGTTCCTAAAAAGAAAGTAGTAGTTTAGATGTCACTATAGAAAAACAACTAGCACAATATCCTGCCTTATCATACTAAAAATAATAAAATTTGGGAAAAGCTTGATTTCAGAATATTTCAATAGGTCAGATAGACAATAATGCTTCTCCTTAAAATGAGAAAAATATTTTTACTAAACTATTATATTCAAGGGAATGTCTCATTCATCCTTCTTCAATGAACCCATAGGTTACAATTAAAAACAAAACAAAACTTTAGAGAAAGATTTCTCTCATTGCCTTGCCAAGTAAGAATACCCTGCAGGCAAGCAGGCAGGGAATCTTTATAGAAACTATTTTTCTTCTTCTTATGTTAAACCACACATAAATACTATAAATATCTGTGGGCATGAATACTAGTAAACATGTTAGTGGGTTAATTACTTTTGTGCATTTTTTTTTTTAACAAGGCAGCTGTAATGAGAAGATATCTGGCAAAGGGAAGAGATTTTATGAAGTACTTTCCAGATGTGTGAAAGATGTAAAGGGCAAAAGCCCCATCTCACTTTCCAGAACGCAACTGAAAAAGATGAATGCAGACATAGATTGCAAGTTGATTAAATTAAAAAGCTTGCACCATGCAATGCCTCAAAAACAGGGTCAGTAAAGGAACTGCTGGATCCTAAACCAACCTATCTGTTAGAGGGGCCCTGGGATAGTGGCTCCACCCCACAAGAGATCCTGGGGCAGAATTAGGATTACCCTGCCCATGAAGACTCCTAAGCATCAAGATTTAAGTTTTAAAAATCCACAATGAGGATCAGAGCTTTCTCTTTTTTCAGTACACAAATATTTTAAAGCAAAAATGTACTAAATACATTAATTATGAATCCCCCCAACAGAATATGTGTTGCCTGCTTCATCACTTAAATTCTTATACTTCAAATAATAAACCTTTGCAAAAATATAATCCTAAATTTGCCATAATTTCTTTTAAATCTTCATTAATCACCATGTACCATACACAGTGCTTGTGCTTCAGATAAGAAAATTCCAAAACAGGTATCAGTTTCTTATAGGAATGTTTAAGTGGACTCTTAGGTTAGTGTGAAACATAGTTACCTTATACTGAATGAGACTACAGTGGTGCCTCTGGATACGAACGGGATCCGTTCCGGATCCCCATTCACATCCTGAAGCGAACGCAACCCGCGTCCGTGCGGGTCGCGATTTGCTGCTTCCGCGCTTGCACATGATGTCATTTTGACCGTTTGCGCATCCGTGAACGGTGAAACCCGGAAGTAACACATTCCGTTACTTTCAGGTCACCGCGGAGCGCAACCGGAAAGCGCTCAAGCTGAAGCATATTTAACCCGAGGTATGACTGTAGTGGTTGGAGGAAAAACGTAACTCACACTGCTTGCAGAGTGGATCAATAATTAAAGCCATTCTATAAAAATGAGAATATTAAATATATTCAAGGAAGAAAAAGCTTGTGACATCCATCTACTGGCCATGTTCAGACCGTGGTAAGTGTGATGTGAAGGCTCATAACCTCTGTCTGCATACATGTGCTTACCTCCCACTCAGCTAAGAAGGAATTCAAAAACTTTTGCTTTTAGTCAACCTTCACTTCCCAAACTGTTAAAACAAGGAATTGTTAATACAGTACTATGTTTAGTTTCAAGGGGCAAATTTCTGAAACTGAAAGTTTAATGTTTGCATTTTAAGTTTAAAATGGCAGAATGAAATATAGCCACTATACGAAAGTGTAAGAAAGAAATGCTTTCCAGTTCTGAAAACCATTACTCTGCAATTAACATGCATTTATTTATTGCATTGACATAGTAGATTTAGAGGCTGCCCTTCAGCGCCAGGCCCCCAGGGTGGTGATATCTGAAGCTCACACATTAATTACATGCCCTATCTATTCCTGAAAATAACATTCAATTTCAAATCAGTTTGTTCTATTATGCTCTGAATAAAACTCTTATGAATGATATCTCATCATACAAAAGCAACCTTTGCAAAACATGGATACTCAGAGGCTATCTGCATAATAGAACAAGCAGAACTTTCAACAAAATGTTTCAGAGTGGAGTGCTCCTCTTCACTTCTGTGGTCAGCTGTGCCCTCCTATGGGTACTCCATTCTATATACTGCACACTGTTAACTCTCTTATCAGTCAAATTTGTAATTTGTCATGAGAAACTCAATAGACAATTCAATGGGAAAGAGAGAAGCAAGACTCTCCTGAACTCATTTCAGCTTATTAGTATTATAATACTTTACAATTGGTGGCTAAGTTTGCTTTCTTCTTCCTACCCTGGCCCTTTTTTGTTGTGTGTCATGTTTTGGAACTGCAGGCTTGCAGGCAGGGACTATCTTGCTTTAACTGATTTTACATAAGCCTAGGAGGCTTTTTGGCTGAAGTATATAAATACTATAAACAAATAAGAAAGGAAGAAAGATGCACATGAATAAGAAATTACACACCATTTACAATGGCACAAATTTACATGCAACTTATCTTATGCCTATTAAGAGACTAATTTATAAAGTGTAATAAGGTTAGAAATTGAGGAGCACATACTGCCCTTCTTAGATTCCACCTCAGAGGCAATCATTGAACCTGAGCCTGTGCCTCCCTCAAACCACCAGTCAGTAGCTCCTAAAGCAGGTTTGACACCTTTAAGGCAAAAGGCTCTACTAATCAGGGGTTGGCCTAGATGTACAGTATTACTTAAGGCTCAGCCAGGGTTTGCCAGTTGTCTGAATAGCATTCAAGTTTGCCTTCCAGCGTTGACTCAACTTGGAGCTATCCAGGGTGCTACCCATTTTGCTTCTTCACCTTTTGGCCTTGACTGCAGCTTGTCTGACTTTTTTAATAATCATGACCCATCCGCTGCTATGTCTCACCTTTCCTTAATGAAACCTGGCCTCTTCTTTTCTTTACTTACTGAACCTTAATGTGGAAGTGGTGGTACAGGACCTTGCCACAAGTGCCTAGAACACGCCTCCCCTTCAGGCTAGAACTCTATCTCCCCAGCTGGGACCACTGGGAATATATAGGAGGGAATAAAAAAACCAGAAAAGGTCTACTCTATTTAAGTGTTAAACCACAAACATGGAATTTGTTATAAGCAAAATGCTAAATTATTTCCCCTGCCATGGGGAAAGGATCCTAATTTGCCTTTCCCATTCAAGTTAAGACTTGACCCTTGACTGTTAAAAGAGTGTGTGTGTACACATCTATACCACTTAAAATAACAAATATCTCTAAGTAATTTACAATAAAATACAGTAACAATAAAAATGCAAATATCTTTCCATAGATTTATTTAAAATAAGATAAAAGCACAACTGTATATTACAAATAAAACTGAGCAGAGTACTAAACAAGACAAAAAATGTAAGTCAGAATCAAGGAGAGCTTGAGTAAACCTAAAATTTACGTAATAAGCTGTTTAAAAGTCATTATTCTCTCCACTTCATGAGTTACTCAAGGGGAGGCATTCCAAAGGGTGAAGCTTTTGCTGGGAAGGCCCACTTTTACACTGCTTTCAAGTGACAACTCACTGGTCATGGAATGACCAGCAAGGTTTCCCCAAAAGATTTTCAACACTGGCTTGGTGTGTCTGCAAGGTACCTTGGTCTTAAGTTGTACACTACAGTGGTACCTCGAGTTACATACGCTTCAAGTTACAGACACTTCAGGTTACAGACTCTGCTAACCCAGAAATAGTGCCTCAGGTTAAGAACTTTGCTTCAGGATGAGAACAGAAATCGCGCGGCAGCGGGAGGTCCCATTAGCTAAAGTGGTGCTTCAGGTTAAGAACAGTTTCAGGTTAAGAATGGACCTCCAGAACAAATTAAGTTCTTAACCTGAGGTATCACTGTAGTTGCAACTTCTGAACCAAGTAGCCTCACATGTAGTACATTACAGTAGTCTAATCAGGTTACCAACACTAGTCCTGTCTAGGGACAGCCACAGTTGGCACCAACTGCAGTTGGTGTGCCAAGTGCTCCAAACACAGCAGTGTACCTAGCAGCACCTTTAATACATACACCTGCTTCTTCAGAGGGAATATAACCCTACAGAAAGTTGGTACACAACCCAATTGTCTGAGCTGGGAACTACCCAGCCATAGGGCCTCCATCTTGTCAGGATGTGGTCACAAGTTATTAGCACTCACACAGTCCATGAGTGCATCCAGGTACCAGCGTTCAAAACTCTAGGCGCTCTAGGCACCAGCGTTCATTGTTCTAGGCGCATTCTGAGACAGGGAATTTCATTTATGAGAGCAGTTTCTAAGCTCTGGGGGCAGTGCTGTGCCTAAGATTTCAGATTAAAATTGCCACTGCTGGAACAAAAGGAGGACCTTTTGCTGCCTCCCCACTTCCAGCCACTCTCTGAGGACTGGAGAATGGACCCTCATAAGAATATTAGGGGGGCAGACAGGGGAAGTATGGCTTTGGTTTTTTTGCAGCTTTCAGATAAGGACTAGACTATGCAAAAAATGAATATAAGATTTTAGCTGCAGTTAATTCATTTTCGGCATTGTATTCTTGTACAGTAACAAAAAAGCATGCCTAGACATTCTGTTGCAGCACCCATATCCTAGCTTTAAGCTGCCATTTAGCTCCTAGCTTTCATATCACAGTTTCTAACACTGCCAGGTACAGTTGTACCTCTGGTTGCGAACGGGATCCGTTCCGGAGCCCCGTTCGCAACCTGAAAGGAATGCAACCCGTGTCTGTGCACGTGCGGGTCACAATTTGCTGCTTCTGCGCATGCACGTGATGTCATTTTGCACGTCTGCACATGCGTGAGTGGCGAAACCCGGAAGTAACCCTTTCCAGTACTTCCAGGTTGCCGCGGGACGCAACCTGAAAAGACATAACCTGAACCGAATGTAACAAGAGGTATGACTGTACTGGTTTAGGGCATGCACACCGTCTCCAGATTCAGAGAAACAGAGTTGAGTATCACCAGCATACTGGCAATATGTTGCTTTATCTCTTTTAACAACCACTCCCCATGACTTCATACAGAAATTAAATACAACTGGGGACAAGATGGTGTGCTGTGGCACCCCACAGCACAACTGCCAGGGGGCTGAGCTGCAGTCATCCAAACCCATAAACAGGAGTGAAACAGTCAAACCCCCAACCTACAGATGCAGTCCAGGAGGATATTGTGGTTAAGCTATCAAAAGCTGCTGAGAGTTCCAGGAGAATCAACAGTCACACTCTTCCTGTTCTTCTCTTGAAGGTCATCAGAGTGACCAAACCAAATTCTGTCCCCCAAAGCAAGGGCTTAAGCCATACTGGAATGGGTTGATACAATCATTTTATCCAAGAACGTATGCAGCAGAACTGCCACCGTCCAGTGGAATACATGGATCAGGAAGTAATTCTGGTTTGCGAGGTGCAGAGAATATCCCCTGGCTCAGGAAGGTTAAGAGCAAACATTTTCAACATACTGGCTAAGATATAACATAGTAGTTAAGAGCAAACATTCTTAACAGCAGTGTTCATGTAACGTGACCAGTTTTCATATAACTTGTATGGAGATAGGTGGCTGAATCAAATGGTGTCCCTTCCCTTTTCACTAACAGATGAGATTCTCTTTCCTCAGCCCTCTAAATATGCTCAAGAATGGGAGACAGACCTTTTGGAACAGTATGGAAAGAGGAAATTGGTGAAAGTAGCTTTCCACCCTGTTCTGGTGACAAGAGCCTCTGCTGGATCAAAAAACTTTCCAGCAGCATGAAGAACACCTGTTAGACATGCTTAAAAAATTGAGGTAATTTAAATCTGTTTTAGTATTTTAACTTTTGCATGTTTTAAAGTAGGGATGCACTATTATATCTTTTGTAAACAGGTTTAAGAGTGTATATTTTTAATGAATGAATGAATGAGCCCAGTGTGATGCCCTTCTTGAGTACTTTTGCCTGCTTGGAATGAACTGTGATAACACTTCTTGAGTGTTTGGAGCTATGTATGTGTAAAAATACCTGACTTTTGTATGAAGAAATTTTGGAATGTAACCAACTGCTCCATCCACCACTGGAATGTGGTGTCTGGAAGATTCCCCCAAATTCAGTCTGTCACCTCACCACTGTGGCCCAGTTTGCACATCACTCTAAAACATTCTTCTGACAGCAAAGCATACTTCAGAATGCAATTATATATCCTCCTCACTCACTGGTTTAAGTGCTACTTCAGAATTGGACATCACAGGCTTTTTCCCACTCATACCGTACTCAGTAAGCCAATACAGTGGTACCTTGGGTTACATACGCTTCAGGTTACAGACTCCGCTAACCCAAAAATAGTGCCTCAGGTTAAGAACTTTGCTTCAGGATGAGAACAGAAATCGTGCTCCGGCGGCATGGCAGCAGCAGGAGGCCCCATTAGCTAAAGTGGTGCTTCAGGTTAAGAACAGTTTCAGGTTAAGAACGGACCTCCGGAATGAATTAAGTACTTAACCTAAGGTACCACTGTAATCTTTTGTAGAATATTAGAGAATTTTCATTTAAAGTAGGAGAATATTCATTTTAATGCATTGAAAATGATATAATTTTAATGCATTGAAAATTATATAATTAGTTAGTATACATGTTTATTCATGGGTAAACTTGTTCAGATGGCAACCAAAAACTAAATAAAAATATAGAAACACCAACTGTTTAAATCAAGGCCACCTCACATGCTGTTACACATAATTGTATAGGCCTAGGTACTTTAAGTGTATAAAGCATTAAAGCTACTTTCTGTTTTTTTAAAAAATCACACTGTATGGCCAAGGGTATAGAATTGCTAAGAATAAGGTCACACCAAAATAGAAAAAAGGCTATTACATATAGTTGAAATACATATGAATTCAAATGTTCATCAAATTAAATGAATAGCATTTTTAAAACTAAAAAAAAACCCCAAATGTTCTCTGTAGCTCACATTTCAGAACTGCCAATGGTGAATGACACAATGCCCAGTAATGTAACTGGATCAAAAAACATCATTATTCATTACTTAACACAGCTTGACTTATTATTTACTAGATTTTTAATATGTGGGTTGTAAAACTGGTTCTTACATTAGAATTTACAGTTTCTGGAGAATATTCTCTGGAGAATTTTCTAGCAGAGAATATTCTCACCTTACATCACTACTAGAGGCAAACCACAAAAAGGGCACACACACAGACCCCACAAGGGAAGGAGTAAGATCTATAGTGGGAACAAGGTTGGAGGGCAGGGGAGACAAGCAGCAACTGCTCATCAAGAGGTCGCTGTAGAGGCAACATGGGGGTGGGGGGCTGCCAAGGAAGCAGCAGATCTGGCCCGAAGGGAGCATGCCAAAGCTGTCACCATCACCATGGCAGCAACAGTGGGTGATGCATTCCTTGGAGGCTGGATCTGCTGCCCCTGTGGATCCTGCCACCTGAGGTGGTGGCCTCATCTTACCTCATGGGTGGGTCAGCCCTGAGTACAAGCCTTGGGTTCTAGGCATGTGCATCAATTCTAAGAAGTAACACAGGGCTGCCTGAAGCAGGCTGTACAAAGGGAACAAATTAAGAAATAAAGCAAGCGTAGAATGAAGAGGAGTATGTAACTATGAGTAGGGAGGTACTTAGCTAGTTTGGAAGCAACTACTTTTTAAAATGTAAACAATAAAAAGGCAACTCCATCCAGGCTAGATCAGAATACAAAGAGAGAGCATATAATTAGAATCTGAACTTAGATCTCCCAATTGCTAGTGCAGCACAACACTATAGGAAACTAGGCAAGAACATTTTTGCAGCCTCTCTCAACAAAAATAGCTCCACATGCATACACATACTTATGCCACATGCTCTCTTAAAGCCCTCGATTAAGTATTCACCCTCAAAAGATTTCAAATATTTAGATATGCTGCAAAACATCAAAACAGACTGAAAGATTCTTAACTGTGCTGTTCAATATATGTCTACTCAGAAAAAAGCCTATTGGATGTACTCTCAGGTTTAAGATAGCAATTTAAATCACTATTCAGTTCTTGGATAAAGTATGCATAGAATCCTCATTTTTGTTAAAGTAACTGCAGAGCTTATTTATTTTTAAAGAACGTAACCTTGGAATCCACAACTGTGTGTGTGTGTGTGTGTGTGTGTGAGAGAGAGAGAGAGAGAGAGAGAGAGAGAGAGAGAGAGAGAGATATTTTCTAAGCATATATAAATGACAGAGGCAAAGAAAGAAATGAATGAAGCACTCTCTACTCTTAATTGTTATAAGGTATTAAGTAAGCAATCAAAGCTCAAGTATGCAGCAGACATACTACAATAAGACATAATCTAATTATCTGTGTGACCTAAGAAAGAGGAAGAAAAAAATTAATTTGAATGACCAGCAGCAAACCAAAAACCCAGGGGCAACATTGCCTTCTGGACAATCTGCCAAGCGACACATACCAGTGGTGAGCAGGGCCAAAGGCAAAAATGAGTGGAGCAACAAATGCACATTCTACTTTTGTACAGTAGGCCACACACTCACACACCCCTCTCTATCCTCCATCCAGGCAGGTAAGAAGTATTATCCATCTTCAAGGACACATTCTAGCCAAGCAAAAGCACTCAAAAAGGGTATGAAGAAGGGCTAGTGAGGAGCATGACCTAGAGGGAAGGCTGGAGAAAGCACCACTTGGGGGTGTTCTAGTGACCACTAGCAAAACAAGTTCATAAAAAAGAGGCTCATAACCCTAAAGCAGGTGTGCCCCTAATTTCAATAAAGGAATATAATAATTATAATTATAATAATGATATTATCTCTCTCTCTCTCTCTCTCTCTCTCTCTCTCTCTCTCATCTGACTAGGTTGCCCCAGCCACTCTGGGCAGCTTCCAAGAAATTAAAACACAATACAACACCAAACAGTAAAAACTGAACAGGGCTGACTTCAGATGTCTTCTAAAAAGTCAGATATGGTGCTTGCTCTCCCTTCTGACATTCAGGGTCCCTGCTTCAACTCATGACAACTGTACTTAACTTGCTTCACCTCTGAAAGGCTCCAAATTCCTCTAAGACACCCCACTTTCGGCTTGGGATTAATCTGATGCAGAGTTCAGTTCAGTTCAGTTCAGTTCAGATATGAAACTTGACTGGGAACAGAACTTCTCCTAAGAAACATGCTTGCACCAGCATCTTAAGAGAACCTTCTTTCTATCTGAGGTGACAGGAAGATGACTGGGAAAAGCTCCCTTGTGGTTGTGACATCCCATTTTTATGGAATTCACTTCCCAAAGAGGCTTGTCTGTTACCTTCTTTACTATATTTTTAGCACAATGCAAAAACACTTTTATTCTCCTGGTCAATGTATTTTATTAACAACCTGTTTTATTACTCCATTTTTACCCCACTGCTTTATTTGCTGCTGATGTGTTTGTATTTTATAAAATAAATATTGAAGCAAAAAGGGAAGCAAAGCAGGAGAGAGTGAGGTAATAGGTATGACAAAATACTGAACTGAAATCCTATTTTTAAATAAAAACAAATTTGCTTTCTACTTCCCATCATTTCATCAACAGTCATGCAATCTATGGTATATTTCTTTCCACAAACATCTAGCACCTCCTTTAATGAGCAAAAGCCAGAAACAAATTAGATACAGTCAACTCACAGCGTATGCATGTTTAGCTTGTGTGATTTCTGCTTTATGCACTTGGCCAAAAAACAAAACAAAACAAAATTAAAAAGGGAGCATCAGGAACGTTTTGGCTATACGTGATTTTGACTTTGTGCACTATCCCCAGAACATGCCCCCTATGTAAGTTGAGTAGACAGTACAGTGGTACCTCAGTTTTCGAGAGTCTCGGAAGCCAAATGTTTCGGTTTTTGAACGCTTCCATTTTCGAATGTGCCTCACAAGTCAAATGGCTTCCACTGCAATCCGCTCTTTCCGTCTTGGTTGTTGAACATTTCAGAAGTCGAAAGGTCTTCCACAATGGATAACATTCGACAATCGAGGTACCAATGTATAGCTAATTGCAGTAAGGGTTTTTGCAGTTTAAAAGGTAAAGGTAAAGGTACCCCTGCCCGTACGGGCCAGTCTTGACAGACTCTAGGGTTGTGCGCTCATCTCACTCTAGAGGCTGGGAGCCAGCGCTGTCCGCAGACACTTCCGGGTCACGTGGCCAGCGTGACAAGCTACATCTGGCGAGCCAGCGCAGCAGACGGAACGCCGTTTACCTTCCCGCTAGTAAGCGGTCCCTATTTATCTACTTGCACCCGGGGGTGCTTTCGAACTGCTAGGTTGGCAGGCGCTGGGACCAAGCGACGGGAGCGCACCCCGCCGCGGGGATTCGAACCGCCGACCTTTCGATCGGCAAGTCCTAGGCACTGAGGCTTTTACCCACAGCACCACCCGCGCCCCTTATTTTATTTTATTAACAACCTTGTTATTTTATTAACAACCTTGTTTTGCAGTTTTCCTTGTTATAAAAAAGGCAGGTGTTATTTATCTTGCTGGAAAAAGACAAATTGTCAAATTCTGCACGTACATACAACATGAATTCCTAGTTTAATTCCACTGCAAAACCTGTGCTGAAGCACACACACATGCAAAATAGATGCAGAATTGTGTTCAAGGCACTTGTTCCTGAGCCTCTGTGGTCCTTAGGATACCTCTAACAAGGCTTAGGCTTTAAACTGAAAAACATAAACAAAACCTAAGATGCTTGGATCCCAATATGTGCTCACAGAAGGGGGTTTATATAAGGAGAACTTGACTGTGCCCAGTTTGGGGCAATTCCACTCTCCATCATAGCCCAGCATCCAAACATTTAGGAAATGTTTTTTTTTTAAGGAGGCTTGGAGGTTAGGGCTGTTCAATAAATTGCCATATCGTTGGAATACCAGCACTGAAATAACATCATGGTAAGTGTTTCAACAAGCCAATATACCGGTGAACAAAAGGGGGTAGCTCAGCTGAATGATACTTTGCAAATACAGTGGTGCCTCGCAAGACGAAAAGAATCCGTTCTGTGAGTCTCTTCGTCTAGCGGTTTTTTCGTCTTGCGAAGCAAGCCCATTAGCGGATTAGCGCTATTAGAGGTTTAGCGGCTATTAGCGGCTATTAGCGGCTTAAGGGATTAGCGGATTAGCTGCTAAAAGGCTATTAGCAGCTTAGTGCCTTAGAAAAAGGGGGTGGGGAGCGGAAAAAAAACCCAGGAATCGCAAGACATTTTCGTCTTGCGAAGCAAGCCCATAGAGAAATTCGTCCTGCGAAGCACCTCCAAAACGGAAAACCCTTTCGTCTAGCGGGTTTTCCGTCTTGCGAGGCACCACTGTAATTTGCAGGCAAGTGTCTCCTGCTTTGTTTGCTCTCTCCCCCCTCACAGATAAGAAATGAAGATAAGCCCTCACACAAACCAGCAAACTCTTTCAGCTTTACTAGTATCTATCCACTTAGCTCAGCTAATTATGCAGAGCTTGCTAACAATCCAGGAGGAACCCCCCACGACTAGACAATCAAAGAGGCAAAGTAAACAAAGAACTGGAAAGCACTTCTCTCACCAGTGAAAAAAAAAGGGGGGAGTTTATTTTTATTTTCTGCTGGTGTTGATATTGTTAGTTCCCCCTAAATAGCTTTCTTCCATATTAAAAAGGAGGTTTTTAAATTTAAAGACTATCTCCTTTAATTTAATTTAAAGGAGACAAACCTAGACAGCATCTTAAAAAGCAGAGACATCACCTTGCCAACAAAGGTCCATATAGTTAAAGCTATGGTTTTCCCAGTAGTGATGTATGGAAGTGAGAGCTGGACCATAAAGAAGGCTGATCGCCAAAAAATAGATGCTTTGGAATTATGGTGCTGGAGGAGACTCTTGAGAGTCCCATGGACTGCAAGAAGATCAAACCTATCCATTCTGAAGGAAATCAGCCCTGAGTGCTCACTGGAAGGGCAGATCGTGAAGCTGAGGCTCCAATACTTTGGCCACCTCATGAGAAGAGAAGACCACCTGGAAAAGACCCTGATGTTAGGAAAGATTGAGGGCACAAGGAGAAGGGGACGACAGAGGACAAGATGGTTGGACGGTGTTCTCGAAGCAACAAACATGAGTTTGACCAAGCTGTGGGAGACAGTGGAAGACAGGAGTGCCTGGCGTGCTCTGGTCCATGAGGTCACGAAGAGTCGGACATGACTAAACAAATAAACAACAGCAACAATCTTTTTGCTTGCTTGTCCTCCCTCCCTTCTATAAAAAGGGAGAGATTGGTGGAATGAGGGTTTGGGGGGGGGCTTTCAGGGGGGAATGGGAGAAGATTGAGCTGGCTGCCTTATGCTGAAATGGGAGATTGGGTACCGTGTAAGAATGATGGGGAGGGTGTTTTTCAGAAAGCAGTGAAAGCAAATGTGTGTCTATTCACAAGCAAACCCTACTGAATTCAATGGGGCTCATTCCCAGGAAAGTAGAAGTAAGCTTAGTTGAACTCAGTGGGGCTTATGCATGCACAGATTTCACTTAGACCTCTGAGTGGGGAAGCAGACGCAACATGACTAGTAAATCACTCAAACTACTCATAAATTAGTTGAAAATATATTAAATATAATATATGGAAGTTTCTTTAATATTTTTATTAAATCTACTACTTCCTTACATTTTAAGGCCTTCCACCGCCAAAGGGAGCCTCGTCAAGGCCCTCTGCTGCTGTGGGGTGCTGTGCTGTGTGGCACAGCAAACCCTTCACCGCTGTGGGGTGGTACGGTGGGACCCTCTGCCACCGCAAGGAGGTGCAGAAAGGCCCTCTGCTACTGCAAGGAAATGCGGTGCACCCTCCCACGCCACTGGGAGGCATGGCAAGACCCTCTGCTGCTGTGGGGAAGCGCAGCACACCCTCTGTCACTGCAGGGAGGTATGCCAGGACCCTCTGCCCCTCAGGGAGGCCCAGCAAGGTTCTCCGCCACTGCAGATATATATTGTGATATATCAAGATATCATTATATTTAGATGGTGATATATCATGATGTTGAACACTAGATGTCCCCCAGCCCTATTTGCAGGTAGCATGAAAGTGCTCTTCCACCAACTCCCTTCTTCTTGATTCCCAGACCGTCCGTGGGCCGGATTGCGAAGGCTGTTGGGCCGCATCTGGACCACAGGCCTTAGGTTGCCTACCCCTCAGTTAGAGGTTCACTACAGAAAGCAGGCAGTGGCTGAGGCAGTAGAATAGGGCACAGGAACTCTGGGGCAGGAGGCACCATTCTTTCCATGGGAATGGTGTCTTCCTACATGACAGAGGCTGTAACTGCTGCATTCCATTTGACACTCTCCACCCCTGAATCCTTCCCCTGCGGCAAACTGCAAACTGCTTTTTCAATTTCCAATAAAAAACAATTTAGTAAAAATAATAATAATAAAATTTCAAACAACGTACATGGCAACTTCTTGTAGGTGATTAAGTAAGGTAAAAAATAGTGCTTTGTTACAAGCACCATTGTGAAGTTGATTGCAATAAAGATGTTTTTTCTCACAAACATTCCACAAATTAAATCCACAGGAATAGTCGGGTCCCCCCCCCCCCCGGAATTTAAATGTGTTACAAAAGAACTATCAGCTTGGTAACTCCATGTTTCACCTAACTACCCTTCAATGTATGTTGAGTTTCCAGGTAGCAGGTAGTATTCAAATAATAAAAGAAAATTGCTTACGGAACACACTAGGACGGGGACTCTAAAACTGTCAAAGCAAACCTTCCTAAATTAAGATGGAAAACTATGTTTTGGTTTGTATGAGGCCCCTTATCATTTTTGTAGCTTGTGGTCTGAGAAGGCAATTGAATCCAACTAATAATTTAAATACTAGCGTGCAGTGATCTCACAAAAGTTGTTTTTGTTTTGTTTTTAACTTGCAGAGAAATAGTTGCTCTGCTGATCCCCAAAATTGGTAATTCAACACAGGAACACATGTCATCAAGAAACACAATGGAATGAGTTAAGTGTCTCAAGCTGTTTTGAAGAACCACTGCTCTAAATTTTCAAGTGTTTTTTTTTTTTAAAGGAAATTCTATCATACTGAATAGAAAAGAAACCTGTTCATGTATATAATGGCAGGCAGTAACTGTACTGGACAAGTGCAGAATCTGAAACCCAGTTGTGTTGTAGAAATGGCATAAGTGAGGTAGTTTCTAACGGAAACAGTAATCTAAATCCAAATAACTGTGCAACCTGTTCCACATACCAGTGGGCTTGAACAGTGGCCCTCTTTACTTCCTGGCAAACCTCTCTTGAATATAAAGAAATTTTGAAGGGAGTGTGTGATATGTATAGGGGGCAGCAGTTCAAAGGGCAGAAAGCATACCTAAACCAGGGTAGATAAAAAATTAATGATTTTTAAAAATCAGATTTTTAAAATTTTAAATTGGATTTTTAAAATAAAATGCTTTTGGAGGGGAAATCTTTCTATAGTTTTCTATTTAAGTTACATTATAGTTCAAAGGTTATTCATCAGCAAATAAGGATTTGTTTTAAGTTTTTCATGTGTGCCAAAACTCAGTCTAAGGTGTGTGGGTTTTTTTAATCGTTTAACCACATCAGTTAACAAACATGGATACATTCGCTATAATGTTATTGTTTTAGTTAAATAAATTGTTTAAATTATTATTAAGGAAATGATTATTTTTCTCCTTCCAATAAAGTACAGCAGAAAAGTTGTCCAAATAAAAACAGTTAACTTATTAAACCTTACAATAATTTCATAATTATCTGTCGATGTATTTCTAATGGTAGAACCAAATCAGTAATTTTTGATATAACTGTAAAAACTACTCTGGAAATTTATTATTCCAAAAATGAAACCTTCATCTGGTTGTAAATGTTAAGATTATACCAGCAAAAATGACTCATTCTGTAAAAAAATGATTTAAATCAAGTCTTACTGACTAGTGAATTAAATCATGTCTTACTGACTAGTGATTTAAATCGTGATTTAAATTGATTTGATTTAAATCAAATCCACCCTCACCTAAACTACCTTAGTTCTTTGGATAATAACCATTGTCATTTGGTCTGTCAAAACTTAAGAAATGAGAGGAGCTATTCTGTAGCTAGCCAGATCTATACAGTCATACCTACTTTTTACGTCCGCTTCAGGTTGCGCGTTTTCAGGTTACATCCCGTGGTGACCTGGAAGTACCGGAAAGGGTTACTTCCGGGTTTTGCTGCTCACACATGCGCAGACACACAAAATGATGTCATGCACATGTGCAGAAGCGGCGAATCGCGACCCGCACGTGCGCAGACGTGGGTTGCGTTCCGTTCAGGTTGCAAACGGGGCTCCGGAACTGATCCCATTCACAACCTGACGTACCTCTGTACAAGCAAGAGTCTGGTCCTGGAAGTGTGACAGTAAAAACAAAACAAACCTTTAGCAATACAACTGCAGGTGCGGAGGAGGGGGGTTTAGAAACAGAAAAGTAGGGGAAAGGCAGACTGAATTATATTTAACAATACAACCTCCTCACTCAGAATAATATACTGGGCATAAACTGACTGTCTCCTGCTGCAAAAACTACAATTTGCTTATTCCATGCTTATTTGAAGAGAGAGAAAAGTTTCCAGCAATATTTTTTGAACGGGATCTTCCTCTATACCAGAGATGCTGTGTGAAAAATGTGAATATAATATACTGTATTTTTCGCTCCATTGGACGCAGTTTTTCCCCTCCAAAAATTGAGGGGAAATGTGTGTGCGTCCTATGGAGCGAATGCAGGCTTGTGCCATAGCCGCGCGCAACCCCTCCGGCATGGAGAGGCTGCATGGGGCTATGGCTTTCTTTAGCCCTGTGCAGCCTCTCCCGGCAGGGAGGGATTGTGCGGGGCTAAAGAGGAAGCCAAAGCAGCCAGTGGGATCCATCGTCTAAAAACTAGGTGCGCCCTATGGTCCGAAAAATACGGTAGCCTTTAATTTGCCATTTGCCCGCTCACCAGGAGCAGGAATAAACTCTCCACAGAAGAACAAACTGTATGTGACCCATGTGAAGGACTCTTGGTCTCCCACTTTGCAAGCAATTACAAATTTAGGGGGTATGAACGAGGGAGAGAGGGGAGCAAAGTCCCAATGGTAAGGCGTAAGGTGATTAATGCTGCACAATGCTGTTTATTGCTACATTGTATACAACCTGTCTATCTCACCACTCTTCCACTGCATTATGCAAAATGTTCTCTCAGAGTCAAGGGTTTATCTTTGCATTTTCTGCCTTAAAATTCTCTTTACCATATACAGTCTACCAAAAATGACCCCAACAAAAACTACCATGGTGATTGAAAGTATGGCTCAACTCATTCAGCAGTCAGTTTCTACTCAAAATATTCACAAGCAGACTATTCCTTATTGATTTTCAGATGTATATTGTTCCTGAATACTGAAGCTCCATTTCTGCTTTCATGACTATTAGCCACGGATAGAACTTCTGTATTCTGTGATTTTGTCCAATAAAAATAAAACTTACCTAAGATTCTACATTTTATTCTCAAAGTTTAGCGTGCCTTGTGTGAAGTACAGTGGTACCTCGGGTTACGTACTTAATTTGTTCTGGAGGTCCGTTCTTAACCCGAAACCGTTCTTAACCTGAGGCACGCTTTCGCTAACGGGGCCTCCCGCTGCCGCCGGCGCTCAATTTCCGTTCTCATCCTGGAGCAAAGTTTGTAACCTGAGGTACTACTTCTGGGTTAGCAGAGTGTGTAACCCGAAGTGTCTATAACCCAAGTAGTAGTAATAGTAATTTATTATTTATCCCCCGAGGTGATAATTTATTATTTATTTAATTTATTATTTAACCAGAGGTGTTTGTAATCCAAGGTACCACTGTACCTGCTTTTGTCTGTTTTGAACTGACTGCCAATATCACTGGAAGATCACAATACAGTGATACCTCTGGTTGCGAACAGGATCCGTTCTGGAGGCCAGTTCGCAACATGAAAGGAACGCAACCTGCAGTGGCGCGTCTGCGCACGCAGGGGTTGCAATCCGCTGCTTCTGCGCATGCATGCCTGTCTGTACATGCACAAGCGGCAAAACCCGGAAGTAACTCTTTCCGGTACTTCCAGGTCGCCGCGGGATGCAACCGATAAAACGTAACATGAGTTATGACTGTAATTTGTATTGAGAGAAATAAATACAATTAATCTACCCACTCTCTTCAGGCTGTTAATAATCTTATAAATATTTGTCATACCCTTTATTGGCTGTCATTTTACTATAAGTAAAAAGTGCCAAAAGCTTTCAGGTAAGGTGCATCAAACCCCTATTTATCTTAGCTTCTCCCTGTTGTGCTTTTTCCAGTTATACAGCAGATTTTTTTTCTGGGAGGGCAAGTGGGGGAGACATCAAGCATAAATGTACAAAATATTAAAAGTGTGACCACACTGTGGACTACAGCTAGATTTTCTCTAGAGGAGGAACAGAGATCCAGCAGGCACATTAGTGGAGAAAGAGAAAGAGACTGCACTGTTCACACCAAAACCACCTTCCATGATGTTACAGAGTGCCCCCCAATCCTCCAGAGCAGCTTTTTAGGGAACATGGAGTGGGGGAATGAGTAAAAATGGTTACTCCACCCTCTTCTTCCAGCACAGGCAGAACTCTACTGAGTGCAAGCCTGGATCCAACACCATTACATTTACAGAATGTCACAATGCTATTGGTGTTTTATTTTTTGTCCCTTCCCTAATACAGTCATACCTCGGGTTGAAGCACCATATTTTTCACTCCATAAGACGCACCCGACCATAAGACGCACCTAGTTTTTAGAGGAAAACAAGAAACAAGAATAGCTGCGCAGCCTGCATTCGCTCCATAAGACACACACACATTTCCCCTTACTTTTTAGGAGGGGGAAAGTGTGTCTTATAGAGCGATAAAAACGGTAGCTTCGGGAGAAGTATTTTTGAGTTGTGCGCTGCGGCAACCCAGAAGTAACGGAGCGCGTTACTTCCAGGTTTTGCTGCTCGCGCATGTGCAGAAGCGGCAAATTGCGACCCGAGCACACACAGATGTGGGTTGCATTCGCTTCTGGATGTGAATGGGGCTCCAGAACGGATCCCATTCACATCCAGAATTACCACTGTTAGCTTTTAGCACCGACCCCCCCCCCTTTCATTGCCAAAACTTGGAAACCTCTTTATTAACAACTCTATTCCTTTTTCTTTTTATGTAATAAAAAGCAAAGGTGTAGAGAAGGGAAAGGGCAGGACACAGGGGAGGGGGGTATAAAGGGAGGGAGGATATAGGTCAGATTGAAATGCCTATAACAGGGGTCAGCAAACTTTTTCAGCAGGGGGCTGGTCCACTGTCCCTCAGACCTTGTAGTGGGCTGGACTATATTTTGAAGAAAAAATGAACGAATTCCTATGCCCCACAAATAACCCAGAGATGCATTTTAAATAAAAGCACACATTCTACTCATGTAAAAACACGCTGATTCCTGGACCGCCCGTGGGCCGGATTTAGAAGGCGATTGGGCTGCATTCGGCCCCCGGGCCTTAGTTTGCCAACCCATGGCTTATATACTTGGAAACACTTCCCAGCTCAGAAAGTTGTTCTAGGAACAAATATCTAGTTGCTACCAACGGTACAACCAGCTCCAAAGCAGAAATGACACTGTGGGCAAATAATTCAATATAAGATGCCCATCTGGAATAAGAGAAATTTGGAAACTGCCGTCTACAGAAGGATACATGTTCAAATACAGAAAGCATACTAAGCTCCTCAGTCCATTGTACCACCACTGGCAAAGATTTGGCATTTTCAGTAAGCTTTCTACTGTGACCCCAAGATCTCTTTCCTCAACAGTTACAGCCACTTCTGACATTCTCAGTTTATGAGACATTATTTTGGTTTATTTATTTGTTTAATGTACTCGAGGTTACATTGAATCTAATGTACTAGTTGATTCCTAGTCAACCAATTTGAAAAGGTCATTTGGGAGTTCTCCACAGCCTGCACATCCTGAATAATTCTGTGCAATCAATAAATTATATTTATTTCACCCTACTCCAGATCATTGATTAATAACTAGAATTATTCCAAATTTAGATTCTTGGGGAACTCCATTGTTAACTTCCCTCTAATGCAAACCACCTGTTGATTTATTCAACTCCCTTTTTAAGCAGTTACTGATAAAAATTGCTTAGAAACGCTGTAATTTTTCAAAACATATTTAAATCCAAATTTAACCTTTGTCTACCAAATCATTCTAATTTAACGTCTACTGACACTATCTAAAAATTATCTAAAATCTAGTGAAGCAATATTTTCTGTTGCAGAAAAAAAGAATAATTCTGTGTCATCTAGCATAGCATAGCATAGCATAACATTTCTGTCCTTTGCAGTACTATCAGTTTACACGGGCAAGCATGATAGAAAATGTGGTTCATGTAGGGCCAAAGGTTCCCAACTGTTTTTGTCTCAAAATCTTGTGTCGCTCCACTTGAGTCTTCAAAATCATTTCCTCAAAACCATCAACTCTTCTACAATGAAAATTGGTGTAAATAGTTCATTTAGCTTCTATAGAGTCTTCCTGTCATCTTTCAATACTCCTTTCCCCCATTGCTATCTAATAGTCCCATTGGCTGTGTGACTGATTTCCTGTTTCAGACTATTAAAAAAATATTTTTATTTACAGTGGTGCCCCGCAAGGCGAATTCCTCGCAAGACGGAAAACCCACTAGACGAAAGGGTTTTCCGTTTTGGAGGTGCTTCGCAAAACGAATTTGCTATGGGCTTGCTTCGCAAGACGAAAATGTCTTGCGAGTTCTGCGGGGTTTTTTTCCCTCCCCCCCTTTTTCCCCAGCCCCTAAGCCGCTTAACAGCTGTTCTCTAAGCCGCTTAACAGCTGATGCTAAGCCGCTTATCAGCTGATCCACTAAGCCGCTAATAGCCTTTTAGCAGCTACTGTAATCCGCTAATCCCTTAATGGCCGCTAATCCCTTAATGGCCGCTAATCCCTTAATAGCCGCTAATCCCTTAATAGCTGCTAATAGCCGCTAAACCGCTAATAGCGCTAATCCGCTAATGGGCTTGCTACGCAAGACGGAAAAAAACGCAAGACGAAGAGACTCGCGGAACGGATTCTTTTCGTCTTGCGAGGCACCACTGTATTTCATATTAATATCAAGATTTGGTTCATACCATAAGATAACAGTAAGGATACTAGCATCAAAGAGTTTGGCTGCAGTCATAAGCAACTAGTAACATGTAATAACTGGTAGATATGACTTTGCATCCTCATTCACAACACACTTCATATCTAGACAGTTAAACAGAACTTGGATGAGCATGTACATCCAGGTGCATTTCCACATGTGTGCAAGCTAGCTTATATGTATATATTTCTTTTTACAGAATCAAGGCATTTGACTTGCTCAATAATGGTTTACTTTACCATCAATTACCCTTCATATGCCCGAGTTTGTGTTTCCCACCCCCACCTTTATTTTAAGAAAATTTACCCTTTAAGATTAAAAGGACTGACTGCATTAGGTCTTCTGGGAAATTCTCAATTTGCACTGAAGTTAAATATGATACTACTATGGCCACAGTATCCAAATGGTTTGGCAATGCTTAGATCTCACAGCAGATCCTCATCAACATTAACAATGCAATCCTATGCTCACTCACCTTCCACTGAACTCAGTGGGGATTACTTCTGAGCAGACATATCTAGAATTGCATTGTTAGTAAATCAAAAGTCATCTTTCTTCTTGATAGCTCCATGGTCACTGCTGCAATCATCTGCAAATCTATTGGACGATATATCCCATTAAACACACTGGGACTTAATTATGAGGAAACACGCACAGGACTGGGCTGAAACTATCACATTTACAAAGCCAAGCAAGGTCCGGTATGGTTTCAAACTGATGGGGACTGAGTGTTCAGATTCCTGCATTGCAGGGGGTTGGACTAGATTACCTTTGGGGGTCCCTATCCAAGTTTCAACTCTACAATTCTATGATACTCCAAGATGCACTTACTTTTGCTTTAGGTGCATCTGTGTCAAGTGTTGTCTCTCTCCTTTGCTCAAACTAAAGAGGAAAATCTTTTACGTAATCCACTGAACTGATTAAATTCAGTCACTGTTGTTGCATTCCCATTAGGCTAAATCAAAAGACCAAGTTCTAGACAGCTGAAGTCACTTGGGCTGTTTCACACACTCTAAAACCCTCCAAGCGGAATGCAAACCCTGGGGAGGAAATGAGATCTGAATATGGCCACAGTAAGAGGCACCATTTCCCATCAACATTTGTCCCAACAAGGGAGGCAAACAAATGGATGGAAACATTCATGTGGCTCTCTACTGGAAGCAGAGCGTTTATGACAGGTGTGATGATACTTCCTGTCTTTGGGCTGTGTTCACACTCCGAAAACCTATTCAGAATATCTGAAAACAGCATTTTGTGTAGCTCAAACTGAACTAAAACTTGATTTCAAAGTGTGTAAACTCCATTATTTATTAGCTTAAGAAACTTACACAGCTATCTTCAGTTTGCGTTAGCAAAGACAATAGAATACAGTGGTACCTCAGGTTACATATGCTTCAGGTTAGACTCCGCTAACCCAGAAATAGTACCTCAGGTTAAGAACTTTGCTTCAGGATGAGAACAGAAATCGTGTTCCAGGGGCGCGGCGGCAGCATGAGGCCCCATTAGCTAAAGTGGTGCTTCAGGTTAAGAACAGTTTCAGGTTAAAAATGGACCTCCAGAACGAATTAAGTAATTAAACTGAGGTACCACTGTATAGGTTTAGGCAATGGGTAGGCAAACTAAGGCCCAGGGGCCGGATCCTGCCCAATCGCCTTCTAAATCTGGCCCGCGGAAAGTCTGGGGACCAGTGTGTTTTTACATGAGCAGAATGTGTCCTTTTATTTAAAATGCACCTCTGAGTTATTTGTGGGGCATAGGAATTCGTTCATTATTCCCCCCCCCCAATATAGTCTGGCCCCCCACAAGGTCTGAGGGACAGTGGACCGGCCTCATACTGAAAAAGTTTGCTGACCCCTGGTTTAGGCTGTGACTTCTTGTTGAGTTCACTGCAAAACTACCAAGCTGCAAGTACATTTCTGTAAATTTTCATTGTATGTTAATGATTTAGGATTCTGCCATGCTGCTGGTAAATACCATAAAAAGGCTTGTGTTCTAAGGCTTTAGGCAGGTTGGGGAACCTTAGACCCTCCAGATGTTGCTGGTCTACAACTCTCATCAACTCAGCCTGCATGAACAATGAGCGAGATGATGGGATTGTTAGTCCAGCAGCACCAGCTTTAGGCTGCAAACTTATCTGGAAGTAGCCCATCAAATTCAACAGCACTTACTTCTGAGTGGACATGGCTAGAACTGCACTGTTACTAAGTACAGAATACCACCTCCTAACATTTCTAAAGAAGTTTTTCATTCTGATAGCTGCAGAACTGCTAAGAATGGTGATGATCATATGTGTATGTGAAAAACACACGAAAACAAAGCTTAGTAAAATATTTTTTAATCTACTATTTAATGCACAACAGTCTAGTGCTTTATGCATAAATTAGATTTTAAAATATGTATGCAATAATAGTGGTGCAGCTAAAGGCTGGACCATAGGGCTAAATTCTAGGGCCTCACAGTCCAGCCCTCCACCAGTGACCACCTACAGCAGAGAAGATGATGTACTAATTTTATTTGAGTGGAACGGCATCTAATTATCGTAGGTACTCAAGTGGCACTATTGTCATCTTCCATTTATACCTTACAATCACAAGCAACACTACAAAGTTAAATCTATTCCACTTCATGTTTCTGTGATTCTGTACCAGCAGAACTGATCCCTAAAAAAGCTATGCAAGTACTAACTAAAAAATAAAATAGTTATTTACACCTGGCAGGGGGAGAAGAGAGATACAGCACCTCTTTATTAGGGGTCCACCATTTAATCCTGCCAAGCCTGTTGTAGAATTGTTTCAAACAATGTAATTTGGGTTACCTTGCAGCAGAAGACATCCCCCACTTTAAAGAACAAGAGTATACCCAGTCTAGTCATAAACTCTGTCAACCCACTCCCACACTATTTTAAGACCATTTATAGAAGCACTGTACTCATCATCATCAATGGCAATTATAAGCAAAACTGACTGAAATATGACTGAAATGTTTTCCACGTACAACTGCATGAAAGAAATAAAACTGAAGTTACTTTATAATGCCTCACTGCATGTATAAAAAGGTAAAGGGACCCCTGACCATTAGGTCCAGTCATGGCCGACTCTGGGGTTGTGGCGCTCATCTCACTTTATTGGCCGAGGGAGCTTCTGGGTCATGTGGCCAGCATGACTAAGCCGCTTCTGGCGAACCAGAGCAGCGCACAGAAATGCCGTTTACCTTCCCGCCGGAGCAGTACCTATTTATCTACTCGCACTTTGATGTGCTTTCAAACTGCTAGGTTGGCAGGAGCAGGGACTGAGCAACGCGAGTTCACCCCGTTGCGGGGATTCGAACTGCCGACCTTCTGATCGGCAAGTCCTAGGCTCTGTGGTTTAACCCACAGTGCCACCTGCGCCCCACTGCATGTATATATCCACCCTATTACATCAGAGACCCGCTTGTAATAGTAGCCTTTATGCTTTTCTCAGAAATACAGTAGAGAGCAACCAAGAGGATGTGAATGAAGTGAAATTCAATTTATTTAAAGTTAGAACAGCCTTCTTTAGTCTCCAGATCCTGTTGGACTACAAATCCCAACCTCCTTGACTATTGGCTATGCAGGCTACGGGTGTTCCGAATTGGAGTCAAACAACATCTGGGAAGACAAGGTTGAATAAGGCTTAGTTAGAAGTCCTATTCTAACATGGGGAGCAGATAGGCAAAAACACATAATCATCACCACAGCATCAACATCAAGCAAGACAGTCTGGAAGAAAAAAATCTAAGCATGTTCCCCAAAATTGGTAATCCTGCCTTATTCAACCAAACACACATAGAACTTCCTTCAGATGTTTATGCTGAATGTATGATCATCTGAAGAGCCTGCCATGCAGGGGCACTGCATCAGGACTTGCACGTGCACTCCAGTCCCTCTCCACTTTTAACTCTTGCATGTTCAATAGGGCTATAGAAATGGCAAGGATACCATTTTAAGGATGGATACTGTATCCTCAAACCCCTTTTGTCAAAGAGGAAGAGACAGCACCTTGAGCCAAAAATATCTGCGTTCCAAAGAAAGAGAAGTCCAGGGTCAGGCTTTTTTGGTGGCCACTCCATAGGAGGGAGTATGTACACTGGACCTGGTGCATCTTTAATAACTAAGCTTGGTCTGGGCCAGGCATAGGCAAACTTGGCCCTCCAGATGTTTTGGGACTACAACTCCCACCATCCCTAGCTAACAGGACCAATGGTCACGGATGATGGGAGTTGTAGTCCCAAAAACATCTGGAGGGCCGAGTTTGCCTATGCCTGGTCTAGGCTAAGAATGGTTGGTTCCCATCTTGTCCAAGCAGCCCTTTCTTTAGTTTGAGACACTTCCTCTCTACGGAGACAGAACCCAGCACCAGACTTGCATCTGCAGCCCGGCACAGAAGCTCAATGGGAGAGGTCCCACTGAAAAGCAGTCAACCAGTGCCAGGTTTTCCTGACAACAATTTCATGGGGAAGTATTGAGAATGGCATAGGATACCAGATCAGAAATGGCAGCCATGTATAGAGGAACCCTCAAAAAAGAGTAGGTATCAAGATAAACTGAGGGTTTAATTACGTCAGTGGTTCTCAAACTTTTCCCCCTCATGGATCATTTGAAAACTGAAGGGTCTTAGTGGACTATTTAATGATTTTTAATGATGCACTGTCCAAGATGCTTTATGATTTTTATTTGTGTCTTTATTGCTTCTTATATATTTTATAACAATAACTACAATGCTAAATAAAAGACAATTAAAAATCAGGATGACTATTTAATGCAATGAATATGCCATCTCTTGTCTTTAGCCACAGATCCAGACAAGCTGTGGACCACATGAATGAAGCTCACAAGTGACTGGGTGGTCCGCAGGACAGTTTGGGAATTCCTGATGTATGCAAACTTCTTTGTGGAGTTCATCAGAAGAATATGTAAATGTATAAATTAAATTAAATATTTGTTTCAAAGTTAATCCCACTGATATCAATGTGATTTCTTAGTAAGCATGGCTAGCATTGGGCTTGAAGCTTACTAACTATGCAATCCTATAAATGTCTACTCAAATAAGGCCCATTGCTTTCGATGTTAAATCCAAGTAAGTGTGCATAGGATTGCTTTAGAACATTAATATTATTCATATTTATTAGTTGCCTTCCTCACAAACGTGGCTGAAAGGAGATATATATATTTTAAGTGGCAGTCTAAGTGGGCCAGATATCTGCACAAAAGACACTGTGGGTCATAGAGCCGTACTAGGAAGTAAGACTCACTGGACACGGTGGGACTTAGTTCTGGCTAAACATGCACATGATTGTACAGCAAGGCTTCAACCTAACCCATCTGTGAGAATGTCCGAAAGAGACTAGCGAATTTTGTTTTCAAGAGACATATTTCATATTTAACTGTAAATTATGACTGCTTTTCAAAACAACAATAAAGGTTGTATATGTTGGAATCATTTAAAATGTTTTTATTAAAATTATACACAAAATTTGCAAAATTTAATATCCAGATTTTAAAAAGAATATTAATTCCACTCTCTACAAAGTGTAAGTTGCCTGAAACGATATAAATCTGATCTCTTTTAAACTAAACAGCTACTGGGAAAAAGCAGTTAAATTAGTAAATATAAACTACATTATAGTTTGCTTTAAAAATACACATTTGCATTAATACACTTCCTAAAAGGGTTAAGACAGTTGAAGTATTAACAATATATTATAAATTATAATGCAAAAAAATACAATGAGGTCATAATCATGAGTTACCAATGATTACAAAGATGCCTCTCTGTTTTAACAGTCAAACAAGGAAGCCAATCACAAAGTGTGCGACCTTCTTCTAACAGTCACAACCAATCCAACACACAGTGGGCTGGCAATGAGGCGGAGAAATCGTTTCATTGAAGAAATTTCTGAGGATACATTTACTATCAGCTCTGCATGCAAGCACAGCCACTTTAGAGGGGCAGCTTGTACACAGAACAATATGCAACTCCAGCTTTTAAGAAAACTAATTCAGCAGGTTTGCTCAAGAAATACAAATAATACAGACAGCAGGTGTCTTATCTATAACATACAGCAAAGGATTATACCTATACTACAAAAGCAACCAACATTTAATTGAAATCATAACAATGAATTAAATCAAACTATCACAACCTAATAGAGATGTGAACTAACAGAAAGCTGGTATTTCACACCTGCAGCCCAATACATACATTCAACCACCACAAACAACTGTCATCATTTCCAACATTAGTGGTCACTTGCTGACACTTCTGTTGTGAATCATTAAGTCTCAATTACAATTCTATACACATTTATTTAGCAGTAAGCCCCATTGAACTCAGTGGTAGTTGCTTCTGAGTATATGCATGTACTGGATTGTGCTGTCAGTGTTGTTTTGGCAACAGAAACAAATCAAAATATAACGGAACAGTGCTGGATCACACAGATTAACGTAAACCATAAAAATCCCGTATTTTTGTTCTGCACGGCTCACAGGTTAGCCAAAGCAAACTGGCAGCGTTAAGCCCCACTTGGATGCAGAAGTGCGGGCTGTCAAAATGATATGACAGCTTCCGAGTCTTGGGATATGGTCCATTCCCTGCGAGCTAAGCACATCACTATTTCATTAAACTCAAACGGAAGCAGGACCCTGCTTCCTTTCCCCTAACGTACATCTCTGCTATTTACCCAGCCAGATACAGCGCTGCCATCACTCGCTGTGCTGCTACGAGAGCAGCCAGCTGCGAATGTGTACGAAACAATATGAGCTATAAGGAAGGTCTGATGCCCTGGAATAAAGACACTCCGTCAACAGCAAAGAAGCATATGGGAAACTCTAGGAGCGGCTGCCGTTTTAAGCCCAGGCCCGCCTAATGCACAGAAACTGAAGACCAAACAGCAGCAGCAGAAGACAAGCTCCGACAAAAACGGCCGGCGCGCACACTCTCCCATTCAAGGACGCCTTTTGCGCTTCCCTTCCCTTCCGCCAGCGTAAGAGCCTTCCCCTCTCACTCTCCCCGCCCCTCCTTAATCAAAACACTTCGCGAGTCCTGGGGACGCAAAGAAGATGGCGGAGCAAGGCCCCGCTTACGGCGCCGGAGGAGAGTTTACGCTGCGCTGTTTACGCAGGACCCCATAGGGAGCGTGCGCCGCTGCGGCGGCGAGCGTGCGTAGCGGCGCTTGGTGAATGCCAATGGCCTATTTCCCGTGAGGGGAGGGGGGGTGGAGATGTCTGATAAACAATGGTGCCCCCCCCCACTTGCGCGACTCCCTTACCGATTCCTCCTCCTTCTCCATGCCAGTCGGCATCTGCGGCACGGCGCGGTTGATGGAGACGCAGTCATTGAGGTCGGGCATATCCTTGCCGCGGTAGATGGGCAGCGGTTTGGCGGCGTCTAGCGCCCGAGCTCGGAAGGAGAGTTTGCTCATTGTCTCCCCCTCACAATAACACCCCGGGGCCGGGCTGGGGGGGGAGTGTGTGTGAGGGGGGACCCCCTCACTACGGCCTCGCCGCCGCCGCCTCCCAGCCGCTCCCGGACCCGGCCCGACACACCATGGAGATCCCCGCCGCCCCGGAACAGCTCCGCCGAAGAGCCGCCCGCAGCCCTAGGTCCGCGCCGGGCTCGCTCGATCCGCTCCCTGCGCCATGGCAAACATGGCGGACATTAACCAAAGCGGCCAGCGATCCCGGCAGCCAACGCGAGAGCGCGGGGAGAGGGAGGGGTGGGGAGAGAGGAGAAGTGCGAGCGCGCGAGCGGAGCGAGGAAGGGGTGGGAGGGGGGAAGAGAAAGAGAAGCGGGGAGAACGAGGGGGGGGAGGCTGCGCGCGCAGCCCCAGCCGGGTAACCCGCAGAGCGGGCTGAGGGATACGAGACCCTACTGCCTCTGCCGCCTCGCTCTCGTTCTGCTTCCCGCCCCCGCCCGCTCGCCGTTCCTTCGCCTCAGAGAACGCCGCTGCCGAAGGCGATAAAGCGGCCGAGGCGCTGCTGAGGGGAGAGCTCCAAGAGCGCCGTCGGGACCTTTCCTTCCCACAAGCAAACTTCTACCCCGCCAAAAAAATGCATAAAACAGACATGCCTTCTCCAGTTAAACCCTCTATTTATAAAGGAATTGGCGGCTTCACACATTCCTCTTTCACACGGGTTCGAGAGCACAATACGAACGGGGACCGGCACGTGTATGAGGGCGCGGGGGGAGCAATGGGCGCTCGGAAGGTCCCTGTGGAACGCTGAACCCGGGGCAAACCTGGGTCTGGATTTCTTCTGCGTAATGTGTGAAGCTGGCCGTGTGGCTGGAATAAGAGGTGAAGAACAGAGCTCCCATGCTTTTTTCTTTTGTTTTCTATATCATTGGTAGTAGCAGAATAGAAAAGGGCATTTCAGCTGAGGTGACTTTTTGCCCCTCTGCCAAGATTGAGAACCCCGCTTTCGATTCTAGTCGCCTTCCAAACAACCCGAGACTTAGCATCAGGGATAAGGGACTAGATAATGAGAATTATCTATGGTCTTTTATTCACCAAGTAAACTTAAGTAGGGTGCTGTCAGCACCCACACATACCAATCTTAATGCAGGTTATTTGCCTACCTCATTGGGTTGTTGTGTGGATTCCCAAGATAATGCATGTGAAGTAGCATTTTTCCGTATATGATAATCCCATGTATAAGACGTCGCCTATTTTGGGGGACTCCAAATTAAGAAAACACCCCTCAGCACTACTTGTGTATAAGACAAGTCCCAATTTTAAACCTAATTTTTGGTTAAAAAACCATAGTCTTATATATGGAAAATATACGGTACTTTGAGCATTGAAAGATGCTCATGGAATGTTCTTTTAAAAAAAATTTATAATAAAATATATGGTGTACGTAATATAATACAGCAACAGCTCAGAGGCTAGAAGCGTTTAACGAAGAGATATGACAGTAAAAAGATGTATATATAACACATTTCAAGAGTTCACTTTTCAGTTAGAGCTCTGTAAACTAGCTTGATTTCTCCATATTCAATAGCTCTTTGCTGGCAAAACAGTAGTAAGAGTTTGAGGGCAGCTTGGATTTGGGACGTGCAGCTCATAGCTCAAAAACTTACCTACTCTCAAGAGGTCCTCACTGCATCCAGTAAACTTACAGTACTTGGTATTAAGGAAAGAAGGCTGTGTACACAAGACTGAAATGAGAACCACTGTAAGTCCATATATAATGCAAAATAAAAGCCTACATTGATCAAAGAAGTAACCACATTTCCCCCCAGCTTTTGTTCTTTATTAACAAGCAGACATTTGCACCAACACCATGAAAGTTAAAGTGAATTTATTGCGCATGCATAGTTGGTGAACACCATCCCTGCACATGTGCAATAAGACTTTCCAACATAATTGGCATTTAATTTAAAGACACCACACGAAGCTATGATGTATACAAATTCTGGCAGTAATTTAATACTAGTACCGGTATGTTGATGTGCATATGTACAGGCAAATACACATTTTACCTAATACACTGAGAGTGATCCCCAGATGAAACTTAGCTCATGCATTTCCCTATGTAAAATAGACATGAACAGAAAAATTTCTTATTTACTGCTGTGCCTGTGCAAACCTGATAACCTGTCTGTTTTTATCACTATTTTGCACATGGGCTTCAAAGTGAAGATCGGTTCAGTTTAAAGTCATTCGAAATAGAAACTAGAATGGCACTGAATATTTTTGTGGGATGTTCCTTTTTGTACCAAAAGACATTCTTTGTATCCAATATTGTGTCTGCATTCTGCTTTCTTTCCCACAGCTATGAATGGAGCTGAACGATCGAAACAGTTTCCTCTGCTGTAGTGAATGTGATCATATGTCTTATTATATGTATATTATATGTATATGCAGTTCTGAACCTGAAACTGTTCTTAACCTGAAGCCCCACTTTAGCTAATGGGGCCTCCTGCTGCCACTGCGCCGCCGCTGCACGATTTCTGTTCTCATCCTGAAACAAAGTTCTTAACCCGAGGTACTATTTCTGGGTTAGCAGAGTCTGTAACCTGAAGCGTATGTAACCCGAGGTACCACTGTACTGCCTGCTACACTCAGGTCTTCCCATAGGCATCTGGTTGGCCATTGTGAAAACAGGATGCTGGACTATGATGGGCCTTTGACTGGATCCAGCAGGGCTCTTATTATGTTCTTATGCTTAACCAAGTTACAGCTTGCTCTCTCTAACTCTGTGTTTCACAGTAACATTCAAACATTAGACATTGCTAGCTAACAGATGTATTAGTGCTGTTGCCAATGCCATGTGGACATGGAGCTTTGCTAAAAGCAATTTATAGAACTAAACTTGCCCTGGAAGAGTCATGAAAATAAGATCTAGTCCCTTGCCCCACTTCATGCCAATGCATTACTATTAGTTAAGCCCTCATAATGCCATACAGCCTGCTGTCACCAAGACTTAAGTGCCACAAGTAGCACCACTGAAAACAACCTGAATTAGCAACTAAAAACAGCACTAATAAATCCCACCCTGAAGGATTGCTCACAACACAACTAAATTAAAACAACAAGGCACTGAGCAGAAATGCCATTAAATGCTTTGGGAGATCATCAGTAGCATCTCCAGTTGCCCCCAGAAGCATAAATGGATAAAGCCCAAAGATCTGAGTGCAGACGTTATATGAAGAAAGAAGACAGCTGTATTCTGCAGGGCATCTGAAACCTTTGGGTGGTTTTCCAAGGACAGCCTTTAGCATATTGCAGTGGATTTAGGGCACAGACACTTTCCATGCTATCCCCTCATCCAAGTAATAACTAATATATCCCCTAATCTTTTCTCCAGCTTGTACACATGTATTATCTGTTTTTAGCAACAGTATTTTTAAAACATGTTTAAAACCTGCCCTCATATACCATTACTTTTAGAGCATTTGCCCATTCATATGCTTAGAGTGGGCATCTGCACATGAAAAACACCTCTAACATGTTGGCTATTACTGATGGAATGGCGTGTGTGATTAACATATTCAGATGGGGGTGGACAAAAGGGCAAGATCATTGCCACTGAACTACCACAGGAGGGCCAGAAGGCTTTAGTTAAATGGAACAATTGTCTTTACCAATGGCTCTGCCAGGTATTTCCAGCAGTCAGCTGTTTTGTGGCACTGCTGTCAGGCTGTCCTCTCAGATATGCTAATCAAGGACAGCCCCCCACTCTCATGCCAGCTGTTTATGGGGGGCAATATCCAGTGTTTCCATTCTACTAGAACAAGAGACTTATGATAGAACTTTCCCCTCCTCTCCCCTGGGGCCCCTTCCTCATGTCCTCAAAATCAGCTCTGGCGGTTTGGGGGACCTTCCAGAGAAGATTGTGGCAGCTCAGGAGGGAAATACAGGAAGCAGAAGTGCTGCTGCATCAGCAGAACTCCACTGGTGCTGCTTTAGATACCACCCGTAGTTAAAAAGGACACATGCAACATCAAACAACACATTTAATATCACATGTAGTTTGTATTGATGCTTTTGAATTATGGTGCTGGAGGAGACTCTTGAGAGTCCCATGGACTGCAAGAAGATCAAACCGATCCATTCTGAAGGAAATCAGCCCTGAGTGCTCACTGGAAGGACAGATCCTGAAGCTGAGGCTCCAGTACTTTGGCCACCTCATGAGAAGAGAAGACTCCCTGGAAAAGACCCTGATGTTGGGAAAGATGGAGGGCACTAGGAGAAGGGGACGACAGAGGACGAGATGGTTGGATAGTGTTCTCGAAGCTACCAGCATGAGTTTGACCAAACTGCGGGAGGCAGTGGAAGACAGGAGTACCTGGCGTGCTCTGGTCCATGGGGTCACGAAGAGTCGGACACGACTAAACAACTAAACAACAACAACAACCCTTTTTACCATCCATGCTAATGGCAAGATTATACCACAAGTATCACACATCTAGATCTTAGCTTCATCCATTAAAAGGCTTTGCATTGATGGAAATCTTTTTTCATAGATAAACTTTAGATTATTATTTTTTGTTTCCTTAAGCAGATGGCTTAGAGCTCCTGCACCAGCCATGCTTCAAATTAATAGTGGCTTGAATTTTCCAATTTAAATTAGGTCTTTGAGTATTTAAATATAAATACATATCTCGCTGTCATGCATTTAGAGAGTTGGAAAGTATTTAGCTGGGTAAAGTGCAGACTCCCTTCAATTCACTGTGTAAGAAGTCATTTATTCACTGGCTAATAATTCTGCTCAGCTATTTGTTGTAAATCTGTGCTATGACATGCTATCTACACCATAAGTTTAATGTTTTTAATACTATCCCCTCTTGCCTTCATTATCATCAGGGCTTGTAGAGGTGGGTCCCAGTCTACGCATTTGTTTGCATGCACATCAAAACTACAGTGGTACCTCGGGTTAAGTACTTAATTCGTTCCGGAGGTCCATACTTAACCTAAAACTGTTCTTAACCTGAAGCACCACTTTAGCTAATGGGGCCTCCTGCTGCCGCTGTGCCATCGGAGCACAATTTCTGTTCTCATCCTGAAGCAAAGTTCTTAACCTGAAGCACTATTTCTGGGTTAGCGGAGTCTGCAACCTGAAGCGTATGTAACCTGAAGCGTATGTAACCCGAGGTACCACTGTATATTGAATTCTGTTTGTGGTGATGAAGCTTTGGAGGTTGGGTGGAGTGATGGCATGGTACATCTCAGCTGCTCAGGAAACAAAGCTGAAAGCAGCACAATGCTCATAGTTCAGCTTTTGTGAGCAAAGATCGAAACCTCATAGGTCCTAAAAGCAGAAAAACTTTTGTGGTGAACACTTAACACTCTGAGGATTCAGAGGTAATGCAGAGAAATACGGTAACTAAAGTACAGATGCAAAGTAGGCAATCGACTGAAGAACAGTAACATTTGAAAAGAGAAGGAAGGAAAAAGTAAGAGGTTTCAATAAAAGGGTATAGAAGATATGGAACTGAGGTAAGAATGTGAGAGGAGGGAGTTGAAACAGCCAAATAGCACTTAAGAGAAGAGGCATCTGAGTTATCTGAGTGAAACAGGGTGACAGACAGGAGTGCTGGGAAAGCTTGGCCAAGTCCCTGAAGAATATGTAACAAAGGAGGCAGTGAGCTAAAAAATTGAAACCCGATGAGAAAATGGGTGGTAGGGAGACACGGAATTGAAGAAAGAAATATTCAATGAGAAAAGAGGCCTGGGACAAAACCTCCCATTGGGCTCAGAGTCAGGAAGGGCTGCAATGACTGGCAAGAAGGAAGTGAAGAGGCATGACAGGTTTTGCGGATGAGGGAAGTAAATGGGTATTGGGTTGCCAGGTCTAGAGCAAGAGTAGGAGAGAGGATCTGGCTGGCAGGTGAGGCTGCCCACCTGTCAATTACCTCACCTCTCTATGGTGCCAAGTGATCCTGCTTCAAAGTAAAGAAGAGGGAGTGCACTCTATCTCAGTTCTCTCTTCCTTTGCATCCCAGCCTTAGTTCACGCTGTTACTCAAGGAGGAAATGTCAAACCCTTGAAAGTGATTAGGCTTCCTGGTAAGTGAGATGCAGTTTTTGTAAATGATGGCAGCATTCTGCCCCACCAGCTCCCCAAACATCTGCTGGTGCTGTACTGAATACCAAAGAGAACAGAGCTGGGAGAAGGTCAGTTTCACCCAGGTTTCTGTAATGTATGCCAGGTCATGTAGCTGATAGACCTTTAATCACCAGCAGCACCTTACGGTGAGATGGCTCATTAGTGTTGAGGGCAGTGTTGTAAATATTTCTTGGCAACTCATGATTTTTAGGCAATTGCTCCATTCCAGCAAAGGAGATCAAAGCACGGAAAAGGTGTTGGGTTGAACATTGCACCCATCCTTCTTAGGGGCTTCATGTGAAAATGGCAAATTACTCCCATGCAAGTAGGAGGTTTGCTTTGCTATTCTGAAATCTGTTCAATCCTGCCAGGTTTATCATTTCTGGGCATAGACCTGAACTGGTGATTACCTTTCATTTCATCCAGCCCAGTGGTATTTTTATAGAAAAAGAGGTGCTGGAACTCATTATGAACTGACCCTTGTTCTTTTATAATGGCAATGGTGCCCACCTGAGATGTGCTGGAACTCAATTCCTCTGAGATCCGGCTGAAAAAAAGTTCTGAACCAGACCCAACCCATTAACAGGTTTTGTAGCACTGTGCCAAAAAAAAAGGGGGGGGGGTTTAAAAGCAATTTCCCAGTTTGCTACACATTTAAAGCTTTCATAATTTTTGGAAAAGTATGCAGCACCTTTTACAAAACTTAAGATGTTGAAGTGCAAGTTTGGATGGCAGACAACATTTGAAGAGCCAGAAAGCATATCTTCTGCACAGGGGGGAAGTGCAGAGCATTCTGATGGACAGATAGATAGATGAATGGATTTGGAGTCCCACTAAAGACTATGAAGTCCTTCTTTCTCCCTTTTGCGGAAAACTCCCAAATGAAATGAAAGGCTCCTCTGTCCTATCAATGTCAATGGGTTTTTGTCATTTATGAAAAGCTTAATCAAAGTAGCTACTAAGCATGCTGAGTGGCTCCTGCTCAGAGAGTTAAACATCTCAGCTGTTCCAAACTATTTTCATCTGAAGTTACTATAAGAGTTTACAGGGCTAGCCATCTGAATCCTTCCCTCCCTCCCTCTCCCGGTTAAAGAACTTACTGTTTAGAAATGATATGTACGATGCCAGAAAGCTACTAGGTTAGAAGCTTTCCTAAAGATGAACCCAGTAATGTCTTAACATTTTATGGTAAATTTTTAAATATACAGTTCACTCCAGAAATATCCAGTCCTGAAATTTGAAAATAGCTGGTTATAAAGCATCATTTAGAAGGAAAGAACAGCAAGGCATTTATTTAACTTTCTGTGTCTGTTTGTGTGTGTGCGCACACAATGAGCATAACAGCTTACCTTCTAAGATCTTAATTCTACTGTTATTCAGTACTTCTTAAAAAAACACACAAGCAAAATAACACTACTTTCTAACCCACACTCCTACTGAATAACTCCATCATTGCTGTAATTTCATGGTTACAGCAAAGCTGGAATAACTGTGGCATGATTACAGCACTATCTTTATTTGCTTTTTTGGTTGTAACGCCATAAAAAAGGGTGAGCCAGCATAAACTGCCTTTCTACATTACTACGTAATGCACTCTCGGACAGCATTTTGTACTGAATGTGCAGCTGGCTCCCACGTTCCTCCTCCCTTAGTGGGAGAAACAAACCATGGTCCCTGGCTTAGCGTTGCTTCAGAACCAGGGATCGTGGTTTGTTTTGCTCCAAAAAGACTATGATGTGAAACCAACATTTGTCCAACTGCAGTTTACTTTGCAGAGGGCAAAATAAACCCTGGCTCCTAGTTCAGATCATCACTAAACTAGGGATTGTGGTCTGTTGCTCCCACTCATAACCATATCCAGCTAAGATAACCCTGGGGAACAATTTCCCCCCCCATTTTCTGTTGCATGAGATTTGTTCTTTATGTTCTTTCAATGCTGATTTCAAATCTGAAATCAGTTTTCGTGTACATGCTATAGTTATCTTGCGGTAATTTTTGACTTTTGCCGATATGTCATATTTACACTGGGGATAAGCGGACACTGACACATTGATCTACCCTAATCACATGGTAATTATTGTTTTGCAAACTTAATTTTTATTTATTTTTACAATTTTGTAACCTAAATATTTGTATTTTTCAGATTGGACCATGGCTTCTTCAAGTAGACAAAAATTGTGTAAACAAGCCTGATGCCTTTTGTCATGTATGTGGCTGCTACGCACTTCCTCGTCAAAGACGCAATATAACAGCATTTGTGAGGCATGCCTATAAAAGCTATTTTGAAATTCCCCTGGGCGACCAAGACAAGAAATGGGCTCTGCATATTGTTTGTCACAATTATGAGGAAATGCTTAAAGACTGGACAAAAGGAAAACGGAAGAGTATGCCTTTTGGGGTTCCCATGGTTTGGCGAGAACCCAAGGATCACACAAGTGACTGCTATTTTTGTTTCCCAGTGGTATCTACAATTGTTATTCAGGTACTTGGTAAAGCCTTTCTGTTGTCCAAGCAAGAAGTTGACCATTTTGAGATCCACACAGATGATCCAGTTGTGCTCCTCACCATGTTCACTTCTTTCATCTTCAAAAGAGACAAACCCCTTAAAAACCTGCAATTGGGAGTTCCTCAGAGTGCAGGATAGGTCTAATTGCTGAAGGAATACTGGGATGGGCGACAGCATGTCGGTTTTTCTTGCCGAAACCCTTCATATTGACCAGACAAAAATAGCATTAAAAAAGGCATCAGGCTTGTTTACACATTTTGTCTACTTGAAGAAGCCATGGTCCGAACTGAAAAATAAAAATATTTAGGTTACAAAACTGTAAAAATAAAGAAATTTTAAGTTTGCAAAACAATAATTACCATGTGGTTAGGGTAGATCAACGTGTCAGTGTCCGCTTATCCCCAGTGTAAATATGACATATTGGCAAAAGTTGGAAATTGCAAGATAACTATAGCATGTACACGGAAACCGATTTCAGATTTGAAATCAGCATTGAAAGAACATTTAAGAACAGTTGAAAAATAAATAAATTTATTTATTCTATTTTTCAAATTATTGATTTAAATTATATTTTAGATGGCGGTAAAATGCCTTAACATTATATGAATATAAGGAGGTATATAAATTATTCTAAATGCATACATACTGTAGAGAAGTCATAGTGTTGGCAGTATGTTGATTCTTTTGAACGCTGGGATATCAGGATGTCAGCTGGTGCACTTGTTCAGGGCAAAGTTATACATAAGTTTTAAATAATTCTGCTTGCTTTTTACCTTAATGGAGTTAAGACCAATGGGCTAGAATCAGACTAAAAGCTTGTTGAACTTGGGTCCCATGGAATTTAGTGTGAAAAGCTGCTTGTGACATTGTCAAGTCCCAGTGATTTCAATGGGAACCAAGTTCAAGTAACTTATTCTGGATCCAACCCAATGCAACTTTGGAATTATGGAACTGGTTTTTAATGGCTTTATATATGGAACATTTTTATTAATACTAGACCTTTAAGAATTATTTTCATACTGTATTTCATATATTTTCCTCTGATCTGTTCTTTCTTTGGTATATATTTTGGTCTGCTGATTAATAGATCCTGATCAATAGACAATGTTCAGAATATCATTTCACCCCGCTCCCCACTCCTACTGCAACCTGTTTTCAAAATGGTAACACACAAAATACACTGTAATGAAATCTCTGCTTTGGAGGCTGGGGTACTGGAATGCTATCTGCATAATGATTCATTTGTTCAAAAGCCACAGAGGGAAAATTGTATTTGCAGAAAAAGCTGTTTTTGTTCTGAATTATTATAAAACCTATAGCTGTTTTCTAACCGTTGAGAAACATGAGCACTTATGGGCCCATTTCTTAAAACACATTCTTACTATGCTTCAAGCCAGATTTTTAAAACATAGGTGTATACCATCTTGTCAGCAAAATATGCCCTATCACTCTAGGAAAAAATACATTACCAGCAACTCCACTGCATGACCTGTAATGGTACACAGGGCTCCGGTTTTGATCTCTTGTGCATCCGTAAGTCACCTAAAGCCACAAATCTTCCACGATACAGCACATATCTTCACAAAATGACCTGGGGAGAGCAAAGCATGTCTACTGTACATTTGCTCAGGAGGAGGAGGGATGGAAATCTGCAGCAAAATATGTCTAAAACCTGGAGCTGCTGTTCCTGCACTCTGATTACACTGGTACAATGACAAGCCTCAAACAAATATTCACTAGAAAAGTTGTGTGGGAGCAGGGGGAGAGAATGGCTTGTTGAAAATCCACTCAAACATAGATACATATGCCAGCTAGACTTAAATTAATCGAGCCAATTGATTTCAAAAACCATTCACCAAGTTGCAGTCATCAATGCAGCTCATGGATTATCTAGGAATCTCATCATAATGACCCAGCAGAAAACAGCCTAGATCTGTTCACAACTCTCTAAGCATCAGATGGGCCAACATGAACATATGTATAAGCTTTCTAACCTTACACCTATACTTTGGTAGAAGCAACATTACAATCCCAGGTCCTTCTCCCAGTGATTGCAAATAATCAGTCATGCATGAAATAACAACACCAACCACCAATCTACCTAAAAAGGTAAAGGGACCCCTGACCATTAGGTCCAGTCATGACCAACTCTGGGGTTGCGACGCTCATCTCACTTTATTGGCCGAGGGAGCCGGCGTACAGCTTCTGGGTCATGTGGCCAGCATGACTAAGCTGCTTCTGGCAAACCAGAGCAGCGCACAGAAACGCCGTTTACCTTCCTGCCAGAGCGGTACCTATTTATCTACTTGCACTTTGACATGCTTTCGAACTGCTAGGTTGGCAGGAGCTGGGACCGAGCCACGGGAGCTCACCCCGTCACAGGGATTCGAACCGCTGACCTTATCGGCAAGTCCTAGGCTCTGTGGTTTAACCCACAGCGCCACCCACGTCCCTTACCAACCTACCTTTCTACCTCCTATTTGGGGTTTGTTCCAGGTAGGACAGGGATGGGAAGCTTGTCGCTCTCCAGATATTGTCTGACTCAAACTCCCATCAGCCACATCCAGCATGGCCAATGGTCTGGAATGATGGGAGTTGCAGTCCTAGTATCATCTGGAGGGCCACAGGTTCTCCATCCCTGTGTATGTTATAGAACATTATGAAATTGTGAGATATAGCACTTTTGGGATCTTGATACAGGAATCATTTCCTCATGTAAAAGGAAATTATTTATTGTCCATTATCTCACAGGTCTCAGAAAGCTATGCACACCTTCTTCTGTGCTACTGCATGTCTATGAAAGGGATAAAATTGCAGTCTACCTCTTTATAAAATATTTATCACTATGTAAATAGAAATCTTTTGGTTGGATTGTTGTGAGACAAAAGTAAATAATCTGATGCAAAATACTTGGGGGGGGGGAGCACAGGATAAATCTTTTTCATAGTTATGTCCACATATTGGACTTTAAACAAAACATTTATCTGCCATTCTGTTAATGGAACTTGGCTCAATCATGTATTTTATTTATCATATATTTTTCAAGGACTGCTGACCACTGCCCCATGTGGTGAGCTGCATAAATGCAGCCTCTCAGGGAAGAACCATCCAGATCTAGCCTGGCTTCATCCACCCAGGCTGGCTATTGGCTTCCCCTTGGCTGTATGAAGTATACAGTGGTACCTCAGGTTAAGTACTTAATTCGTTCCGGAGGTCCGTTCTTATCCTGAAACTGTTCTTAACCTGAAGCACCACTTTAGCTAATGGGGCCTCCTGCTGCGGCTGCGCTGCCGGCGGAGCAAGATTTCTGTTCTTATCCTGAAGCAAAGTTCTTAACCTGAAGCATTATTTCTGGGTTAGCGGAGTCTGTAACCTGAAGCGTATGTAACCTGAAGTGTATGTAACCCGAGGTACCACTGTATAAGGACTTTCTTTTCCAGCTGCACCTTAGTTTAGCAACAAGGTCTACCTGAGTTGTAGCACATATTGCATTTCTTGCATTACATCTCTGCCTTGGCTTTTCCCCCTGACTCTACATCTTTGTTGCCCTTGTGTTCTGTTTCCTGATACTCTCCAGACTGATGCCCACAGCCCAGCCCTGTGTGATATATGTAAATATACAAAATTCCTTTATTATGTTCACTTATCCTTAGAACCAAAATCACCTTACAGTGAATGGAGAAGAGAGACATTGTCATTTTACAGAGTATGTTGAAACAGAGAGTAAGGAGTGTTTTTTGGCTGCATTCATATGGCTTAAATATAGGAGCTAACGTGCTTACCACCATGAACAGTGGAGCACTATTTTAAAAATCTTCTGTCCCCATGCAAATAAATGTTGGGAAGGTGTGGCCCTATCAGCACAATACTATATAATAAACAAAGTTCACAGTAAAAAGAATCATGACATCTCTTGCTACTGCAGAAACAACCATTTGGATAAATCCCACCCAACCCTATTAGCTCTTTCAAAGGTCCAAGATGAGTGACTATCACTGAAATGTGTCAAACTCAAGTCAATGTCTTGATTCAACGTATTATCCACCAGGCAACATTTAGTTTGGTTTTTCAGAAAGAGGCTTGTTTTACTCTGCCCTTCTTCCTTCTCTTAAACTGCCTTGGATGTTTACCCACAACATCAAGTTCCAATATTGAGATAAAAATGGTATTTGTGACCCATCCTTTCTCAGAGTGAAGAACCCATTTAAGCCTCACACAACCCAGTGAAGTGGATTAAGCTGAGTTTTAGTGACCGGCCGAAGGTGATGCAGAGAGATTTGTGACCTGGAGTGGGAATTTCTCTTATGTCACAAATACTCTAGCTGCTAAACGTACAGTGGTACCTCAGATTAAGTACTTAATTCATTCCGGAGGTCCGTACTTAACCTGAAACTGTTCTTAACCTGAAGCAAAGTTCTTAACCCGAGGTAATATTTCTGGGTTAGCGGAGTCTGTAACCTGAAGCGTATGTAACCTGAGGTACCACTGTACTTACTTTAAAACACCAAAATGAACACAATTAATTCTGTGGGATTTTTTTAAAAAGAAAAGATGACTTCAGGTTGAAATCTTCTGCTTCCATATGTAAGGGGCAGCAAGTCCCATTAAGACATAGTGGGATTGACTTCTGAGTAAGCATGCATGAGATTGCGTTGCACATGAAAAAGGTTCCCACTACAATTCCATATCTTAATCACAAACAAATGCAACTCCCTTAAGGAAAAAACCCAGAACCCCAATCACACAGCCCACAACCCAGTCCTCAGTTGAAAGAAAGTATTATAACAGGATGTGGTAATAGCAGTAACTAGGCTGGTGGCAGGAAATCAAAATGTTCTTAGAAGGCCACTCCTCACTGCTAGGGGACCGTTCTTGAATGACTGCAAAATGCAACTAATAAATGTACCACTCTTTTAAAAAGCTGATTAGATTTAATCTCTCTCTCACACACATGCAAAAGACTGAGGTGAAATCTAAGAAAGCAGTCAGTTACTGCAGTTTTGCATGCAATCATCTGGCAAACTGGTCACCCATAACTTCTCACTTAGTGGCAAAGGTAATTTTACATAATTCCTGTTTCTCTGTACTTCTGATCTGAGGTGATATGCAAGAATGTTGCTTGCTTGCGCAGGGAAAATCAGCCTGTACAATAGGACTTCCTTTTCTTCCCTTGCACCCCACCCAATTTGCCCCAGATGATTCCCCAAACTTCCGGAGTAGATTCTGGGGATGCACAGAGGTTGCAAGGTGCCATGACCCATGACAACGCACTGTATGATGGGTGACCAAGGAGGACAAGGCTTCAGCTCTATCCATTGGGGGGCAGGGACTGACGGGACCTTCTTCAGGACCTGCATGGCATGAACACACTGTCCTGCTGCCTTCTTCTGATTCAGAGAAGTCTCTCACAACACTTGTGTTGTCAAAGACTGCAAAATAAGACAAGAGCCCTTTAACAGTCAACCAGCTCCTCTGGGAAGGTGGGGTTCACCACTGCAGGGCCAGTTAACTGATATACAAGGCTTCTCATGGATCTAGGTGCTTGCAGAGACAGTAGTATATATAGCTGTCTCAGCAAGATCCTGGGAGCTCTCCAATGTCCTGTTGGTGATCCGGACATTGGAGATGGCACACAGCCAGGCTTCTCATATGAGCCTCAAGCTCTCACAGAGCAGGACATGGAGAGGGGAGGAGAATGAGAAGCCTTGTTGCACAAGTGGAGACCACAAGTGGACTCTCTCATGCAATAACTTTATCAAACCGACAAAGCACACGCAACTTGACTTACAGCAGCCACCTCTCTCCCTTCTTGCCATCATCCTCTAACTCCCCCCCCCCCCCCGCTAATTATCTGAGCACCAACATAGGCTGATTGGGGTTAATAATTTCCAGGGTTGCCTGTTTAATGGAAAAGCCTTCTATTGAAAGTTGATTTCTTGACATTAAAGTTTTATAATGCAAAGCGGCATAATGGAATAGCCAAAAGTGATCATGCTCAGGCACCATATAGCATTGCCAATACAGAAAGTTTGAAGCTTCTGAAAGTTATATAGGCTGTGAAAGTAAGGTACTTGGAAGCCCTTGGCACAGATGTGCATGTGAAGTGCCTTATTGCAATTACTTCTAGGGATGACGTGGGACCAACTCACATAACTATCATCTCATGATAGCTGCAATTAGAATGATGTGAGCGCCTGGCTGAGTAAAACGGGCATCACAAATCAGTTCTGTGAAAGTTCCTTGTCGGTGGAGGCTATTGGGGCAGGCAATATGTTGACAGACAATCACTATTACTCCAAGCAAGAGTGTGTTAACTGGCCCAAAGGGGGAAAAGCAACAACTTAGGAACATCTGATAAATCCAGAAAAAAACATGTTACCCATTTTTAATCACTGGATGTCTCTATCCTTATTGCATGCATATCTATTTCCAGGTGTTATGTTTTTGCTTTTTCATATATGTTATTAGACAATATATTGATGTATTGTATCACCCCCTGCATTGTTATTACCTTGTGATATTTGTGTGTTTGTGTGTGTGTGTGTGTGTGTGTGTGTGTGTGTGTGTAGCATTAAGTCACTTGGGGACCTTTGGGTGACAAGTGACTACTAAGTTAAAACATAAAATAAAAAGAAGGTGGCGCTGGACTTCAGTTCGCCTCAGCCCCAGCCAGGACTGTCAATGTAAGGGATGATGTGAGTTGTAGTCCAACAACATGAGACAGACACCATCTTGTCTACCCCCCAGTGTTCCTACTAGGGCAGCACAGACTAGGAATAGGCAGAAAGTAGATGGGAATTTGCTAGTCAGTTTCTGTGTGATCTGCAGTAGATCAACATGGTTTCTGACTCCCATGTAAAAGGTAAAGGTACCCCTGCCCGTACGGGCCAGTCTTGACAGACTCTAGGGTTGTGTGCTCATCTCACTCTATAAGCCGGGAGCCAGCGCTGTCCGCAGACACTTCCGGGTCACATGGCCAGCGTGACAAGCTGCATCTGGCGAGCCAGTGCCGCACACGGAACGCCGTTTACCTTCCCGCTGGTAAGCGGTCCCTATTTATCTACTTGCACCCGGGGGTGCTTTCGAACTGCTAGGTTGGCAGGTGCTGGGACCGAACGACGGGAGCGCACCCCGCCATATTTTTATATAAAAAAGGCTCCACCCTTCTCTTTTCTTTAATAGGCTGCTAGGATTCCAGAATTGTAGCCATGTATGCAGGTAATCCCAGCGGTGAAGGTAATAGCTCTGCACCCCTCAACAAGTATTGTGGCCCTGACTCTGGTTAGCACGAGTTGGGGTTCTGGTCCAAAACCAGATTTCACAAACTTGAAGGCTATCCTCACCTGTTTAAAAAACAAACACATTTCCATTTGCTTTCCCTTGACCAGCCCTTTAGCAAGCCAGTTTCCTGAGACACCTAATAATTACCTGAGGGGAGAGCAGCTTGCCAAATATCCCTTACTCCAGCTGTCCTGTGACTGACGCATACACAAGCCAAGCTGCTGTTAATACACAAACATTTTAGTGCAGACACACAGGGAGTAAAATGCAAGAAATAACATCTCTGATTAGCTGGAACCTATTTTTCCTGATGGCAATGACCAGTGTGGGCTCCAGTTCAACTCTTTAAGTTTCAAACAAAGAGGCTTATAACATGAACTGGGATGGGACATGAAAAGTCGTATTCCCACAAAATCATTCCATTCCAAGATCTCTGTTTTGCTTGATAATGTCCTGCTGGGCATACTCCATAATTAATTGAAATCTACTTAATTAAAAACAGTCTGCAGGGGAGGAATGTGGCACGGTTATATTTGCACTGAAGTCAGGTAACAGTTGTTATCTTTTTTTTCAACCCTCAAGGTATTTGGATGCTATGCAAATAAATACTGCAAGAGATAGGATTCCTCATGCTCTTGGTATAATCTTTATAGATAAAATGCTGGACTACATAAATAATATTCTTTGCCGACTTCTTTGATTAAGCTTCCGATCCTCCCACTTAAAACTGGTGTCTTATTATGCCTGTGTAACTATGTAAAAGCAATAAATTTCATTAACAGTAGCAAGACCGTCTCTTGCTAATGGTGGGAAAAGGCAATGGAGACAATAAAATAGATAAATAATATCTGAGAACAGAATCTGAAAAGCAATCAAAGCTGTAATCCTGTAATTGCTTACCTGTGAGCAATCCCCTTTAAAAACATTTGTGCTGTAACAAACAAAAATGAACTCACCAAAAAATCTAGTGCTTTTCTGTATCCAGGGCTTTTTTCAGCCAGAACTTGCTGGAACTCAGTTCCGGCACCTCTCAAGTGGGTGCCATTGCCATTCTAAGAGAACGAGGGAGGTGTTCATGGTGAGTTCTGGCCAGTGGCGTAGCGTGGGGGGTGCAGGGGGGGCCGGCCGCACCGGGTGCAACATCTGGGGGTTAGGGTTAGGGGCGCAAATCCACGGGTTAGGGGGCGCAAATTACTTGCCTTGCCCCGGGTGCTGACAACCCACGCTACGCCACTGGTTCTGGCACCTTTTTTTTGAGAAAAGTAACACTGTATCTGTACCTATATTATTATTTTTACATTTAACAATGGCTGTTTTTGAGATTCCTGATTTCTTTGTTGCAAGCCACTTTGAGCACAATACGTTTTGTGGAAAAGTAGCATACAAATAAAATTATGAATGAATATGTATCTATCTCAGAAGGGGTGGTGGTTGGAAAATCCAGAGTTTGGATGCTGGTTGTGACTTACAACAGTAATTCAACAGTAATTTGGGTTTTAATATAAACCAGTGGGTTTCTACAAAAAACAGCTTCCCATAACCAGTGAGAATGCTCAGTCCTTGTTCGGCTTCTTTCTCCGTTTGGTCTCTTTCCCTTTCCTCTGTGATTTTTTTGTGGGGATGAGAGCAATCCCAGGTACACTAAGCCCTTTAATTTCCTCTACTGATACCTAAGGGCAGCTTTGTCTTTCATCCAGAGCCATACCTAGGGTCCCTTGCACCCTTTGCAAGGAGCTGTATCAGTGCATTCCCTCCCAAAAAAATCACTTTACCACAATAGCTACATTAGAAAATACTATTTTACACAACCAAGTACTCCAAGTGTACAGAGTGAGGTCAAGACAAGAGTGAAAAAAATATGCACTCCTTTGTGCTGTGGTGCCACACACGTATACATCATATACTCCATAGTCTGATAGGTGAAATTTGTGCCCCACTCTGGGCCTGCGCCCCCGGCAGGGGCTGGTTTCACCAATCCCTAGGTGGCCTCTGCTTTCATCTCCAGGGACACTGAAAAAATAGCTTCTCAGTGTGAGTCACCCTGTGATCTTTGGGTGAAGGGCTGTATACGACTTTAACAAACAAAAAGGAGGAGATTGGCTCTTTCTGACCTTTAGTAATATCTATCTGCCCTCTTGCTCAAGCCATTCCATTCCATTCCATTCCACGTCCTTACCTTCTACCTGGTTCTCAGGGTTCTTCACTCTGCCCCCCATCCCCGCATGACAAGTCCTATTTGGGTTTTTCATTTCTCTTATGTGATAACAATGATATAAAGCGGTGCTGACAAGCCCTGCCCTCACTGGTGCATCATGGTCACGGTACCTATTTTAACAGTCCTCCCTGAGCTGTAGGGCATCCTTCTGAACTGAGTCTCTTGTGTGCCCAATGATTTAGAACCCTGGTAGAGTCAAGGGATGCAGGCGGCGCTGTGGGTTAAACCACAGACCCTAGGACTTGCCAATCAGAAGGTCGGTGGTTCGAATCCCCGCAACGGGGTGAGCTCCCGTTGCTCGGTCCCAGCTCCTGCCAACCTAGCAGTTTGAAAACATGTCAAAGTGCAAGTAGATAAATAGGTACTGCTCCGGCGGGAAGGTAAACGGCATTTCCGTGCGCTGCTCTGGTTCGCCAGAAGTGGCTTAGTCATGCTGGCCACATGACCCGGAAGCTGTACGCCGGCTCCCTCGGCCAGTAAAGCGAGATGAGCGCCAGAGTCAGTCACGACTGGACCTAATGGTCAGGGGTCCATTTACCTTTTAAAGTCAAGGAGGGCTGTAAGGAAGGGGAAATGATGCACTAAAAGGGGTGGGGCTTGCCAGTGCAACCCTGTTCTCTCACACACGATTGAAAAATGAATGCCCAAAGTAGGGCTTCAGTGTCTCAACATTACGTGGCACTGAGTTATTATGGGTCGATTTGGAGTTCTGCCCCTCCTGCTGCTTAGGGTACTAGTGCCCACCTCAAGGCTTCTCCAAGTCTGCCAACACTCGACTCATTTATTGTATCAGTGGTGTGGTTTTGGTTACATAAATATGAAAATATCCAAATAAATATTAGTATACAGATTTAAACTCATAAGCATTGTATTTCAGACATATCCCCCCCTCCCAAATGTTGGTATACTGTTTTTCACAGTGATTTTAACTTACCTATTCTGTATTTTTTTTTTAAATAAAGAGATTCTGTTTTCAGACTTGGCTAAACAGAGACAATGCATTAGGCCCATCTAGGTTAAAATCTTGCTTCACCAGACTCACTGCATAGCCACCAACATCTTCCAGAGTTTTTGTTTGTTTTGTTTTTGTTTTGCTAAGAGTGAAAAAGAAAGTTTGTCAAGCAATCTCACACAGTGCTATACAAATTGTAAAGCGATTTCATACAGCACTATACAAATGATATATAATGACTATATTCAGACAAAGTGTCTTTTAATTTATTCCCCATTACAGCAAAATATCCCCCTATTGTTTACTCTGTTTATATGAAATAATACGCAACAAAGGCACACACCAGAGATTATCACTTTTTATAGCAGAATTGTATTAACTATCTCCAAGGAGAGTTTCCTAAGGACATACAAGAGCTTAGGGAGAACTTTAATTTTAATTATGTTTACTTCGTGCTTGGAGAGTCGGGCTGGAAGGGCTTCTCCCTTGGCAAGTTCTTGCACAATTTGCCAATTCATTGTTCTGTTAGTAAAAGCAATAAATATTAATGAGGAGGACAAACAACATGGGATGTAAACTATGTTAACAATGAGAATATACTTTAGAATCCTCATCCCTTTGTAGACAATTTGCACAGCTATCTTGATAGGATGGGAAATGGATGGAAATGATCCAAATTGCCAGTGCATTTTGTCTGGAAGGAAGCCAAGGTGTTCAAATTATAGACTGCTGACTATATCTTAGCTGATTAATTGGATGAATTTTAGCTGATACGCCAGTTATACTAAATTATATCTACATATGGGTAAAAGCAATAGTTCAAAATCAAGAGGCATGCCTTTCCTTTGTTTTTCAGATGATGTATCCATGTATCAGAGCAGCCATCATATTCAAAGATGCATCCTCCACAGTCTTAAGACTATGCTTGCCACCCATAGGTTGTAAAAATATAAATTTCTGAATGAATACACACAAACCATGAGTAATCAGGGTCACCATCTTTTTCTTTTTCGCCTAGTGAATAAAAATAAAATAAACTTTGGGATGAATCCCTAGCTGGAATTAAGATTGCCGGAAGAAATATCAACAACCGCAGATATGCAGATGACACAACTTTGATGGCAGAAAGTGAGGAGGAATTAAAGAACCTTTTAATGAGGGGAAAGAGGAGAGAGCAAAATATGGTCTAAAGCTCAACATCAAAAAAAACACACGAAGATCATGGCCACTGGTCCCATCACCTCCTGGCAAATGGAAGGGGAAGAAATGGAGGCAGTGAGAGATTTTGCTTTCTTGGGCTCCATGATCACTGCAGATGGTGACAGCAGCCATGAAATTAAAAGACGCCTGCTTCTTGGGAGAAAAGCAATGAGGAACATAGACAGCACCTTAAAAAGTAGAGACATCACCTTGCCAACAAAGGTCCATATAGTAAAAGCTATGGTTTTCCCAGTAGTGATGTATGGAAGTGAGAGCTGGACCATAAAGAAGGCTGATCGCTGAAGAATTGATGCTTTTGAATTATGGTGCTGGAGGAGACTCTTGAGAGTCCCATGGACTGCAAGAAGATCAAACCTATCCATTCTGAAGGAAATCAGCACTGAGTGCTCACTGGAAGGACAGATCGTGAAGCTGAGGCTCCAATACTTTGGCTACCTCATGAGAAGAGAAGACTCCCTGAAAAATAACCTGTTGTTGGGAAAGATGGAGGGTACAAGGAGAAGGGGACGAGATGGTTGGACGGTGTTCTCGAAGCTACCAGCATGAGTTTGACCAAACTGCAGGAGGCAGTGGAAGACAGGAGTGCCTGGCGTGCTCTGGTCCATGGGGTCATGAAGAGTCGGACACGACTAAACAACTAAACAACAAACTTTGGACTATACTGAATGGCATATCCATGCCACTGGGAAGCTGCCCTCTGAAAGACATCCTATCACCAACACAAAATTCTGGCGCAAGTCAGATTCAAATTGTGCTGTCCCCACGTCTGTCTACATTTGTCCATGAATGCTTATGAATATCTGTGCTTTGGATCCATATTTTTCTGGGCACCGTAGCAGGGCTGTCAGGCCCTGGATCTGCTATTCTTACTGCGCTGTCCAAACAGCTTTGCTTCATACTTAGTTGTAGCATTGTCACAATGGACCTTTGCTCCTGTAACTGAAAGGGCAGCCCTTGGCTCATGGTTCAAAGGGTAGAAACAAGGAATTCCCCTAAAGACCTGATTTTTAGTCTCAGCATTACAGCAGCTAGGAACACCTGAAGACAAGCAAAACAATGCTGCTACAGTAAGGAAAAGAGAAGGCAGGAACTCCTTCCCTTTGATTGAGCGGAAATGGAAAGCAGGAGCAAAACACTGAAAGAAAAATAAAGTTAGACTATGTGAAATAGTGCTTCATCTAGTCTTCTGTTGTTGATTGGCAGCAGATCTCCCACGTTCTGAAGCAAATGTGTTGCTTCCTGGGACCTGCAGAAGGCAGGATCTGAATCTAGGACCTGCTGCATGCAAGCATCCTTTGGGAGGAAGGGTGGCATAAAAAAGAAAACACATACATACATACATACATACATACATGCAGCCATTAAGCTATAGTCCCTAAGAAAGTGAGGTGAGTTTAAGAAGCCAAATCTAAAAGATGCAGCAAGTTCTCAAGCTGTTTCTCTCCACCCCTGTGTGCTCCTCAGAGCAAATGTAAAGATCAAGGAAGCAGGCATAGCAGCCTGATCTTTACGTGCTGGCTGCAGGCCACCATTTGTGTCTCCCAATCTGGCTCTCCTATTCTTTTCCTTTTCCTTGTTTGTCTCTCCCTTTAGCAATGCTTTCTCTTAACAGGCAAGGGAAGCAGTAAAAGCTAAAGAAAGTGGCAGACCACTGGAAAATGCTCCAAATTGATAGTATTGGTAGGGTTGCAATGCTAGCATTACACACAGGGTTGCCATGGCGACTGTGCTTGTGGAACTCGAAGCGGCACTATTTTATTTGTACTTTCAAAAAAACAAGCATCACCAAGTGCAAATTCTGCCACCTCAAATCTCCCCAAAGAGACTTCTCTCTCTTTGCTTCACAATTGGGCTTGCCTTTGGGGCTCCGCATTACAACAAATATACCACGGAACTTGTAGTATCTGGGCTGCATTTTCCTAATTTGTGAGGAGCGCCTATAACAAGCTGCACACTCTAGTAATACAGGCACAGTTTTCGGTGTTTATCAATTCACAGGGAATGAAGAAAAAAGCATTTGAAGCAATACTACTGCAATACTGAAAATATTATCTTCTGCCTTCTCACATTATAGAAGGGCATACAACTTACATATTGGGAAGGAGGAGGAGAAAAAAATATGACCTTGCTTGTAGAAGGCCAATTGCAAGACAAAATTAACTACTCTCCCTTTTATTAAGTAAAATTTCCTTTCTGAGTTAAATGCTGGATGAATGTGGTCCCAGAGATTTCTGAACCTAACCTGGAGCTGAATTGATTGGCTCATGATTTGGCACAAGTGTCATCTTACACCAAGCCGGTTAAAAGCACTATCACTACAGTGGTACCTCTGGTTAAGTACTTAATTCGTTCTGGAGGTCCATTCTTAACCTGAAACTGTTCTTAACCTGAAGCACCACTTTAGCTAATGGGGGCCTCCCGCCACCGCCACGCAATTTCTGTTTTCATCCTGAAGCAAAGTTCTTAGCCCGAGGTACTATTTCTGGGTTAGCGGAGTCTGTAACCTGAAGCGTATGTAACCTGAGGTACCACTGTACTTTCAAGAATAAAATGAAATTATGAAATGGCAGCAACGGCTCCTTTGTCATCTAGGCCATTTCTTACAGCTTCAGATTGCAATTTCTAGCCATAAAAATAGCTGTCTTCTCATTGCCACACCCTTGTTCCTCTTTCAACTTGCCTTCTCATCTCCAGTGCCCTTTCAACAGCACAGCCTTGCCTTGTTATTCAATTGGGTAATTTCCTGTGACCTTGGATATTTATACTTGCAGTCACACAGCGTAAGCTCTAATAGTATCTGTTATACCAACTTTGATATTGCTTAATGGCCATGGCTACCTGCAGAAAATACACAGATAAAAATGGTTGGTAACTTAACATTCAAATTTTGTGAAGGCCTCCATCTTCATTTGTGGCATTTTCTCAAAGCAATGCAAAAAAAAGTGTCAAATAAAATATTGCAAAGACACAAACACACAGTTCAACACATTACAAGATAAATTAAAAGTAATAACACGAGATTTTTAAGTAGGACACACTTTTTAATGAAGATCTTTAAGTTCTTTCAAGTTCTTGTACCTCCACTAAATGCTTTCTGGGGCAATCATCCCCACGATTGTTTGTTGAATTGCTTTTATGAAAACTTGCTTAAAGAATCAGAGCCTTGGCTCCCACAACATAGTCACTTCCCCAAACAATTGTGTGGAGATACATTTGGAGAGCAAAACATCTCATGGATTTGCTTAGATGTCCATTGAAGAGTTTTGCATGCAAGTTTCAATTCTGCTAAAATTAAAAAACTTATAGATGTTCCTTTTCTGAAAAAAAAAGTTGAATAATATAACCTCCATATTGATTTGAGCTGAATCTGGCTGATTAACAAAGTTCTGAGTCTTTTAATTGGTGCACACTGCTAGTAAACAGCTTACAGGGAGCAGCAGATAAAAGAACTGTTCCTGAAAATGGGATAAATGGACAGCAACATGTAATAAAAATGGGTTGGCTCTAGAGCTGCATTAGTGGAAGAAATTCTGGTGATGGTGCTATTCTGTAAACTATTGTCCAAGAGCTGGTGGAGACATTGTGTGACTTTATGCAAATGACCGTGTATTGCTTTGTGCAAACAAAACACAATCTGGATATCATTTCTCTTTTTTCATGCAAGGATTTTGTGCCAAAAGAGAGAAAGCCCTTCTTGACAAGGAATGAGATTCCTGTTCATGGAAGAGCACCTCTGGATCCAATCATAATAGCTCTGAATGCTTGTTGGCCACAAATACATAAAGTATAGCTTAGTAGTGATTTCCAGTTGTTAAAGGTCTTGAATAGATTCCATTCATATGCCTCCTTCCAAAATCTCTAATTTTGCCTAAACAAGGCTCTTGCAAGGTTCAAATCCCCCAAACCTATTTTCATTCTGAAGGCAGCTTACATAATAAAAGGATAACTACAATTCAAAGATTATTTTTACTTCCTTCATACTACTTCCATATCTAGAGGTTCTCCCATTTAGATATAGAATTAAAAAAAAAATATATATCACTATTATTCTCCATCTCTCCCCATTAGTCGACAGTCTGCATCGGTGTCTCTGAGCCTTGTCATCTATCTCAATATATCAATACTATGAAGTCTAATTGCAACATATCCTTAACTACCTGGAAAATTCCTATTAATGCACTCTTTCCTTCAAATATGTTAGTGAGCTGTTTTATTTATATTTAATGTGTCATAAAATGCATCTTCCAGCCTACCGTCTCATATTCCATTTGAGTATCTGAAAGATAACACTGTGTGTTTCACTGACGGCAGACTGAATGTCCTCATTAGTCATTTAATGTATTTTATTTCTTAAAAGTTTCTTCGCAAACTAACAGAGCACAAAGCAGTAAAAGACCCATTGAAATAAATGGGAGAGTTAGCTTATGCTTAAATGTCTCCCGCTGAAACCAATGAGACTTCAAAATGATTACCTTTGGGCTAGATCAGGAGTACCCAGTAACTGTAAAGAGGATTCCTTCCATAGATGCTTTAGATGCATCTTTATAGGAAGCCATAGGCTGAGCTCTAACACACTCTACACTGTTCCTGTAATTGCTTTGTTCCCTTATTTATTACTATCTTGAGATGTAATTTATTAATATATAAAATAAAACCTTAGTAATATTAAGGTTAGGGATGCGGGTGGCGCTGTGGGTTAAACCAGAGCCTAGGACTTGCCGATCAGAAGGTCGGCGGTTTGAATCCCCGCGACGGAGTGAGCTCCCGTTGTTTGGTCCCTGCTCCTGCCAACCTAGCAGTTCAAAAGCACATCAAAGTGCAAGTAGATAAATAGGCACTGCTCCGGCGGGAAGGTAAATGGCGTTTCCGTGTGCTGCTCTGGTTCGCCAGAAGCGGCTTAGTCATGCTGGCCACATGACCCAGAAGCTGTACGCCGGCTCCCTCGGCCAATAAAGTGAGATGAGCACCACAACCCCAGAGTCGGCCACGACTGGACCTAATGGTCAGGGGTCCCTTTACCTTTAACATTAAGGTACTAAAACTGAACGTACCATCAGAATAGCAACACAACCTGTAACCCACATGCACATCGACCAAGGGCACATAGTACATTGTATTTTGACACTTACTAAAAGGCACAGCTGCTGTTAATATGCCATTGGGAGCTAGGCTGATGGGATACCGTAAGACTCATTTATGGCATTCCAGAGGGTCTGTGCTGAGTGCCTCTGATTAAAGTTGTCCCATGGAGCGGGTCTCAGGCCAAGTCAATCGATGCTTTTGTTAAGGGGTCAATCACCTTGCATTCCCTATTATTTTGGTCATTAGGACTGGAACAGGAGTTCCAGCAGCAATAAGGGTCCATGTAGTTTATAATCCTGATGCTGGAGGTTGGAACCCTTGCAATTAGGAACAAAAAGGCACGTCAAGTAGGCAACTAACCAACTAAGAAACTCTCTAGTCAAACAGAATTTTTGTTTATATAACCTTCAAATAACTTACCTGCAGTTATTTAGACACCATCCAGTAATGCCACGAAGCATCATGACAAGATTGAGTTGGAAGAGAATGAAGACATTTATCTTCTGCATTGCCAGTTCACTCTGGTTCTGGAATTCCAGAACACCTGGATAAAAAGGAATCTTATGTACACTAGTAGTTCAAAAAGATCTGCAACTCGTTGTTGGGATATGAAATTCATTCCAGGAGACATTCAGCCCAATTCAAATCTATTGAACTCTATGCTGAGTTCATTTGTGAGTACGGCTTTCTTCATTTACTTCATTATTGGGAAAGCACTGAATGTGAATTTCAAACATGTTCTCAACCTTAAAGTGAATGAGGAAGATTATGTCCATTTGTAGAGGGTGGAGGGATGAACTAGAACCAAAACATCTGGATAACGTGTATTGGCACAGCTTAATTTTTTCAGTCCTGTGGTGTCTATAATTGAGTGATATGAACTTGAGAATGAATCTTTGGCAAACTTGGACATTGCAGTTTTCCTTTTATCCATTTTGTATTTATGACCTCTTTCTTTATTGCTTTCTTATCTAATAAGTTACACCATAAATTCAAAACACAGCAGTAGATTACTGTGGCTTATAATAAAATCCACCTGATCTCTCCCCCCACCCCCAATTAATTGAGAGGGAAAAGGTAGCAAGATCTCACTTTCTTGTGTTTTTCATCTGTACAATTGGAAAGCAAATCCATTTTAATTAGTGACATCAAAAGCTTCATATGCTTTCCATGGATGTTTTAATGAGAAATAAATAACTTAGTTTTTTAGTTTTGCATTTAGAAGTCCTCCTTTTTCTCAGTGAGTAATGAGCATGTGAGTTTGTAGCATGGCTGATGCCAGTGTTTTGGGTAAGGATATATCCAGGATTATGGAGGCAATGGACATTGGGATAGGAGTTTCTGCTTATCGACACCTTTTTGATACAACACCAGGATTGGCAAAAACCTTTAAGGTTAGGTAGAATGGGGTTAGTCAACCATTTCAAAACTCAAGATATATTAAACTAGTACAATTCTTTCCAATTCTAGAATGTGTCTCCCTGCCCCTACAGCATCAAAATACTAGAACAGGGGTCACTGAACAAAATGGATTAAGGACAAGCAAAAATAAGTATTTCTTCAAGTAACACATAATTCGTTGCCTTAATTCGTTGCCAAAAGATGTGGTACTAGCTTATATGGCTTTTTAAAAAGAGTATTAGACCAATTCACGGAAGATTTATTTTTCAATGGCTGTAATTCTCCCCCCCCTAAAAAAAAGCTTAAAGATGGAACATCAGAAGGTGAAACATGCTAGATCAGGGACCAACAGGACTTTCCATCAAGTCCTGTAAGCTTCCTGTGGGTATCTGGTGGGTCACTGTTGGTGCTAAATTGAATGGACCTATTATCCAATCAAGTAAAATGTAACTACCATGCTTGCTGCACAGTTTCATTGATTAAGTATTAGCTGTCAAAGTAGCAGGTTCTTAAAATGTGTAGGATGCACAGGTTCGTAAAATGCCTAAAATGTGTAGGATGCAATGGATCGCAGATACAAAATAATGCATTTTGGGTTTTTTGATCAGTTTCAAGACAACTGTGATCTTCACAAATATACACCCAGTAGCAGGGGAATTAATTGAGAATTCTCTGTTTTAACTACAGATGACTAGTGCAGAATATACAGCCATCATGCAATCTTATTTCTAAATGGACCTGCTGGATACAGTATTTCATGAGTTGACATCTTTATTAACATCTGGACACAACAGGAGAACTGAGTGCTGTGTCCCAGATTTTCTATCATAAGCAAATTATCTGAGGATTTATATATTAACTCAGTGTTAATTTCATGTGGTTTTTTTTTAAAATAGTACAACATACACCCCATTTTAAATCAGGGACATGTATCCCCTCCTAGACTGGTGTTGTGCAGACATGGCCCCCTTCCGGAAGAGAACATAACAGTGAGGCTTTTTGTGTGATTTAATCATAATATTGACAATTTTATCAAATTTTTACAAAACTGATATTGTTTCTTTTTTAAAAAATCTAACTCTTAGTAAGACTAGAATGGGGTTCTTTTAAAATAGAAAAGCATTCTTATGCTACTGCTCTTCTGGAATATTCATATTAAAAACCCTATGTAGCAAAATACAAACTGTAGCTAATAAAAGGTAATTCAGTCCACCATGATACTTTATACCATTAATATTCAGGGAATCCACAGTAATATTGCGTTATTAGCAAGTTGTATGCACAATGGCATTGGTAAATTTAAATATAAAACTATAAATCAAAACCCCAAACTTAGGCTGTGGCCATAACTGATATGGGACATGTATTAACTTTCCCCTTTAGATATTATTTTCATAACTACTGTCAGCAATCACTTTCAGCCTAAATAATTGGTTTTAGGAACTAAACCCTTTTCATAAATAGAAATAATTATATGGTGTTCATAAAGCTCCATGATAGAAAGAAGAATAATTCCTTTGATTTTTATATAATTTTATCACAACCCACCAAGAATAAATAAATAAATAGACACATGAGGATAGTTACCACTTTATATCCTCAAAACACCACACAAACATCCACTAATCGATCTAATGAGAGGCTAATTAATCTTCTGGGGCCCAACTTTAGTGTCCCACTTGTGATTTCTGTCATTGGGCCAAGTTGCAGAATTCAATTATTCCACTTTCCAAAATGAGGGTATTTTCTCACTCTCTAAATATAGGAGTATCTCATCATAAGTTAGAAAGTTGGCAAAAAAAAATTTAAATGTTAAAATCTTCTGTTAGAAAAATATAGATTTGTTAAACAAAAAAAATTAGCGTAGAAAGAAGGGTTGGGCCTCAATAAAAAAAGTAATTTATGCTTCAATGCAAAGAGAAAGAAATGGCTCTATGGGCAAAATTCAAGTACGAGTGACCAGCGTTTTAATTGTAAAGTAGGTGCAACATTTTTTAAAATGTTACAACACTGCATGACCTGTAATGCTCACAATATTTACATTAACTGCTTACATAAAACCATAAAAACTCTAAAGAGGAAGGAAAAAAATCTATATGGACTGAAACAAACTATTCCTAGCACCCACATCAATGCCAATATTAACCAATGAAATCAAGTGCACAAAAATACTTTACATAGTCTACTAATGTAAAGTATACATTGGTGAGAAAAGTACAAACCTAATTAGTTAAAAATGTCAAAAGAAGGGTTGGTCAATACAAATTCAGTTTTAGGGACCAAAAAAAAAAAAAAAAACTTGGGGGGGGGGGGAAAGAACTAAATATAAACATACACCCACTCACCCAAACATACACACACACATGAGTATTCATGAATAGAAACATCTGTTTAGACGAGAGCAGAAATTCAGGCTGGTACGAAAAATGGACATTAACTCTTTAAACATAACAAACACATCAACTCGTAACAAAACAAAACAAAAAAAAAGAGTGCTAACTAAACTACACAAAAGATCACTTCACATGAGATTCATGTAGGATTATGGCAGGCTGCCCTGCCATTACACAAAAGACAAAATGAACCTACCCAGCAGAAGGAAGGGTTTCTGTCTCCAGGCCACTGTAGCTTAGTGTAGCTAGTTGCATTCCCTCGGGTTGGGGTGTGGCAAAAAGGGAGAAGGGCTGGGTCCACAGGTGATAAGAGCAAGTCCTCTAGCCCAGGGGTAGTGCTGTGTGCGTTGGCACAGGAGAGCGGACCATGGGCATGTTGCTCCCTCAGATCCCTCTGGGGCTAATGGGGCTCATATCACATAGGAAAACGGAGCAGGTGACGTGGGCAGGGAATGAATACTCCTTGTGTAAGCACTAGATTTTGGTTATCGTTCTACTGGTGCTGTTACCAGCCATAGATGGTGCCAATTACTAGCAGTCTTTGCTAGGAGAGGTAACTAGGCCATTATAAGGAACCAAGTTCCAGAATAAAACACAATGGTGGTTTCCCAGATGAAGAGGTAGAAGGTGGTCCTAAGGACTCCATCTTGGGCCCAGGCATGGCAAACAGAGAATATGTTTCGGGCTGCCTGGGGAGAAGGGGAGGGCCACTGCTGCCACACGCAGCATCAACACTGAAAGTGACACTGGTATTTTAAAGATACTGGTATTTTGAGAATGCCTCGCGGCTTTAGGTTTGTGTAGTGTATGATCAGCTTTCTAACGCACGTTTCACATTTCTTTCAAACTTAACATAACATAAATAATCTGGTTAATAGATTCAACCTGCACATTTCTGCCACATTTATATGTATATATATAAATATATATATATAAATTCATATAAATTTATATATATATAAGAATCTGTTAATGGTATAAATAATTCTTATTAAATAAAATAAATCTGATATGTTACATAATACTGATAAAATCATTGGCTGGGATCCAAAGAGCTACCTTTAAGGTACACCCAAAGATTTGGGTGTGCCTAGCTGGATTCTTTTTGACACAAATATCCTTTTCACAAGAGACCCCACGCTGTATCATAAACTGTTTTTGTAAGTCCACTCAGGTTCAGAAGTGGTTTGCTACCCATATGGTTGGGAAGGAGATTTTCTGTTCAAGAAACACAGGCCCGTTGGGTGCACAGAACTAGTTCTGCAGTTCTTTGGATCCTGGCCAGTGCTGCTAGTAGTTTTGTAAGCCACCTTTCAGCTCTAGAATATTAATACTGGCCAGTGGGCATCAGTATCAGCAGTAGGGTGATTCAGTGACCACTTGTGCTGAGAGAGTCCCACTGAACTCCATAAAAACACCGAGGCAAAACTGGCCACTGAAAGTTCTTCTTTAATTTTAGGGACACTTTTTTCTGAACTGTAAGGTCTGACAATTAACAAAATTAGCAATGAGCATGGTTCTTAAAACTGGGCTATTGCTCCCATACATTAAAATCAATCATGTCCCCCGTTTCAAAAAATTGGGCTAGCCAATTTAGGCTATGAAGGAGTTCAAAAGAAATGGTGGTATAAGATGAACTTGATTTTAAAAACAGGTGGCTATGAAACTCTGTTAAAGCAATAGCGGACTAAAAATATTCTATCTAAATATTCTTAATAAAAAATCTACAGCATTCTACTTTAAAAACTCAGGCAAATAATAATAAAAATGCAACCAGCAGTTGCAGTGTTTGACTTCTTAATTTGACCTGCAATCCCACATCCCTTTAGGAATCTGCAAGGTTGCACTCTCCTACAGAGACCTTAAATGGAGTACAGCCCACTTCCAGGCAAGGTTCATTCCAAACAGACACTATAAATGAACACTCAGTGGCGAGAAGTGTTATGTCATAATTAAGGTATTACATAATCATGCCTTTTCAACTGCTGTTAAATACAAAAACAGCATCTTTTACATTATTATATAAAAGCATTTAGGCTGTATTTTTATTTATCACTTTACACTGGTAGTCTCTTGTATGTGTACTCAATAGAAACCAAAGAATTTTGTACACTATTTTTTTGTACAATAAAAGATAAAGTGTGCATTAGGTACGCTTGTACATGACAATATTGTACATTATTTACATTTGAGATATCGTCATGAAATTCTGTTTTATCTATATACACAATGAAAATTTTGCAGAAACATTTGGACTATTTCTTATAATCACAATTTTAGTATTATAGAAAAAAGGGTTCTATACACACACTGTAATCTTTTGAAGATCTGGATTAACTTCTCCTTCTTTACCAATAAGAATACTGTACCACTGTTTTGTTTAGCACCCTGTGGTGATGAACTCTATCCATCCTGATATTATATATATATGTGCATGTTGTTTTTTTTAAATAAGTACTGGACCAGCAACAAAGACATTCAATGTTATCTAGAGATCTTCCTCCTCTTGGGTTTTGGAGGCTTCAGCTGTCTGTCTCCCTGTGGAATTTGGTGCACCTGAAAAAAGCACAAAGGTAACAACGACAATGAAAATGCTGGAAGCCAGTTAACAATAATGAAATACTTGTTATTTATAGAGTATTTTTTTCATTGTGTTCAAAGCAGCCCATATACGTCATCTCCATAATCCTTATAAACAACTTTGTAAGGCTTTATTATTGGGTTAGATCCTATAAACGACTTGCATTCATGAAATGGGGCTTTCTGGCCTTCCCCTGCCAAGAATAGTGTTTCAGATTTTGGTAGTAGGGAGACTAAAGCTACATATAGGAGGTCAGGAGAAATCAGCACCCACCCCAAGTTGGGAAATAGAAGCATTTTCATGCTTGTGCAGAGCACCATTAGACCCAAGTAATTATTCCCATAGTAGAGGTGGGGATACAGAATGACAGTGAGCTGCCTACAGTGATGCAGCTAGGTAACGCTAAGAGTCTGCCCTGAATGGCGTTACCACCACACCCCTTTCGACTGTAAATGTGTATCCCTTCCCAACTGTAGGAGTGATGAAGTCAAACAATTTGTATGCAAGCCAAGAGGAAGTGTGCTAGACTGAAGCCCATTGATCATTTATTACGTATATTGCAAATTGCAATTCTTTACTTTCTTACCTGCGATTAAGCCTTATTGAACTCAAAGGAACTTCCTTCTTGATAGACATGCACTCGATTGCACTATAAGGGACCTTGAGTATGAGGCCTGTGGTTCCAGACTTAAGAGATGTCATTAAAAGGTCCCATTTTATTTATTCGCTTGCTTTCTTACTTTTCTTCCATTTTGGAACTCAAGGTGGTGTATGTTAGGTTCCCATGAGGTTTCTCATCCAGGCACTGACAGATGCAGACCTGCTTGGCTTTAGAAAACTTTATCAAGTCTCATGTCTTCATATCATACGCTAGGAATAATCTATGGTAGCTTCTAGTTCTCCGGGCTTGCTGAAATTATAATGGCTCTCTAATTGTAGGATTTAGCTTCAGTTGCAAAAATAGAACCATCATTTTGTTAGAATCACCCCCCCACCCCCCTGGCTGCTTTAAATAAGTTATATATTCTGAAGTTGGTACTCACATTCCCAGACATTTTGTCAAGTTCACTCATGGCCTCATGTATAGCAGCTTCTAAATGATTATTTAGCTTCCCACTTCTAGGATTAAAAACAAAGGAAAAAATTACAGGAATGCCCATGATTTTTTGTAGTAGAATATGCCATTTAAAAATATGTAATTTAAAGACATAAACTGCAAACTGAAATAACATTCTACTCATATTTTCAGCCATGGGAGACCATCCATTACATACAATATAGCAGTTTAGATTAAATGCAGCCTATGCCTCAAAAAGCATAAAAACAAAAAAAGCAAACTGTAACTTAAAAAAATTGCATACACTAAACACCTAGGCATAAAATCAATCTTTTTTTCTACATGAATTGCAAATTAACTTTATGGGGCAATCAGTATTTTAGTTTGCCTCTTTTAAAGGTGTTTCTTTTAAAATGACAAACTGCACAACAAAGAACACGTTGCTCAAAAGCAGAGCATGGCATTATCACATTTTTACTAAAATGCTAAAGTGGATGTTTGAAGAAAGGTTGTCGTGGTGGAGGGAGGAGAGAGAGAGAGAGAGAGAGAGAGAGAAAAAGAGAGAGAGAGAGAGAGAGAGAGAGAGAGAGACAAAGCAGCAGGTATCAAGAGGATAATGTATCTTTCTTTTTAACTTAGCTATGTGCAATCAGTATGTGCGCCAAAAAAAATTGCCTCTCACAAAGGCATGATTCAACTATTTAGGCTGCTTTAAAGAATCACCAGGCGGCTGCAGAATTTAACAATGGCTTGCTTTACCTGAGTCCCAAACTGAACAACACTGCATTTATTCCATAGCTGGAGAGTTCAATATGAAGAAAGCTTCTACAGTGTGTCTTCTACCTTCAGTCTAATTACAGAATATTCCATGATATCTATGGCTTTTATGGATCTTAGGGTTCCATATATGCTTATGTACTTTAGGGCCATTTGCACAATATTAATTTCTTATGTGTATATAGCATCCATAGTGGAAACTCCATTTACACTGTCAGATGTGACAAACACATACAAGTTCATTTTGCAACAGCGATTAAACAAACACATTATGGCATATGCAGAGTCTATTCCATTTTCTACATATATGTTGTATCCAGGAAGCAAATCAATCTTGTCTGCCTTGGCCCTTGGTTACTGAAAGAAACAGATAACCGGGTGGCTTTTGCAAGGCAGCATACAGTAATTAAGCTAACCAATGATTCTGGATTTTTCAGAATTTTTCAAATTGCTTAACATGCAACTTTTTAGTGCCTTGTTTTAGTTTCATATCGCACCGACCCCTCTCGCTCTCCAGGCTTCAGCGAAAGCCTGCATTCGCCCCATAGGACGCACCCAGATTTCCCCTTCATTTTTGGAGGGGAAAAAGTGCGTCCTATAGGGCGAAAAATACGGTATGTGTACTTTTCTTCAGAATTCACCCATCAACTGCACCATGACCACACGGTGGCCAGAAGAAAACTGGCCCACAAACATTTAATCTTGCCTGCATCATTTATATTGCACTTTTATCCAAGTGGTCTGTACACAAAAAGGACTGAAATGTTAAGGACTCTTCAGAGAAACCGGAGTAAGTTATAATATGCTTAGATATTACAGGTGCAGAATACACCTCTTTCTAGAATGGTCAAATTGAAGACTTACATGTTTGCATGAAATGACTGCATGTCTTTGTGGCAGAGAACGTTTCAGATTCACTCAAACACAATTGGATTATTATGAAAATAAAATAGCAAGGAATATGGGATGTTCCCCCGCCCCCAGTTTGTTTTCGGTTAGATGTGTTGGGCTGGCTGTGGACATGTAACCATGGTCTGCCTTTGCCCAGGAAATACATTGGTCCCTTTGGGCCATAATGCCTTTGTGGGTGCACTGTCCTGAGAGAATCTTAAATAGAATCTCCTGAGCAGTTATAGGTGCCCCTACCAATCTTCATTGTCTGCACCCCCAACTGATGATTGTAGAGGAAACTGCAATGAGATCAAAACTAAAAGCAAGGCATTGTTCATCTCTCCCTACAAGGAAAACATCACATCATGAGATAAGGTGCAGACAAGAAATCTGTGTGGCTGGCCTAAAAGCATGGCTCAGTCAGAAAGCTCCTTCTGATATAGCTCAACAACCCCTTCTGTTACCAGAATGAACAGTAAGCTTCCCTCTCCCCTCCTGTGTGGGAGAGAACTATTTTCCTATGGTGCAGCCCTACCTGGCAATAGTTGCCTGTGAATGTGGGGAAGCGATTGCCTTGAATTTAATAGATATAAGAAAAGATTAGATGAAACAAAATTAAAATAGTGAATTTTATTTATAAAAGGCTTCCTAAGGTACCCTGGAGTTAACAAATATAAATCATTTTGCTATAACGTTACAGTAACAGGCAAACAGTAATATTAACAGAAGTTAGAACTGGTAGCAGTATCGTTTTTGTATTCATGCAGATATAGTATTTTCCTTTGTGCCCTATACAATGTATGCAGAATTGATGCTAAAAGTGCCAAAACTAAAATTTGTTTAACTTCAAATATTATCCTTATATAAACAACTATTTGTGTGGCCTACATTTTATTTTGGTGTACCTCTTGTCTAATTACTGCATGTGTTCAAATAAATGTCTCTGCTCTCTTCCCCCGCCCCCTGCCTAGCTGCTTGTGTGGTGCTACATTGGAAAGGGGGTGTTTGTGCTTAGCTAAACTAAAAAGGGTGTTAATTGCTTCTCCTCTGACTGATGTGCCCTCTCTGCAGGCTGCTCACTTAATTGCTCACCTGCTCATTGCTTTTTAATCTGTTAAGGTGTATCATTTTTCCCTCTCTACAAGATGCATAGTGGCTTTAAAGCTGTGGTCTACTTTTCAGTGTGGTAATTACTAACGGGATACACTAATCAGCTTGTTAGCTCATCAGGGAGCATGTTAATTTCATGATCTCTGGCAAGCTCTATGGATGGGCTTGGCTAATTGCCATCTTTGGGATTAGGAAGGAACTTCCCCAGCTCAGATTGGCTAGTGACTGGGGGGGGGAGACAGAGAGACAGAGAGACACAGAGAGAGAGAGAGAGAGAGAGAGGAGAAGAGAAGAGAAGAGAAGGAAGATGGGCAAAGAGGCAGTGGCTTTTGTTGTCTCATCTTCTTCCAAGCCCAACTGACTCCTAATTGGTGTGTGTGCATGCGTATGGAAGCTGTAAGCACACCAAAAACTACAATTCTTCTTTCAAAATTAACTTCAGTCTTTGTAAAGAGTGTCATTTATCTCTAGGATAAAGTGAACCCATCCTATTAGTGCAAGAATTTCTGCTTGTGCAATAAGACTTGCCCTCTTTTGTCTCCGCATGTGTGACCTACACCCTCTCCAAATCTGCTCTGGAGGTTGGGGGAAAACCTCTAGGACAGGATTAGTGGGTGCACCAGGTGGGAGAACATTTCATTGGGCACTGATGAAACGTAAGACTTAGTGCTACGCTGGAATCCACTCTTCATATATATAGAATACTTACTTTCTATTCCTCTTTCTGACATGGTTGTAGGCTTCCAGACCTTCTGTTAGTGTCTTCAACTTATCAGGCTCCACCTGAGTAAAGACATGAACACCAAGTCAGTCATTTTCAGAGTTTTCTTACAACTTTGTATCACGGTTCTTAACTATATTTACCACTTGTGAGAGCAGATGAAGACAACTATTCTTCACTCAGGCATCCAGTTATTAAATAATGATTTGCAGATAGACACACAGTCTTACAGTCTATGATCCCATGGGTTTCTGTCTCCATAACATTAATCTGCTTTTTAAACTCGGTTATTCAAGGCAACAACAGAGACACCTTCAGATACATTATACAAACAAAAATAAAAACCTTCAACACTGACTACAGCCCACCTGGCATGGACAGCAAGGAAGGCCTCAGTCAGTAGAACATGAGACTCTTAATCTCAGGGTTGTGGGTTTGAGCCCCATGCTGGACAAAAAGATTCCTACATTGCATGGGACTGGACTAGATGACCCTTGTAATACCTTCCAACTCTACAATTCTATACAATTCTAGAATTCTTCTGGGCTTCTTGAAGGTGAACAATACAGTCACAGTAAAAGTGTCCTATAGAATGCAAACCAATTGGCACACATGCCAAAAAGTCCATGAACATTACTCACAGGTATAAGTCACATATAAAACCCCTTGCATATCTATATTTACATATGAAAAATCTGTTCTGTATGTGGATGATTTTGCAATTGTAAAGTGCCAAATTTACATATGAACGTTTAACAATTCATATTAGTAACAACATTTCTTCCATCTAGGTCCCGCACTGCATAAGAGCCAAGGACTAGCTCAAACACAAGAGAACATCTTGGCTTACAACTCTTGTGATATATGTTTTAGTGGTGGCAGCAGGAATAGCAGCAACTGCCTAATATTGTGCTGGTTTTGGGCAAAAAGTCCCAAAGTCACACAGGAAAATTATAAAAGGGCATTTTTCAGAGCAGGATGGAAGGAAAAGATTAATCATGGCACTTATTGCAACATCATCAGGGAGTTTAGGGTTAACGCAACTGAAGTCCCAACTTACTTGCCTCAGATTTAATGTTACTTTAACTTTAGTGGAAACAATCAAGGTTTGCACCGTATCAGCTAAAGTCTTGGATAAAATTTACCGGTACCTGTCTACACAATTTAAATGGCAAGTGAATGAGGTGGTTTGTAAAACAATTATGCTTAATCTTAGTATCATTGATTATTAAAGCAACACATTTTGTTTTGGTACCAATATTCCACTATACAATTTAGTCCACTGTAATTAACAACAAAAACTACAAATTGGGCAACACTAAAGAGAGTTCAGCTGTTGTGAAATAAGGAATAAAAATTATAGATTTCAGCACCAGATGGCTCAAGTCAATTCCATTTCTAATTGAACTTTGTAAAAGCATGATTTCTTTGTTTTGTGCAGCCGTATGTACAAATGACATTACAATTATCATGTGTAGATAACTTTGTTTTTCAGACGGCATTCAAGAACTTCACAGTTCATTTCACCAACCCAATCAATGAAATTAACATTTAAAATCTGAAATAAATTCTATTAGTTTATCTTCATTGTTGCATCTTTGGTGTTTTTTCTTTTAAACAAAACACACACACACACACACACACTTAAATAGACAATTATCTTTTTGTATCAATAATAGCGAATTTATACATTGTATGAATGCATAAAGTCAACTGAACCATCACAACAACAAAACTCCTGCTATGAACTTCAATTGAGCAACAGGACTGAAACCTAAAGCCTTTATCCTGAACGTTTGCACGATTTAAGAACTTGGAGTGGCCAATTAACTTTACATCAGTATGTATCACAGCATTTGTGATATGGCAGTGGTCCAGCATTTGGTGTTCCGTATCCTTTTTAACTGATCTGAGGACTCCAAAAGGGTAAATATAGGCATTTGCTGATCAACACCATAATGCTATCACTCTAGCAATGTCCCCACTGTATGGAATCGATAACTGTGGATCCCATACTGATGTTAGTATTGCCTATCTGAAGTTAATCAGAACAGATATAATATCAGCTATATTAAAGCTCAGCATAGAACGAACATGCTGAAGAGATTATCTGAAGATATGAATCTGGGATACTAATTCATTTTGCATTAGTAAATCTTATATTATGACAATTTTTAATCCCTGAAAAAAGGTTCTCCAGAGCATAGTACTTATATCTCATCTCATACAGAGTTAAATAGTCCTTTGATGAGAAGTACAGGGAAAGCAGCTTCTTAACTCAAGATCTAAAAGATTCCAAAGATGCTTATAGCTGACACAGAACCCCATTTTCTAGCTCTGGAAATAAACTTATGACAGCCCATTTATAATTCACAAGTGATGTCATCATTTAATACAGGTCATCATGATGAACACGCATGCAGCGAACTGTTCTAGAGTTCCTGGCCAATATTAAATTTATTTCATTTATTTATCTGAATTTGTATACTGCTTAATTGTAAATAAAAACTCAAGCAATTTACAAAGAATATAAAATATACGTTACAATTGTCAATGGAAGTCAAAGTTATCAATGGTGTTGGGTTTTTTTTTAAAGAAATCACCTTAGCACTATCTCTAATAACATTTAGTTATATTTTCCTTTATTAAAAATATTTTTACTGCATATTTCTATTGGAAAAACCTCTGGGGATCTGAACTGATATTCTCCTCCCAAAAAAATTATTTGAAAAAACAATAAATGCACAGAATGTCCTAAAATTATAATGAAGTTCCTGGAATTACCTCTTGGTATAAAGGTTTTAAAATCAAAAATCCATTAAACTTCCATTAATTTAACAAGTCATAAATTAGGAGTAACACAATGTGGCTCCTATTAAAGTAGTAACAATATCTACTAATAAATGTTCCTACAAAAGCTAGTCGGCTGAATTTTTTGTTTTGTTTGAGAAGCTCCATCTCCCATCTGTTGTAATATGAAGACAAGCACTTAACTTTGAAACACAGGCCTTAGGTTTTAACACTGGTATTGAAGAACTTGGTACAACCAATAGGAGAGTTTTGATTTGATCAACATACCTCATTCTGTTAGGACAGTTTCATTAGCTTTGGCTTGAATCCAAAGGACCATGTGTACAAGGAGACATTTTGCCTCTATCCAGCCCCATCAAAAGTGTTCCAGATGGTCAGGGGACTTTTTAAAATACCATATTGGCTTGAATATAAGCCTCACCTTTCCCCCAAATTCCGACCGTGAAAAGTTAAACTGCGGCTTATATTTGCAACCTTACGGTATGCAGCCAGGAGAGGGGGGCCAGGAGGGCAGCAAAGCAATGCCCACCCTGCACATAGTCCCCCGTCCTCTCCCCCAAGGCGAGGAAGGGGAAAGGCTGCTGGCAATGCAGCGTGACTCCCCCCCCCCCCAGTATGCAGCCAGGAGCAGCGAGGAATGGAGCAGCTTAGATTCAGGTATTTTTTCTTTTCTCTCTCTCCCGCCTCCAATTTTAAAGATGTGGCTTATATTAGGGCCAATACAGTAGAATGGGGGGGGGGGGGACCAGCAACAATAATAAAGTTGATGATAACTACCTTTAAATTAAAAGGTAAAGGTACCCTTAACCGTTAAGTCAGTCACGGAGGACTCTGGGGTTGCGGCGCTCATCTTGCTTTATTGGCCAAGGGAGCAAGCATACAGCTTCCAGGTCATGTGGCCAGCAGGACTAAGCCACTTCTGGCGAACCAGAGCAGCGCACGGAAACGCCGTTTACCTTCCCGCCGAACCTACCTATTTATCTACTCGCACTTTGACGTGCTTTCGAACTGCTAGGTTGGCAGGAGCAGGGACCGAGCAACGGGAGCTCACCCCTTCGCGGGGATTCGAACTGCCGACCTTCTGATCGGCAAGCCCTAGTCTCTGTGGTTTAGACCACAGTGCCACCCGTGTCCTTACCTTTAAATTACCATGCATTATAATAAATGTGAATGTTGTACAAATTTTTACGACTTCGGGGAATTAAATAAATCTATCATAAATTCATATTTAAAAGGCATCAACAGTGTAAGTTGTCAGAATGCATTTGGTGTATTTTTTCAAAAGTAAATTGGTCCTTTCCCTGAGCTATCTGTAAGGCTCACAAGTAGGAGAGAAAAGCAACCCTGCCCCTTTGCGACTGTAGTCATGAAATAGGAAGGAAAACTCCATCAGCACATTAAAGGGTATAAGCAATAATATCTTTTCAAAAAGCAACAGAGAGATTAAAATATTGTGTAAGAGACACATTTGTTACTAATAAGATAAAATAAATGCATGTATAAATATACCTTCCCATCCTCAGTGCTTTGTTGACATGAGTTGTGAATATCATCTTCTCTTACTAGTTTACCAGGCCATGAAGTCAGTCCTTTTATTTGGCCCCAGACCAAGTCCCCAACGTTAAACGTCCTTGGCCTGTAATGTAGCAACTCATTTGAAGAAGGGGATTCAGGATTCCTTAGGTCATCTTCACTACTAATGCTTTTAGCATCTGAAGGACTAGGCACACACCCATTAACGCTTTTGGCATTAAAGTCCCCATTATAATGGATGTAGTCTTTAACTAGAGAACTTTCAAAGCTATTGGAGGAACTTGGAGACTGCTCCTCCACTGCCAGGTCTTGTTTAGAAGCATTCAGCAACTCTCCAAAACCTCTGCTTTGTTGAGGCCTGTTTCCATTCATGTGTGCACATCGTTCCACAGTGTTCTCTAGTCTTTCTTTAAAACTCATCATAGTTCTTTTGTAATTGCTATACCTGAAGTTCTCCTCCAACATCTTATCACTTTGACAATTTCGCTGGGGTAACAGTATTGGATGCTGCTTGCCTTGAACTAATGGCAGTGTGGAGACATTATTAGGTCTTTCATGGCAAGGACTGCTGTGGATATGGGATGAATGGTCTAAAAATTCCTCACACTTCCATCTGTTCATTTCCCCTCCAGGGCTTTGTTCCCCTTCCCATTGTTTTTTGGGTGTGTTGCAACCTGTTGTTTTATAGTATTCCAAGCCCTCCCCCTCACTGGAATTTTTAAGGTGTTCTGAATTCTTCAATATTCGTGCCCCCCTCGTGTTCCTTGCCCTACCTTCATGATCAGAAATGCCAACGTTTCTTCCGTGGATTACTGCACTGACCGCACTAGAAAGATTTAATGGGTCACCAATTGAGGCTGTGAAGGCACTCATGGCACTCAGGGCTGGAATGGGGCTCATTTGTGTCGTACTGTTCACTGCGGTGGTGATAACTACTTGCATCCCCTTGCTTGCAGCATCTACCACTGCTTTGTAGATAGCATCGACTGAACCATCTCCCGGGGTAGCTAGGCTGAGGCTGTCCTTTGCCTGGTGCCCTACAGACGGCTCTGTCCTTTGCTGCAAGTTGCACACCGTATCTTGAAATGGAGGAAGTGGGGTGTTGGAACTCTCGGGAACTGGTGGCATCCCCATTTGACTGATCATTCTTTTGTTCAGAAAAGCTGCCTCCTCTTGCATTCTCACCTTTAAAAATCAGAAGGAGGGGAAATACGATCAGGTTTTGTTTGGTTTCTAATAGCAATTTCAGGTCACAATTGTTTCAAGTCAAGACAAAAACTAAAAGCATGCGTGAAGAACTACTATTCATATTGATTCAAATTCATTTTTCATGTTGTTAGAAGTGAATGAAAACACACAGGGACAAAAATAAAATATAGTCTATGCCTTTCCCTAATCAAGACACTGCCCAATCTCCAAATCCGGCAGCTAACCACAAACAGGAGCAGGTGCACCACAATATGTTACTGGGGAGCAAATAGTGCTAAACTGCTCGCCTTAAAAAGTTCTGTATTTTTATACCCTTGTTAGCAGAATGCAGCTACACGCCCTCGTAAGGCTTCCAATCCTACAAGCTCAACCTCAGTTTTTTTTTCTATTCTTGATTCCTTACTTTGGCTTGAATTACGGTACCCCGAAACACACTGCATATGAGGAAGTCGCCCTCGCAGTCCCTGGGAAATGCTACTAATAGGCCCTTACAGCACGTACACTCCTTGGAATTCTCCATGAACCTACCTATACTTTCAGATCTTCTTCAGAGGCCCTCTGCTGTCTGCGGTCCCGACTGGTTACCTAGGCTAGGGCCTTTTTGGCAGCAGTGCCATAAGGAACTCTATTCTTGGGAAACTCTCCTTTCTCTTGGCACTTTTTCTAGAGAGCCTTTAGAAGATGCTGAGCTTGAGGCAATGCTCTGCTTGTGTTTTGCTGGGCATGTCTGCCTTTATACTTTACAAGTAAGTTATTGTTTTATGTTTCTGTTTTGCTCATGTAACTTCTGTTTTATTCCATGTTTTAATATGCTTTTGGATTTGTGAGTTTCCTAGGAGTTTTATTTATTTTTTTACTTTAAAAAGTGGGAGGACAATGGTGATACTACTTCTTCTTTTATTGCTCCCCCTGAGGAGGGGGGCGGAGTTGGCTTCTGCTATTTAAATTCAGTTTAAGTCTATAGGACCTAAAGTGCAAAATCTGCCGTTAAGATTGCGGCCTCATTGAATACCTTAATAATGTTTTTTCAGTCTCCATGCATGGAGTTTCTTGCGTTTTCCACCTATTTGATAAATTCTCTCTTTATCTAACCATCACTGCAAATGTTTCCTTTGAAAAACCCTTTATCACACACTTGCCAAGTTCACAATCTACTATCCAGTTGAACTCAAGCACGTATATTCTATATGTATTATTGTAAGTATCACTCTCATGCTACCAAACATTTGTTTGTTTATGTATTCATTTACATTATCTACCAGCTGTCTTTCAGAATAAGCCATCCCAAGGCAGCGTAAAATAAAAGATATTAAAACAACACAATAGAATATGAATAGCTAAATGGCAGCAAAATTCAAACTGAGAAAAGCCAGCAACAGACCAATCCAAAGATTAGAAAATCAAAGAGTCTTTAGGGTTTGTTTATAATTCTGAAGTGAGGGAGCCAAACAAAGTTAGCAGGAGAGGAAGTTCCAGACTAGCAAGAGGCTTTATCAGATTTCATCGACTCATTACAGTCAGGTAAAAGCATGTGCCCTGCAAATCAGTAAAGGGCAAAGTCTGGGGAGAGGGGGCATTTCCTGGGACTAGATAGAGAGGCCTGTAGAAGCCGGTGTTGGGAGCCCTTTAAAATAATAAGTTACAGCCAGCACTTTGAATTGAACTTGGAAGCAAAGGGATAACCAACGCAGCTGATGCAGGACTGCTATTACATGCACAAAGCATGAGACCCCACAAGTGCCCTTCTGTAACTACTGAAGATTTCAAACTTTGTTCAACAGCAGTCTTATTTACAAAGCATTGCAGAAGAAGAAGAAGAAGAAGAAGAAGAAGAAGAGGAGGAGGAGGAGGAGTTTGGATTTGATATCCTGCTTTATCACTACCCAAAGGAGTCTCAAAGCAGCTAGCATTCTCCTTTCCCTTCCTCCACCACAACAAACACTCTGTGAGGTGAGTGAGGTTGAAAGACTTCAGAGAAGTGTGACTGGCCCAAGGTCACCCAGCAGCTGCATGTGGAGGAGCGGGGACATGAACCCGGTTCCCACCGCTCTTACCCACTACACCACACTGGTAGGCTGGAAATAACCAGTCCGTGCATGACTGTGGCCAGGATTACTTTCACCAGATAGGGTTGTAACTCTCAATCCAGCTGAAGTGGGTTGATGCTGGCACTACCCAAACCTGAGGAAGACCCAGGCAAACTTGGCTCTTTGAGGGAAGGGCAGCCCCAACCAGGACCAGTTGCAATCTTTTATCCAGTACAATAGTCTTCTTAATTAATCACACCCCTATCTTGTGTGTATTAAATTTCTCCTTTTTTGCCCTCACTAACCCTAAAGAAGAGACATCACCTTGCCAACAAAAAGCAGAGACATCACCTTGCCGACAAAGGTCTGTATAGTTAAAGCTATGGTTTTCCCAGTAGTGATGTATGGAAGTGAGAGCTGGATCATAAAGAAGGCTGATCACCGACTAATTGATGCTTTTGAATTATGGTGCTGGAGGAGACTCTTGAGAGTCCCATCGACTGCAAGAAGATCAAACGCATCCATCCTTAAGGAAATCAGCCCTGGGTGCTCATTGGAAGGACAGATCGTGAAGCTGAGGCTCCAATACTTTGGCCACCTCATGAGAAGAGAAGACTCCCTGGAAAAGACCCTGATGTTGGGAAAGATGGAGGGCACAAGGAGAAGGGGACGACAGAGGACGAGATGGTTGGATAGTGTTCTCGAAGCTACCAGAATGAGTTTGACCAAACTGCGGGAGGCAGTGGAAGACAGGAGTGCCTGGCATGCTCTCGTCCATGGGGTCACGAAGAGTCGGACACAACTAAACATCAACAACCCTAAAGAATCTACATCAACTGTAGGCTATACTATGATATTTTCACAATCTGCATCTAAGCTTTCCCCCCAGTATTATCTATCAAAGCCTGTATGGAAAAGCAGTCTAGCAATATTTGTCATGGCTACATTAAACAGTTACCAACATTAAATATATGCATGATTCATGTCTAACAAAGCAAAAAAAACAGAAAGTCACATAGCACAATGTGAGGAAGATAAAAAGCACCCTGAAGGCCATGATTTTTGCAAACACAGGGAAATATTTAGTTGTCTAGAATAACAAAATGATGTATTTTGCTATTATTCTCAAAGAATAAAAGCTTTTCTTCTGCTACCCTCTGCATTAATTTTCATCCAGCTTTTGAGTTTGGAAGTACTATAATGATGTTACTGCACAAGATAGCTCTCTTTTATGATCTAGTAGCCGCTGATATTTTCTGTCATTTTCTTAGCTTAACTTATGCACGCAGATAGCAATGACAGGGAAGATATTTAAAAAATGCATTTACAGGGATTTGTTTCAGAATACTTAAGTCAATGAAAGTCTTCTAAACTTAAACACTGATAAATAAGTATAACACCAGGTCCAAGTATTGAGGAGAAATACTTTTCCATTGCCATTCTGAAGAGCAGTACCACAGTTTTTCCTTGTAACTTATGAGAAGTGAAAAGTTCACAATGTAACAGTCTTAGAATAATCGACGGATGTTAAAGTGCTGAGATAATAAAATGGGATGATTTAACTTCATACAGACATTGCTTTAAAATCCGCAATAAACTATTGAAGCAGTATAGGAATTTGTATTATTTTTCATGGATAACTTGAAAGAACAAACCAACTTCTACCTGGAAATTCTGGAACAGACAAGCCATAGGGTTTGAGTTGTTAGGTGGCCCAGGAATGGGGGGCTGTCCTTGAAAGCCTTGGAGATTCTGATAGCCTTGAAGAAGCTGCTGTTGCTGATTTGATGGAAACATTTGATTGTTGTTGAACAGTGACTGTAGATGCGTCAGTTGATGATTATTAAGGGTAGTATTTATTGATGACATGTCACCTGCAATTCCAAACATATAGATATTTAACTCAACAATTTTCTGAAGGTGTAACACATGGGTCATATTTTACCACTTAGTGACAAGATGTGGAATAAAACTCCCTCACAACCCACCCTTCAGTGAATCAATATTTCAGGGAACTAATATGCAAGGTATGGATTTCTTTCACAGCCAGCAGTCTTGCTTACAATGAAGTCTAACTCTGGATTCGCCTTGCATATACTAAATGCAACTTCCATGGCGTTTCTTAAATAGCAACATATTCTACAGCTTATTAAACAATCATTTAAGTACTCTCTTGTTAACAATTTTTTTTTTTTAAATCCTATTTAAATGTTTAACATTCCTACTACTAATACTGTAATAAAACCTTGTAAACCAATAACGGCACAAATTATAGAGACTGTTTACATTTAAGTGACTTATTTTTTACAAGACCTTTGCAAATGAATAAAACTTTTACACTTCTTTTTTTTAAAGCCATAACCAGCTAAGGAAAACTAGAAGCTACAATCTCATAATACTTAGTTGATGCAAGAGAGGTTAGTTTTTATGAATGGGATCCAAAAGGCCCCCATACACATGTACCTTTGCATGAGGCTTGCTCGATTTCCTTCTCTGACCACACTACTTTATGTCGCGTCAAAAGCTACAATACAACAGAAATAGAGGACTACGTGGACGTGAGAAAACCTGGTAGGTGTGTGGAAGCTCTGCGCACAATCCTTTGCACACCAGCCTACTTTACAGGCACCTATGTAATGCTAGAGCATACACTTAGAAGACACAAGCAGTTTGGCACAAAATGCACAAGTATTATGAATAAGTAACAAATCTGGCGAAGAATTCAAATTTTATCGCAAGTTCATAGCAAGTTAGGTCTGTGTTTATCAGAAAAATGCTTGTGCATAAAACTTCTATCTATGTTTTATTAGCAGCAATTCACTGAACATACACACACACACACACAAACAAACACACAACCAGGTAGGGATATTCATAAAGGAAGCACAAGAATTTGGCAGACTCTCAGGTCCAATTCACACATTTATATCACTGTTGTACAGTCATGTTCCAATGAAGGACTTCCCAATAAATGTGAAAATCCTCATATGAAAATCTAGGATATTACTCTCTTAGATTTAAACATGTGAACTGGAATTAAACTTTCTATTGATGTTTGTCAAGTTGTTTAGAAACCATTGGTTTCTTACCAAAAAATGAGAATCCAAGAAGCATGGGAACTTAAGTGTAGAGTGCTAGAAGGGCAGCCTATTGCCTTGAACCTGTGGAAGACTGTACTCTGAGTGCTTTATATATACTGTGTCATCATAATCTAGGGATTGGACACATTGATTATTATTATTATTTAATTCAGATGGACTTGGAAGCTTATCTATTGCACAGCTACTCATACTAACCCTGTGATGCCTTGAATATATATCTATATCTTTATCTATTAAAAAAATGCTGCATCCCAAAGATGCATCTACGAGATTTGAAAAAAGTAAAAGCCATTCCAATTGGTTGGTTGAATTTTGATGGCATCATACTTTCTAAATAATAGGGTTTTAAAAAATGCTGTTTAAAAATGTCTGTCAATTATATTTGCAGTCTTTCACTGGAATGGTTAAGCAAGTTAACATAGCATAAACGTTTTTGGGAAAAAGTGCAATGAAATGGAGTTTTGAAAAAAAGGTTGAAAAAAGAAGTTCCCACCCACCACCATTTTTTTTTTCCTTTTTAAAAATCTGTGAAAATATTTAACTTACCAAGTAGACCTGTCCCCAGTAGAGGGTTAAGTAGCTGTGGCACCACAGAGTTACTGTTGAGTTTAGCTGAACCAGATGTACTCCCAGCATTATTAGATATGCTCAGCAATGTTTCTGCCATTGACACCACTGCTGTCCCACCAAGTGTTGAGACAGACAGTGCTGCCACTGCTGATGATGTAGTGGCTGTGGTAGTGGTAGCCTGGGAGGAGGTTGCTATGGAAACCTCTGGATGATTAGCAGGGTTGCCCGATGTAGAGTTCAGAACACCACCCAGCAGCTGGGGATTCAAGGGCATTAATCCTGAGGCCCCAGTGACAGCTGGAAGGAGCAGGGGGTTTGAAGTAGTGTCTGTGCCTGAAAAGCTTGGGAAAGGGTTTCCCAGGGAACTGGTTAACAGGGTATCAGCTCTGTTGGTATCTGACTGACTGCTAAGCAAGTGATCTGGTGGTGGGGCTGTCATCTGTGTTACTGAGGGTACAGGATTGTGTTGCTGTTGCTGTAACAGATCTGAGATGGACAGATTGAAAGGTGCTAAGGGGAACATGGCAGCTGTTTGGGCTTGGTTCTGTAGAAGAGCTGCTAGCAGCTGGAAATGAACAGGTTGCAGCACCTGCCCATCCACATCACCGGAGAGCAAAGCTAAAGCAGCATTTACATTTGGGTTGAGAATACCTAAAGGATTGAGGGTGACCTCAGACTTGCCTTCTCCTGCTGAAGGCTGCAGTATATTTAATAGATTCTGGTTTAGGAGGTGCTGCTGATTCACTGGCAAAGAGATAGGTAGTGAACTAAAGAGGTTTGGATTCAAAGAGTGCGGAAGGTTGTTGTTTGAAGTGCTGTTCTGTGGAAAATGCAGAGCATGTTCATGACCAACAAAAGGAAAGTCATTCCCAAGGGGGAGCTGGCTATGTAGTGGGTTTCCAGCTGCAGTTGTGACAATGACACCATCTTGAAGAACGGATGTGGTCTTGGTGATGGCAGGTTGACTGGTGCCAGCTATAGCTGTGGATGATGGTGGTCCTGTCCTTCCTGCAAACGAGAAAGAAAGAAAAAAGTAACACACATTGAAAGATAAATGCTATAATGAATAACTGGTCATAAATATCAACTGGAGTTTGCAACACTCAGACAAGGAAGAATATATCTCCTGCCTTATTTACAGTGACTCACAAAACAGATAATTAAAAAACCAGCAAAAGTACTAAATCATGTTACAAGTATTCAAAGCAGTATTAAACTACCTGAAAACAACAAATGTGTGGAAACAGAAAGCTGGCTTTTCTTCAGATTTTATTTGTTACATTGAATGAATGCTGCACAATGCAATTTAATACTTATGTTATTGTCAAACGCTTTCAGAACACTTTAGGTAGTATGTCAACTGAATACATAAATAAAAACAAGTGCTTCCATATTTTTCTAAAAGTCACTAGGGTGATGCACTGTATAACATATTCTGCAACTTCAAGTCTACTACTGAGATAGCCTTGGGCCATCTCCTAGCATAAACAAGACTACCGCAGGGCTACTCTCTGTCCTTCAAAAGAGAACCACTGCATAGGGCATCCTGGACCATTTTAAAGGAAGCTCATATTCAAGCCACCTGCGTTTTTAAAATACAAAATAGAACTTGTAATTAATTATTTCAAGCACTATAATGGGAAATATATGAGAAAGATTATATAAGAAATATTTTGCATTAATGCATTACTTAAAAACTCAGCCTCAACAAGACCATTTATTTATTTGTGGTTTTGTGGGGGGTTTTTTATTGTTGTTTTTGTTCTTGAGCAAATACCAAGTACAGTGTCAGAGTATGAGGTAGGCTTAAATTCTAATAATAAGATTGTAGAAAGTTAAGGAAGACAGATTAGCAATCAGAACAAACAAATTCCATTCTCAAGACTGCCACCATGTGGCTTTACATATCAAAAACATAATGGGAAATATACAGATAAAATATGCATGTATGCAAAAGCACGGCTCTTGAGAATGTGATAAGAAAAGGACTAGGCAGAATAGAAGCTAAATCTAAAGCTCACTGTCAGAGCATTCTGAAAGTCCCACTATTTACATATTGTTGTAAGTTCTGCACAGTACAGAAAATATTATAAACCTTTGTCACATTTATATCCTATACTTCTGTCAGGGAACTGCCATCAGTGCCGGAGGGAGAGAGCAAAATCCAGAGGGATTCCGGAGAGCGCCCCGGCATTGGGAGAGGCAGCCCATCTTCTGGGGAAGAGAATCAGCGTAGCACCAGTAGAGAAGGGGGGCAGATGGGGGAAGCGGCGAGGCGGTCCCATGACTCCTTGCCGGGGACCAGCGGGGAGAGTAGGGGTCCTCCGCTGCCTACGCCCTCCTTGCGCAGAAGGCTTTCGTGCAGAGACAGCAGGAGAAGACTAGGCGTCAAAGAGCTTCTTTGCTGGAAGAAGTTTAAGAAACGCCCACTGACGGATTCTGCCAGCGATTGAGACAGCCACGGGTGAGTGGCTGTCCGGACAGAAAAGGTTCACTCAGGCAATCCAGCCAGGTGTTTGCACCGGCTTACGCACGAGCAACCCCTAGAACCATTACACCTTCCTCCAATAAGATCAAGGCAGGGTAAATGGCCTTTTACCCGTTTTATTTCCACAGAAACTGAGGGTGGTGAGACTGAGAAGTAATCACTTGGTCAAGACTATCAAGCAAGCCTCACAGCTACCACATTTAAACTCAGCTGTAAAGCTCTTCACACTTTATGCAAAAATTACCAAAACGCCTTAGGTCTTATTTACAGAATGTTGTTTGCAGACACATATGCATTATATAGGCACTGCTTTCATTTCTGTGTGAAACATACTTCCATACTTTTTCAATACAAACATACTTCCATACTTTGTTTTTCAATACAAACATACTTCCATACATTGTTTTTCAATATTTTTGTATTTTGATTAATAAAACCAGGATTCTGAAAATAAAAGTTATTCTAGTTCTCTCAATCCAATAAAGCAATGCAAATAGCATGTAAAATATTATGAGACTATTCATGTTATTATTGGACTCCTGCAAAACACATTTGTGGGCCTACCTTGGAAGAGAATCTGGAAAGGGTTGGGTAGTTTGATCTCGGAAAGCAAACATGCACATACATCCATAGGATCTATAATACTTGTATGCATACCATGGTGGTAAGGCAGAAAATGTTTTGCCATCATGGAAGTTTAGTCTAGGCTCCATGGTGATTTAAGCCCTGCAGTTAAGGCACCACCATTCATTAAGGGAGCCAGAGGAGGCTTGGCCAAGTTAGTCAACGAACAGTCAATGCTTCCATAGATGAAGGTGTAGTCTCATCCAGTCTTAAGGTGGCTCTGGCTGAAGAAACCCTCTCTGGATTTCACTGCACGTTTTAGACCAAGCAGTCTAAAATGTCCAGTCTCTGGGCAAAGTAGTTTTGTGTGCATGGTGGTAACTAATTTTCCTGGGTCCTTGGATGAAATTCATACCCATTTAAATCTGCCCCAGGCTCCGTTCTGACACAGACATGGTGTTTGGCACCCTGGTAGGTAGGAGAAATACATATTGTTGGATTTCTTAATGTGTTTCAATCACATCAGTCATGGTATCCTTTTTGGTCATCCCTAAACCTGATAATGGAATTATGGTTCCTAACCTATCCTAACCCAGCTAACCCATTATGCTTTTACAACAGGACTTCGCCCTGCACCCAGTCCAAATCTTTTCCATAGGACTGGGGAAGCCCCTAGAAAAGATGTGCGGGAGAACCTGTGCTATTGTAGAAGCAGATATCCTTCCACTGAAGGAACATTAAGGCATAGGTGTTACTTTGGAGCAGTTGTTCTATTTTCACAGCCAAAAAACTCTTCAGTGATTAGCATTGTATTTTGGCAACTAGGAACTCTTCTTCCCAGTGAAACCAGGGAACGAAAGTTCCTTGAGAGGGCCTGGGGATTTCTGATACAATATTTAAGAAATCCTCAAAAAACTCAAGTTCACAAGAGACTTCGGGATAGACAGGCCTAAAGGTATAAAAGTATGAGTTTAATGCACATTTGTAGTGCAGTATTGATAGGAACCAAGTCTCCTGAGCAGAATATCTGACAACTGCTCTGACAAGATATACCAGAATTGCAAAAACAATTGCCTTTTGATGAAAGGGAACATGAAATGCTTTTTCTAGGGAACAAAATAGTGTATTCTGTTTCACTTAAGAAGTTTCTACTTGACAGCAATCACAAGAGTCATTGACTGAACATGATACCAATGTGTAACCAAAACTTAACTAAAACTACTACAGTTTAATTATATCATTACCCTTATAAGAAAAGCCAGTATCCTGCACGTGGATGTGCTGGATAACAGAACAAGGTCTCAGAGCCAATTGGAGTATGTTCCTGCATATTCAAGGTGATGGACTCCCACAATATGCTGTGAAACCTTTCACAGACTGAAAGACTGAAAAAAATGTATATATATATATAAAATACAAATCAGCCGCACAATTTGGATAGAGCGGTCCATGCACAGCTCTATTGTGAATAATTGTTTGAAAATAAAAGACGGATGAAATATTTGGCAAAAGGTTGCTTTTGACAGGCAATGTGAAAAGGATGTACTCTATGGAATAAATTCATAATAAAAACCTCATTCAAGAAACTCAAGCTCCTTTCATATACAAATATTCTATATGCATTTGACAGACATTAACTATATGCTTGATTTCTCAAGTTTTCCTATTTTAAAAAAAGTTGAGAAGCTTCGAGTCATTAATAAATGCTACATAAAGTTCTGAGGTGTTTAATTTTATTTCAACATATTAAAGAGCAAGATAAAAATAAGTAGCCTAGTTGTGCTGAAATAAATATTTATGAGTTATTACCAATTAAATACCCATCATATTTCTATATGCCACAATAAATTAAAAAGTGAATGCTGATGCAGGAATATAGGACTGGGTTCTTTGCAAAACTTAATGTCATTACAATATAAAAGCTAAAATTACATTTTAAAAGCATTTCTACAAAGTTGAAAATGTTTACCTTCTCGTCTGTAAATACTGGCCAAGAGCAATTTCTAATAACATGTCAGAATCCTGCAATCATGTATGTTTTGATTTATTTCACTGTGCTGGGTTGAGCTTCTTTTGGGGGGGAGGGGGCAAAATTGTTGAGCTCCCCCCCCCTTTTTTCCAGCAAAATTGCCAAAAAAATAAACATTTCTGATTTGGGCTGCCGTACATCCAGGTTTTCACAGACATTCTGGCTGCTTTTCAAAAATACTGCCTGAACGTCATTTTCGATGGACGAATCCCAGCAACGTCGGGGAAATTCCAGGCGTACAGCAGTCCTAGTAAAGCTATCTTCTCTTGGTATGCTGTCTCACCACAGATGAGGTGCTAGAACATCTGCTATACATGCAGACTCTGTATTCCAAACCACATAATCTCTCTCTCTCTCTCTCTCTCTCTCTCTCTCACACACACACCTATAAAAGACCTTTCTTTTTAAGTCAGCATACTTTGATTACTATAAACTCCATGTAGTTAACATTTAAAAACATGTTTTATGTCACTGTTCAGTTTTCAAGTGTCACCTTCACACAAGGTACTGTGTGACACTACAGTCTCCTCTCTGCTACTGGTCAGCACCCTGTCCTTACCTTTCAGCAAAGGTTATCCAGCTCAAGACGATGCTGCTTTTTGCTTTTAAATTCTTGGTAAAGTACCAACTTACAATTTATCATTATGAGGGCTTTTGATTACTAATAGTTGTTGGGTTTTTTTTGAATTGCTTTTCTCAACTCCCATATGACAAATTGCCACCTTATTTATGTCTCGCCTGTCAAGAGTCAGATATGATGGTTCCCTGGCATCACCAGAATTCACCAATAGTTTTTGCTAACTCTCACCATCTCCAGCCAGAAATCCTCAAAACATTTGCCTACAGGGCTTAGTCAAGAAGTGGTGCAGTAACGGTCTTCTCACACCCGATTCTCCTCCTTTTTGTTTTAGGTTTAGTTTCCTCTTGCCATTAACCTTTTATGGCTTAAATGCTTGCATTTCCTAGTCAAAAAAGGGAAGAAGTTTGACACCACTTTATTGCACTCCCCCAAACTGAAGTGTTCTTCCTAAAATGACAGCTAGGTAGCTTTCTTTAATTCTTTTTAAAGATTATGGATGTACCTCTGTACCTCTTCAAGGGCAACTATGGGCTGTTTCTCATTCTTTCTGCAATGGGCTCTCAGTGTGCATGGTGGGAAGAGTGCAAATATTTTAACTCTTCTCGTATGCTTACAATGTAAGTGGTGCTACAGCTATGCCCATCCATACATTGCAAAATTTTCTCTTCAAGGAGGCTGGTGTCTTCCATTACATACCTTTAGGCGCGAGGCAAAAATGTTCCTTGTCAACTGGGCCTTTGGCTAATTAAAATCCTATACCCTTTGTGGGAGGCGAGTTTATAGGTTTGTGGGATTTCTGATCTTGTTTTTATTATATATTTTGTGATTTTATCTTGCATTTTTATATTGTGAAGCGCCTCGAGATCTACAGATGAAGGGCAGTATGCAAACTGAATTAATAGTAATTAACAAATTGTGCTCATATATTCCTTATCAGGTGTTACACTGGTGAGGATGCAGAATCATTCAGGCATCACCCACGAGCAAGGAAGAACTTGTTGGGCAATTGTAAGGCAATCAGGTTTAACTTTTCTATCTAATGATACGAACCAGATTATGTCAGTAGCGTCACAATTATAGACAGTCTTCCCATCTGCATTTCACTGTAAGAGTGTTTCACTCTGGTTTCTTCCAGTGCCAGACATATATGACTGCTGCATTTTGTGCACTTATGTCATCTTTCACTTCTGTTGGTACTATAGGTTTTCGTAGAATACCAGTTGTGTATCTCTGCTGATGGCCCTTTTGATCCAGTGGAAACTTCAGTTAGCAAAATGGGGTGAGGCAATTTCGCTGCCCCACTTTCCTTCGCGGTCCCCCCCCCCTAAATCTGATCACGTGGAATGGGGGCCCCGTGTGGTAGGTAGCTTGGGGGACTGCAGGAGCAAGGGGCAATTCACAAAATTCACCTGTTCCTTTCAGCTTAATGAAGCCTGCTGGATCAAAGAGCCTTCTATCAGTGGAGAGCATCACTAGATTTTAATTTTTTTAATAACTGTAGTTAGGCAATTTATACAAACCACTGCATACCCAACAATAAGGAGCCTCTAGAAGTAATAACCCAGTGCCCTGAATCTGGCACAGAAGGGAACACATCTGTCCACTTTAGGTGATGGTGATTTGAAGGTCTTTGACACAGAGCTGATTCATAAATTCCTTTGATGTGTGCAGCCAGCTGTACCTCTGGCAGAATGCTGTCTTCAGTTCTCCTTTATAGATCAGTTGTATTTATAATATAAGCAATAGGGTTTTATAAATCAGAAGCCCAGCCTCCCCATGAAATTAGCTTCATCTCATGATCAAAAACAAAAGGTATTGCAGAAGTGAATGAACATCATTTAGTACCACACTTTATTTTAGGTGATTCTAGTTCTTAGATGTGTGTATATAAGGTTTCTTCAGACTACAGTTTCTGGATTCTTCAGCAAAACCCTTTTAGACTCTGAAACTCATATGGCTGATATTAAAACTTTAGTAGTTTTTCATAATCATGGAATTTTGCGAGTCAATAGTAACAAGCCTATGGGTAACATGCCTCTAGAAACTAGTGCCTGCGGAGATTACATAATTTAGGGTCCAATGCAACCCCCTCCTGATCTACAAACTAGCCAGCACAATGTTATCAAACTGCACTTCAATGCTTCAGTATTAAACACAACTACTATTTATATAACTTGGTTTTAGCTTTCCAGATTTGTCTCCCTAAGCAAGCATATGACAGGCCAAAAGCAAACAAAATGTGTGTAGAATATATTAGAAAAAGAACTTCCATTTCCTGGCCTGAGCTATTTTATTTTTCAACTACTGATCTGAAAAGGGAAAAATATAGATAAGTATCCTTCCAAAGATTAGTTTAGACACACTTGTCAGAAGCATCTTGCTCAAAAATCCTATTATGAAATCAAAAATAGTATGCAAAGAGGCTAACAAAAAGTGTGCTTATTTGTAGATAAGACACTGTGATGCAACCTGCTGGCTTCGCCAAAAAGAGAAAATACAGAATTTCTCATTATGGGTTGTTATAAATGTGGTTTCTAGAGCTTTGTTTGGGCATTAGTAAAGTTTCCAGAATTTTTAAAGCCATAGACAAAAATAAAATAAAATGATTTACACCCCCCAAATAAATTATTCAAATAGGCTTATCAAACCTAAACTTTAACAACAATTTAAATTCATCAAATTCATTGATCTGAACCAGTTCTACCAGTGCAGACGTTCTAGTAGGTCTAGAAACAGGTGCCTATTCCAATCCACAATAAAAGACTCAACTTAGCACACAAAACTGTTTGGTGTATTTAAGAAGCTTGCATTGAATAAAATCCAGCATTTAAAATAAGGCTGCTACATGCTAAACGTAGCTGAAATTTTTTGATGGTTGGCAAATAGGAAACAAGAAGTGTGGACCTGTAACCAAACACTGTGGTGTAACCCTAATGGCTATGTCCTACCTCCACTTTTAGAGGTAGTGTGACTCTGAATATCAGCAGCTGAGAATCATAGCTTGTGTGCTTCTCATAGCCATCCGGTTGGCCACTCTGAAAAGAGGATGTTGGGCTGGGCTAGATGATCCAGCACATTCTTCTTAACCCCAACGCTCATTACTTACTCTAGTCTAGAACACACTCTGCAGTGCAGTTTCGGGGTCTGAAGATACACTTTTTCATAATTTCCCTCCAAATTATCTCCATAATCCTTTTTTAAAGGGATACAGATCTCTTCCCCTCTCTGATCCTTCTCCCCTTCCTCAGGCTACTAAAACTGCTATGGGTTGGATCAGGCAAATACTATTCAAGTGATGTAGGAGGCCTTTGAGCATGTTCAGTCTATCAGGCATCGTCTCCTCTCTCCTAACCAATATTTTTCTGCACACCTGGTTCCAAACCTGGACTCATGGTTCAGCTCTTCCAAATCATGAGCTGCAAACCATAAGCCATAACCTTACGTTATGGCTTATGGTTTGCCTCCTCTGTGGGAGCCCACCTATTTTGCTTTGGCTTAAAGTTATATGCAAAGTGAGCCGCCATTGTGTTAGCCAATTATCTTAACAACCTTGACCTTCTGAACCATCTATCTATCACTATAAAATACATAACTATACGAGAAAAACCAGCTATATCTAGCAATGTCCAAAGACTTTTAAAAGGAAACAATATCTATAACCAAGCTATAAGATGCTGTTCTTGCTTTCATTGGGGAAAAGGTTGGTAGAAGCATGAATAAATAAATAAATTGCATCTCAAAATAGAAACTTTCCATTTCTTTCTCTTGAAGGTGCCCCATGAAATATATACCTAAAAAGACACGGAAACCATCATTCAAAATTTTTAGATACCAGCTTTTAAAGGAAACATACCTGCTTCAGGACTTGTTCGACTGCAACTGCTCACAATGCTGTTTGGTATCACTTGATTGGAGGGTGCTTGGATTCGTGGCTGAGTTGGGTTCAGATGTAGTGAGTTTCCTAAAGTCATTCCAGGTTGACTGAGCACCCCACAATTTCCACTAGCTTGCATCTGATTTATTAAGCCTGCAAGATGGTTGTTTGGGCCAGGACTAGTACCATGGCCAAAGTTAGTGTTTGAATTCTGGCAGTGCATACTTTCTCCTCTTAAAGGTAAATCTTGTGCCAGTGAATTATGAATAGTGCCAGAGTTCATATTAGTGTCTGTAAAATGCAGCTGGTTAGCAGAGCAAGGCAAAACAGTATTTGAGCTTCCACAACCAGAAGTACTATTGCTGCTCATATGAGAACTTTGACAGCTCATGGATTGAAGTAACTGGGACATAGACGTAATGGGAAATGAACCTTGATTCTGTTTTCTTATCAAGTCAGGCCCAGATTTAGGAACTCCAGAACTATCCAACTGAGACTGCCTAAGCAAACTCAACACGGTAGTGTTTGGTGGTTTTCTTTTCCTCAAAGGGTCTTTTTGTTGAGACATAAGCTTATCTCGTAGTGCTGCTCGACCACTTTGCCCTTCACTTGATGGTAGAAGCATGTTAGCAGTAGGAGGAAACATGGTGTTTAAAGTGCTATGTCCATCATTGTTGCCACCACTGGCAACAGTTCCAGAATTGCTACTGCTGTTGCTATTGTTACCAGCAAGTTTATTTTGATTTGCTAGCTGTGCTTTGGCTGCTGCTGAGAGTAAACTACTAGCTGGAAAGGAGGCAGCATTGTGCTGGTTCAAGATCTGATTTAAAGGCATTCCCAGCAAGCCAGGCTGACTTTTCATGGGCCCACTTCCAGCAGATGCAGATGGAAAAACTGCATTGTTTGGAGGATTCAATACATTACTCATTCCAGCAATCAATGGGTTAGGGATATCCTTATACTGATGGAGTCCATCAGTCTTTGTGGAAGGACTTGATGGCATGGATGGCCTAGGAGACCCTATTGTTGACCTTGGTGATCGAGGAGGAACTTTAATATTACTACAAGATGACTGTGGTCCTACTGGAGGCATCATGAAATTTCCATGATCAGATGATGTGGAAGATGAGCGTGATCTTTGGGGCGAAGCCTCAATCCTTCCAATTCCAGATCCCATCATATGAACCGGTGATGTTACTGGGGAGGGTGAGAGGGAGGTTGAAGCAGCATGCTGAACTCTTTGCACATGACTCCCATGGTTTGTGTGACCAGGCTTTACAGTTGGCAAAGGGAGATTACTTGGCAGAGGGACAACGGCTGGAGGCATGCTTACATTCATCACAGGTACCTGAGAGTGAACATTTGAGTGATAAGTACTTGGATTAATGATAACAGGATTCTGATTCACCGGTTTGCTAGGAATGGGGTCAAGAATGCCAAGCGGATCCTTCTCCGAAGTTAATGGCTTTTTCTGAAGAGCACAGGAAGGTGGTGGTGGTGGAGGAGGTGGAGGAGGGCCTTGAGGTGGTTTGTGGTGAAACATTGCTCGTGGCATTTCCATACTAGCTGAAAAATTACACATGGGTTTTTTCATTACTGGACTTTTTGTGGTCAGGGTTGGGGAAAGAGGTATATTAGTCCTTCCAGCCATTGCACAAGATGACTGCACAGGAGAACCATGTAGCATTACTGAAGGTGGGGACAGAGGAGTTCTGTTCATGTGAACAGGACTAGAGTTGGGTGCTCCATGAAAACTGGAATTATTCCTCGTGAAAATATCTGGACTTCCAAGAGGGTCTGTCCTTGGAGAGATGGAACCATCTCCATATATTTGTGATCCTGATGAAGCTGGACTAGGCATTCCTCCATGGCCGCCACGATATGGAGATTTCTGTCCATGTTCATTACTGCCCAATCTCTGCCTGGGATAGACAGAATGAAGTTCTTGTTGTTGGTTTGCAGTCATCTCTTGCACATATAGCCTTCCCATGGCATTTGAGGACCCCATCATCAATTTGAAAGGAGTTTTACATTCTGGCATCACAGAATTGGTAATTCCTTCATGTGATTTATTCCTCATTGATCTTGGAGTTGCTGCTCGTGAAGGTACTATTGGAGTTGCACCTAAATAAAAAACATGAGAGGAGAGTTACTATTGTGGAATGAAATGAAATATAACAAAAGAGAATAATTCCCCCTCTCTGGACAGAACTGCATCCAAGTACATTAAACACAAAATTCTGTAATGTGCCATGGTCTTGCACCAGGGATTATGGTAGGTAACCTATGCCATTTATTCCTATGCCAGTCTTCACTAACCTAGTGCTTTCCAGACATTTTGGACTACAACTCTCATCAGTCCCAGCCAGCACTGTTTCTGTTCAATAATAATTTAGGGCAATATACTTATATCAAAATGTGACCTACCATGCCTTATCCAGGCCAGCAGCTGCATAACCTGCAACTATCAGTTTCCTGAGTTGCCTTGGGGCTGCTTAAGACCTATCTGCCCCAAGAGAAGGCAAAAATGCCCAGGGCAGGGACTTCATTTCATCAGCTCCTAATCTGACCCAAGAATATTTTGCAACATTTCCTTATTCTAATATTTATGAACTACCATGGGTGCCTTGACAGAAAGGCAGCATATAAATATAATAAAATAAATAAATGAAATAAAAAACTTTCAAAACAGCCAGCTATTAAAAAGGAAAATTAGGATATTCCCTGCTGCGGTAGGATATTGATCTTCAGTACCTGGTTGTACTTTCCCAACTTTGTTCTAGGCCAAATGTGGATGACTGAAGGAGGAAAGCTGTGTGGCACTAAGCTATAGGAATGTTTGGGAGGGCATGAACTTATTCCCTCTATTGACACTGAACACGGAAGGCCCAAAATGGGTAATTGCATAGGAGTGGGTACCAGTGGAGTGCAGCTGGCTAAGGATGCTGCATTTTGATGCCAGGTTTGGTGTGTGCCTAGAATGTCAGCATTTCCCCAAGATATGGAAGTTCCACACTGATCTACCTATCTATGAAAACACACACATATTAAGCTCTTTTGCATTGGGGTAGAATCACAGAGTTGTAGAGTTAGAAGGGATCCTGAAGGTCATCTAGTCCAACTCTCTGCAATTCAGGAATCTCAACATACATGACAGATGACCATCCAACCTCTGCTTAAAAACCCAGTCCTGTCCACTTCCAACAGTTTGACTTCACCCCCAAAGGTGCACGCCTCCATCGTCTTCCGAGACAGATGGATGCCAACTGTCTACTCTTGGCTAGCAGTCTCTTCTCAGTCTCCAGGAAATCGATGTTCCAGAACAGTAGCTACCTGAGATCCTTTTAATTTTAAGTACCAGAGATGGAGCATGGGATCTTCTGCACACATACTCCATCAGTGACCCATGGCTCTACTAAGATATATGATCCAGGACCTAGGAGGGGGTGATTTAGGATTAGTGGAGTAAAGTGGAATGGCTCTGCAAGGTGTAAAAAGGACATATGACCCTCTAAAATCACCTCATAAGATTTGATAGCTTAACATATCTATTTTTTTTAATAAACAACTTTTGAAGATTAATTCTCCCTATTACATTTCTTACTTCTGAACATTAACATTGAATTTCTTCCTCCCACTTGTGAAAAGCCAAACTTACTTGTTCCACCACCAGGGCTAGTTAGAACCAATGAAGGATGAGGTGCTTCCATGCTCTTATGAAGTGTGGCCACTGCAATAATTTTCCTTTTATGGATGCATAGCTTAGTGACATCTTCATCTGCTTTAACATCTTCAGCTGTTCTTTGTGTCACAGCAACTCCAGGATCAAAATTAAATACCTTAAAAATAATGACAGAAACACTATATTATGATTTTTTGGGTTAAGAGACTAACACCCCCCCCCCAAAAAAGTAAGCGCCTCTCATTTTCTTCAAAATCTGATTATATAATGGGCATGTTAGAGGAATCAAAATTCAAAACATACAGTGGAGGCACACTTATTCTAAGCTGACCTTGTAGTGGATGACGACTGGAGAACCAACAGCTCTGCTCAAAGTTCTGCTGGTACAAATTGTGGTACCTTGCATAAAGAAAATCCCACTACCCCACATCATCTCATGAAAACTCCAATTTGATAACATTTCCCTGAGCACCTCCTCCCAAAACGTGTACACCTTTGTATAGGCCCAGCACATTTGCTGACGGGACCCCCAGCGACATACAGCCCTACAATCAGGTGCGGGGGGGGGGGGGGAGCACTTAAAAAAACCCCACGTATTTTTTATTAAAGATTTCTTGGTTTACAAAAGTATGTGCAGTGTCTCTTTTTTCAAGTTACATTTTCTACAGATCAGTTTCATTTGTTGAGACATTAGTATTATATTAAGAAGAAAAGGGAGGGGGAGAGGTGGAGGGGGCCATGGTGAGTGGGGATGGGTGGCAATGTTTCTATTTTACTTAATGTATGTGTGGGGTTTTGTGTCAGCGTCGCGTGTGCAGGTTCTCTTTGCTATTTGCTTGTCTTCCTTTGGTGGTGAGAGAGGTTGGGGTTGGCTTAAGGTGTGGTTGTTTGTGATTGGCTGTGGTGAACTTTGTTTCCATGTGTGAGTGGGGTGGGTGGGTGTTTTTGAATCAGGTTAGCCAGATTGATTTGTATCCTGTTGGTGGATTCTTCTCATTGTCTTGTTGGGCTATGTATGTGATAAAGGGGAGCCATACCGGGGTGAAGGCGTCTTCTTCCATTGGGGGGCAGCACTTATGTGGGCAAAGTGGAGTATAGACCCCATTTTTGTAGCATTTTCAATGCCATTTCCTTTATTCAGGATGATATGAATTTAAAGGGAAACTTGCTCCACGTGGCTGTCAAGTCTGCTTTGTCGGATATTTGACAGTCACAGATTCCTACATGAGATGCATGTAGTGCTAGTATTCTATACAATTTGGGAGACCAGACCATGTTCCATTCATTCAAATTTAAGAGTCATTCAAAAGAAGGCAACTGGTTTACTGCAATGTGCTCTATGTGGGGCTTCACTCATGCTTGATCCTGAAGCTGCTGTCAGTGTACAATACTGCAGTGTAGAATTGCTGACAGAAGTAAGGCCTTGTCAGAATATAACACCTGTGCTCAGAGATCTGCACTGGTTGCTTCCTGACCAAGTTCAATATCTTACTGTTAGCATAAGGTAAAGGTAAAGGGACCCCTGACCATTAGGTCCAGTCGTGACCGACTCTGGGGTTGCGGCGCTCATCTCGCTTTATTGGCCGAGGGAGCTGGCGTACAGCTTCCAGGTCATGTGGCCAGCATGACTCAGCCGCTTCTGGCGAACCAGAGCAGCGCACGGAAACACCGTTTACTTTCCCGCCAGAGCGGTACCTATTTATCTACTTGCACTTTGACGTGCTTTCAAACTGCTAGGTTGGCAGGAGCAGGGACCGAGCAACGGGAGCCCCCCCCCCCCCGTTGTGGGGATTCGAACCGCCGACCTTCTGATCGGCAAGTCCTAGGCTCTGTGGTTTAACCCACAGCGCCACCCGCGTCCCTACTGTTAGCATATAAAGCCCTTAACAACTTGGGACCAGTTTACCTATGAGATTACTGTACACCCCCCCACATACACTCCCGACCGCTTCAGTTGGCACTACTGCAGGTGCCACATAAAACCCATTCCACATTGGTAAGAACTTAACCATTTAGTGGCAGCACCTGCTCTTTGGAACTCCCACTGTATTATTTTGCGGTGCCTGATAAAAACATGTTTTTTTTAGGCAAGCCTACCCAGATGCTTAGAAAGTTAATGTAATTTTAATCTGTTTTAGTATCTTAACTTTTGTATGTTTTAAAGTATGGTTGTGATTCTTTCTTGATTTTCCTGTTTTATCTTTTTGTAGATATCTTTATCTTATTTTGTGAATAAATAAGTTCACCTTGCTTATTCTGCCTTACTATATATTCTTCTACCTTGGGTCATTGCACACTCTTCCTTATCTACTACTGTATATCTGGCAAACTGAATTTCTAAGAGAGTTCACACAAACTGCTACTAGGGAGGAAACGCAGGAAAGAGCACCACTGCAGGAAAAAGAAAGCAATGGACAAATTGTGGTTTTCAAGGCCACTACAATTTTGCTGTCCACTACTCTACTGTATAGGGGACGTGGGTGGCACTGTGGGTTAAACCACTGAGCCTCTTGGGCTTGCCAATCAGAAGGTCAGCGGTTCGAATCCCCGCGACGGGGTGAGCTCCCGTTGCTCGGTCCCTGCTTCTGCCAACCTAGCAATTCGAAAGGACGTCAAAGTGCAAGTAGATAAATAGGTACCGCTCCGGCGGGAAGGTAAACGGCGTTTCCGTGCGCTGCTCTGGTTCACCAGAAGCGGCTTAGTCATGCTGGCCACATGACCCAGAAGCTGTACGCCGGCTCCCTCGGCCTATAGAGCGAGATGAGCGCCGCAACCCCAGAGTCGGTCACGACTGGACCTAATGGTCAGGGGTCCCTTTACCCTTTACTCTACTGTATAGTATTGATTTGATATATAGCACATTGTTTTTAAATGCAACTGGTTATTTATTAATGGTTTGATTATTTCTGAATTTGTCATTATGTTAATTAGATGCTGCAAAGCACTCTGTGATCTGGTTGATGAAGATCACAGAATGATGAAGATAAACAAACAAACAAACAAACAAACAAACAGAAAACAGAATCCTTGTGTCCTGCAGACCACTGGCAGTAATAAGAACACAACTGCTGCAATGTGGAGTTATCATGGACTGGTTGGGATGCAGAGGAATGATGGGAGGAGTCAGCTGGGGAACCAGAGCCCAGAGCATGATGGTGGGACAATGAGGAGTGGTCAGAAGGAGAAGATTGGGAAGAGGAGGCGCCAGAAGTGGAGGCAGTAACAGGGCTTAGTGAGCTGGGAGAGTCTGTGGCAGAGAGAAGTCCAGAATCAGATGCAGAAGCTGAAGCAGGGGAAAAGCAGGGGAGGAGGGAAGCAAAGAGGCAGAGGTAAGTCAGGCTGGAGAAGAGTCATGGGTGTCTCCCCTTCCTGCTGCGACAAGCTCCCGTCACCCAATGTCTCCCTGAACCAGAAGAGGAATGAAAAGTACAGAGGATACATTGGCTGTACACAGATACAGTATCCGATTGCTTGGAAAAAAACCCTGAACAGGCAGGGACTTAAGATGGCTGTGCGGGGGGGGGGGGGTAGGGACTTTCAGTTTCAGCAACTGATCTATGGGGCGAGACCTACTTTTATATTGTGAACAGCCCTGAGATCTATGGATGAAGAGTTTTATACAAATAAATTTACTTACTTAGCCTACTAAATAAATAAATACACTGAGCATTCACCTTTAAACAACTGTTTAGATTAATTATGCGAACCACGCCAATAAGTAGTGCATCTTGTTTTCAAAACGGTTTTGTTTCTAATTAATGACTTTTAAAATCTTACAACAATATATTTAGTTCAACATATATTCATTTTTCATTCAGTATGTTCACAGTTATCCGATTTTACCTTGGGAAGGATGAGGGGACATTCTAAACCACACTTGCATGTTCCATCAGTCAGCAGATACGTTTTAACCTGCTCCAAACAGGACAATAAAGACCCACTAGGACTGAAAGAATAAGAAATATGTAAAATATGCACATTAATGAATATTGCTAGAAAATACTTCACATACAATTGATGTATCAGTTCAGAACGCACGCATGCGTGCACAAACACAGAGTACAGCTTCACTATTCTGCAAAAGTTTCCACAGAAAAGTTAATGTAATTTCTGTTCAGAACAATACATCAAACTTACTTTTCTCTAACCTACATTTTAACAAGAACTCAAGGCTAGGCATTTCAAAGTTGCTCCATTGTTCTCTTGGATGTTGCAGGGTACCAGCTTGTCTATTAATGTATAATGCACAGAATAACATATAATGCACAGAAGGATTGAGGAACTAGTACACACAGAGGATTAGCTTCACATTTCGTACTGTTTAAAAGAGCCTACAATCTCAAGAAGTTCCTATTTCAAGTAGTAAAAGGCTTTCCTCCAAATAAATAAAGAAGAAAAGAAGAAGTGTAAGCTTAGACAGGCTTTTTAAAGACAAGTTTATTCCAAATTGATAGCAGGACCCAAGTCCTACTGTGCAACAGACATTTAATAGATATAGGTCTGCCTAAAAAAACAGTCACAAACCCAGCTGGGGAAACTGATGTTTATCTGAAATGATTGGAAATGGTCTTAGAAGACAGTTCTTTAGGGATATAGGAATATGCTCAGTCTTTAAAGTGTTTCTGGGCAATGAGGTTGCTCCTCTGAGTAAATGTGTTGGTTAGATTGTATATAGCTGATGGTAATTCAAGCTCTTACACAAGGAGCCACTACTGGAGAAAGTAAACCTTGGATAAACACAAATTAGGTAGAAACAGATAGATAGATAGAAAGATAGGTGATTGATAGATAGATAGATAGATAGATGGGGGAGGGGAGAGAATTATATTTTAATCTATTCCATCTTTTCAAGCATTAGCAGTTTTGTTGGGCCTGTGTATGGAGAAATTCCAAGGAAGAATTTGCTTAACTGGGAATGGAATGGAATGGGCTTTCACATTCTGCAATATCCTTCTGAGCTACAATTTTTTAGGCCTGTCTTAGCATCTAATCTTATGTACCCCAGGAGCGTAGATGAGAGGCCACAGGATGCAGTGGAAGTGCTTCTCACCCAGTGGGGGAAGGGGTAGCAGCTCTGACATAATTATTTTCCACCTGCATAGGGAAAGTAGAAACTCCCCTATGAGGAATGATTACAACGTGTGTGTGTGTGCGTTTTAAGTTTAGAGAAAAGGCAAGTAGGAGGAGATGAGCTGGAGATGTAAAAAAATTTGGTGTGGAGAAAGTGAATAGAGAAAGGTTTTTCTTCCTCTTGCATACCACAAGAACTTGGGGACAACCAATGAAGTGGGATGTTGGAAGATTCAGGGTGGTTAAAAAAGTTCTTCTATCCAGGCTTTGATGTCTGGTGAGGTAATGCATTCCAGGGTTAGAGAAAGAGGACTCTGGCTATCAAGTCACCTTTCGCGGAATTACTTAAACAGAATAACTTCCTATTCCAACATGCATGGGAATGCTTACCTAATATACAGAACTCCATTTTGATCTACCCGCCGTTGCCAACCGACTGGGACTTGTACTGCAGGCAGCCCTCCATCTTTGTCCCCACCGTCACACTCCTTGCCTCCATTCATTTTTTTTGATACTGCTTATGCCTCCTCGGAGATATCAACAATAAGATGATATCCTTAGTCTATATGTCATCATGGCCTTCAGAAGGCGGCTGCACAGCACAGCGATTCCCAGTTTGTACAAAATGCATTGGGAAGCTCTGGCTCAGTCGATAAAATCTGCCATTTTTGTTGTTGACAAGTCAGTTGCCCATTCTGATCAATATTAAGTATGAAATGTTTTATTCCTTATGTAGCCATAAGGATATCCTAAATGGGTAAAAATGAATGTTTCCAACTTGGGAAAATCATAATCCATTAATGCTCTGTTACTGGCCAAGAAGAGATTAAAAACGTTTACTTCTAGTTCAATAGCATGACTCCAAGCTTGATGACTGCCAAAGGTAACTTGTATTTTGAGAGAATAAGTCCCATTTTTGAAGATTTGTCACGGCCAAGAACTCCAGGTATTAAATCCTTTTTATATGCCACATTCTTTTTGTTTCCTTGTCTTCTTCCATTCATTGTCCAAGGAACTCCTGGACGCTTCTTGTGATTCTCTCATGATGATACAGCTCCAGTAGGAATACCTGATGGGGGACAAAACACAAGCAGCTAAGTAATATTACCATTAAAATGAAAGTAATGTCTGTTATCTGTTTGCTCTGATTGGTGCACTGCAGAGGACAAAAGTGCAACTCTTAAATAAATTTTAGTAAAAACTTAAAGGAAACACAAAAGGTGGAACAGGGTCCAAAGCTCTGCACAACCTAGATGACTTAGTATTTGTGTTTTCCCCCACACCTAGCACCTCCTCACGAACCAGAGTTGAGTTTCAAAAGCAGTTTGTGGTATCACATAATTCTAGTGTTTAAAGGTAAGAAGTCAAACATGTGTTCAAGCATGCCTACAGAAACTGTTTAAATCTTGGCTGTATTGAGAGATAGAGAGAGAGAGAGAGAGATTAAAACTGAAACATGTGAGAATGCTTAAGAATTCAAGAGAAAAGACAGGAATAAAGATTATATTAGGCAGCTTGGATGAATATTGGCCTCTTCTTTTACACTTTCAAAGGGAATTCCTACATTTATTCATTGCTTTGCATGAAAGTATTTATGCAACTGCAACCTGGTACGTTAACACATTGTAATCCTAATCTAATTAATTCTGCAACAATTTATTCCATTACAATCTCAAAATAGAAACACTAGTCTACAGAAACTTTGAGCATTCATTGAATTTCTGATTACGTACATGAAAAACATCACACTTCTCCCTGTGCTGAAGCAACCTACAGGGCTTACAGGACAGATAGCACAACTTGCGCACAGACCTAAGTCTTTGCCAGAAATCAGATACTATCCCCATATTACATATACATAGATCGATGATTTTCACTCATTAGTCGGCAAATAAGCAACTAGTTTTTAATATATATTAAAACAAACACATGCACTGGATCATTTCAAGAGATATAGTTTCTGCAACAGATGCAGGTAAAACACATTAACCACAGCTTGCTGCATGTAATTGCTGTGTGCATATTTCAGGTTACGAGTGATTATATTTACCCTTTAAACCTTGCTTTTTACCTCTCCCTACGCAGGACTGGTACACTGAAGTACTAAGGAAGAAGGTGAAAAGTCCTGCAGTCCTGGAGGGAATGTGAGGAGGTGTCATGGTCCCGAACCAGGAATCCTCAGTTGCAGAAGACTCCCACAAAAGCAGCCTTTTAGGCTCTAGGGCCAGCAGTTCCACATACTCCCCGAACCCCAAGGAGAAACTTCTGCCATGGGGCTGAATGGACTGGAGACTCATTGGAGGATCAGGAAACCCCAACAAGCTCTCTTCAAAGTAGTGTGAAATCCCATTGCTTATATTAGAAAAAAAAAGTCACCAGCTGCAGAAAAAGGGAGTAATTCTTTAACTGGCCACATACAGGAATCAGAGGCAGGGTTTCCACCATGACTACCTAGTGCAGTTGCTCCAAGATGCACTGAGACAACTTGTGGTTTGGGCCTCAGCTGTAGGACCGCTGAGCACAGTCCAGCCCCAGCCCCTTGGTGTTTGTACAAAGGCCTGGCTGCTCCTTGCCTTACCTTCCTATCTTTTCCACAACTCTGGGCCTACCGATTTCCATCTTGCTTGGGCCATCACCATCCCTTGGGGTGGACATCACCATGGATCAGGATATAAGGACTTTGTAGGCAGGCAACTACCACTTCAATGTCAGCAACCAGGGGAATGAGAAGGGCTGGAAAGAGTCACAGGGACCTAATGAGAAGTGGGGAATTAAGGCTGGATAGGTCATCACAAAGGAATGTAAGCAGTTGAGATTCATTTATTATTATATGTAAGCTATCTAGAAGACCTCTCTGGGTTGGAAGGTAGGGCAGAAACTGAAATAAAACAAAAGGACATGTTTAAGCATAAGTAGTATGTCCTTCAACTATCTTCTAGAACACACTCAAGATGTGTGCACAATATGTTTTTTATTTATTTTACAGACCAACGTCTGCTATGTGTGCTACACTTCACTTGGAAACCAGCCCAGAATGCTGCCTTATATCTCAAGAGGTGGCTTCCATCCTGTCAAGGTGGCTGAGAAAAGGGAGAATGCTACACACGGAGACACACAGAATAGATACACAAACTACTACAGATTAGTCTCTGAACTGACAGCAAGGCACCAGGCACCAAACATCTCCCATTGCTTCAGGCCCAATTCACTAAGCCTAAGACAAAACAGGTGATGCTGCAGTACCCTCAACTGTATAGCCACAAACTCTTTCCCCCACATCCCAGGACCAGAAAAGGCTCCTGGACTTGATACTGCCTTTTTTTACTATCAAGTTTTACCGACTGGATGAATGGTGTGAGCCTGTTTTCTGAAGCACTGTTTTGGGCTTGAGACTTCTCTGTGGGAAAGGGGCTATAGCTTAATGATAGAGCTCATGCTTTGGATACACAACATTCCAGGAAGAGCTGGGAAAAACTTCTGCCTGAAAATCTGGAGAGCTGCTTCCAGTCAATGTAGCTGGATAGACAGAGTCAGAGCACTGGTCCAAGGTTGCTCTTTATGTTCCCATCTTGGCTGTGAGTCCTGGCAGACCTGCTCCCTGACCTGCAGGCCTTTCCCCACCTGGCCTGGTACGGCCCTGACACTACAGCCAGAAAAGGTGAGGCTGCTGCACGGACTCTTGGGGTGGGGAGTTGTTGTTAAAACTGTGTTTCTGGAAGACAATCTTACTCAGCTACAAGTGATCGCCAAAGAAAGAAGAAGAAGTTGGCAGGGGGCTTGTTGCTGCTGTTGATGTTGGTTCTTTTGCATCTATTTCAGATCTTGTGATTTACGTGGAAAATATTCAGTTTGGCTGTCCATTTTTAAACGTTTTGTTTTTTGTTTTGACTACTTTTGTTATGTTGTAGTTATGTATTTTTTCATGTTGTAAGCTGCCTTGAGCATCGTTTGAAGTGTGGAAAGGCAGCATACAAATAAAATGATGTGCAAGGATAACAACAGGAGGACTCAAAGAAGGAACTTTTGGAAACTCAAGGCAGTAGAAACATAAGATGATTGGACCCCACTGAACTTGAAGCATAGGAAGCCCCAACAAAAATTTATAATTTGGCAAAATATTTGGACTTTATGATATGTATTTGTATAATTTGGAATATTTAATGTGACATGATTGGATTGCTAAAATGGAAAACTTAATAAAAAATATCATTAAAAAAAACAAATAAAATGATGTGCGTACATATGTTGTCAGCGATGCTGGACAGCAACTCTAAAGGCCAGAGTATATAATACACAACAGGAATTGGAAGAAAGGTGTCAATGGAATTGTATGTGCCAGGAGGTGTGCGAGGCTACATATGGCTGAAAGAGGCAATGCAAAGGACCTGTGCAAGTATTTCTAGGGTTTGTTTCCTGGGAGCTTCTTTTCCAGATTAGTACTTAAAAAAAAAAGCCCAATTTTATTTTAAATGCCAATGTTTAGGTAAAATTTCAATAAAATAAATTTCAGGAGTTTCTGCCACATGTAGGTACTCCCTCCATATACCTAACTACTTCTCGTGACAGGCGTTTCACAAGTATTTAATAGTATTGACTAGAAATAAAGTTCAACCATCTTCCTATTATCTGTGACTTGTCAAATATGATAAACAGCAGAAGTAATTTGCATAATTGTCTATGGAGATTTTACAATTTATTTTTTTAGCTAGCACTGTTAGTAGGCACAAAGTGCTTGCTGCAGCTAAGAATGTCACTTTCAGACCAAGTCTACTTTCTGTCAAGCCTTTTAACCTTGAAAAGTGTTTGAAGTTGGACTGCAGACAGTAGTGTCAGGGTTTTAGCAATGTAAAAATAGGAGCATGTGTGTGCTTTTAAGCTTAAGCCACTTAGCATTAAAATTTCAATTTCTTTTCCTCCCTCCTCCAGGAATAAATGCTGCACAGAACATACGAAGGCCTAGAAGACAAACATCTTGAATAGTGCTAGCAACTGTAAATGTAGTAAAAGAAAGTATTCATACCGCTCACGGAACATTTCAAAATGATAGCTTTCTATTCATGTATGACAATAATACACTTACACACAATTGGGGGGGGATCCATTTAAACAAGTGTTGAAGACAGACAGCTTATTACTTGAATGCAACATAATTGGGCAGTATGAATTTGGAAATCTATACACACAGAAATTATGAAAGCCTTTATATAGGCTCTTTCCCCCCTTACCTATACAGTGGTACCTTGGAAGTTGAATGGAATCCGTTCCAGAAGTCCATTCGACTTCCAAAACGTTTGGAAACCAAGGCACGACTTCCGATTGGTTGCAGGAAGCTCCTGCAGCCAATCAGAAGCCGCGGAAACCATGTCAGATGTTCGGGTTCCAAAGAACATTTGCAAACCGGAACACTCACTTCCAGGTTTGTGGCGTTCAGGAGCCAAAACGTTCAAGTTGCAAGGCGTTTGGGATCCAGGGTATGACTGTACTATTATCAGTGTACATAAGACTGAAATGATCAGGTAGCTGGGTCTTACCCTCTTCTGTTAGTTGGATCACTGACACCAGGTAGGTGTGGCTATTATTTACGGTATTTCCCACTAATCTTTTGAGAAAGGTAGCCTAAAAAATGTAACTAATTACTGGTGCTCCCCTCTGACAACAACCAATAAGTTACTAGTTGTTTCTGACCCAGTATTCCTGAAATTGTATTTTATTAAACTAAACAGGTAATGAGGGACTTAAAGTGAGGTAATCGTGGTATTAGGCAAATGTAAGAGACAATCTTTTTTAGAACTTGGTTTGATTAGAGTCAGAGGATTTCTTGCTTTCCAGAAAAAAGCAGCTTGTTCTGGAGATTCAAATAATATTAAATGGCAGCAATATACTGGATATATGGTTTCTGCCTTCACTGTTTGGGAAAGATTTATAGAATTAAACTACATTCCATAAAGACTCACTTGGAAAAGAAAATATTCTACATTTGACCGGGGGTTAGCAAAAAATCCCATTTGTTTGTTTGTGTGTGCATGTTTGCATGCAAACACACTTGAATGCATACAAACATAGTGAGACAGAATGCCTACTGCAAAACAGTGCAAATAAGAAGCAGGAAATCACACATTCAGCATCTAAAAAGAAAGAACCCCTTAATGTATGTAATAAATATAGATTGAACAGTCACAGGGTTAAATGCTTCTCCTGCTTATTTTAGTTAGTTAAATTGACTCAGCAGAAAAGCAGAGACTGAAGAAATGAAACTGTAGTACAGATAACTATTCAGGTCATGTTTTGATTATGAATATACATGGAATTCATCTGCAATTTTAAAAGGAACAACACAGAAACCAAACTAATAATTCAAATGCATGGGTTAAGCATACAAAATTTACTTGGAAGACGTGCACAGCTTTTTTGTGGCATAGTTTTTAAGAGAACATATTTATAGTAGATTTGGTTGCCAACAGTGAGTATAATCACATGTAAATTAGTTGTGACTTAGTCTGTAATTGTAAATACATGTAATAAATAGCAAAGTCCAACTAAGAATAGGATCAGGATACATATTGCACTGAAGTAAGTGGAAGGCAAAGCAGTTCTTAAATTTCTAGAAAAAGAAATCCAAGGATTCAAATCTGTTAGGAATTATCAGCCTCTTATTTGGAAACTTCGTAATTCTGATGAATTGTGATTCAGGGTGAAGAAAATTCGCTCTGCACAGGCTCAGATATACTGGGTTATTTTTCACATGTTCCAGGGTTGAACACAGAATCAAATACAGAGCTCTAATCCAATATTAAACCCTGAAAGCAAGAATTTGTCTGTGGTGTTTCATCTCATTGGCTTCAAAAGGGACTTACTTGTAATTAACTTTAGTCACATTATTTTAATACAAATATTTTAATGTGTTTATTTACTAATATCAGTTCCAGTCTTATACTCAGGATGATTTAGCCAAAACTGAAACTCACCCACAAGAGAGGTACAAGCAGATTCACAGTAACCTTGAAGTTCAAAGCTTTGAGGTATGCACAAGTACAAAAAAAACTACCAAAAAACACCAAAGAGGACGACCCCCCTCCCCTAAATACCAGGCCCATAATAATTCAATAGCACTGAATATTGAGAGACTGAAGGAGTGGGTGGAAGGAAAAACCTGATAAATGAGTGGAAGGAGTGGTTGGAATAGTCACACAAAGTGTAGAAAGGAACATTGACTAGATAGGCCACATCCTGGTTCAAACTGAGAAGTGATTTTTAGCTATACCCAAGTCACAGTACTGAGAGCAGCTCATATAAACCAACAGAGTAATCCAAGATGCTAATGTAGGTAAAGGACCCCCAGACGGTTAAGTCCAGTCAAAGGCAAATATGGGGTGGGCGCTCATCTCGCTTCAGGCCAAGGGAGCCGGTGTTTGCCACAGACAGCTTTATCGGTCATGTGGCCAGCATGACTAAACCGCATCTGGCGCAACGGGACACTGTGATGGAAACCAGAGTGCACGGAAACGCCATTTACCTTTCCGCCACAACGGTACCTATTTATCTACTTGCACTGGTGTGCTTCCAAACTGCTAAGTTGGCAGAAGCTGGGACAAAGCAACAGGAGTTCACCCCATCACATGGATTTGGTAGGTGGGACTGAGCACCAGGGGTCCGCTCATGCTCGCCAGGCACTGAATAAGAGAAGAGTTACTGCTCTTTCTAATTCATTAGTGTAAAACACTTCAAAGTCAAAACCCTAACAAATATTCTAAAGCCCCCCCGGGAGCGCAAGACTTGCGTGTGGCAGGCTGCAGCGCGGAGCACGGGGCGCCCTCCGGAGGACGCCCCGTGCTTTGCGCAGGTGTCCGCAGCCTGCCGCCCGGCACGTGGGGCGCCCTGAAGCAGAGCGCCCCTCGCGCTGGGCAGACATCAGCCAGCCCCACAAGCTTGGGGGACACCGGGGAGGCGCAGCGCCGTCATCCCACTGTTCCCCGACCTGGTTTTGGGGGGGAAATAAAGGAAATTTATTTTCCTTTATTTCCCCCCAAAAAAAGTAGGTGCGTCCTATGGGACGAAAAATACAGTACCTGTATTTACCAAAAATGGCATGGATCCACTTAGCTACATATTTTATAAGTACCTTAATATGAGGCAAGAACTAGAGATCAATTTAAAAAAAAAAAATGATTTCAATCGTAACAGCTTTTCATTAAACCAGACACATTAAACCCTCCTCAAGCCCTTACCCTAGAAACAAACATGACTCCTCTTTACTTACATGTTTTTTAAACATCACCAGGCAACTGGATATACAGTCGCTGAATCTGATCAGCTACACTTAACACCAATATCTTTTTTACGTTCCTCATACACATATCTCAGTTTTGAAATATGCACTATAAAGAACATTTTTTTAAAAAAATTGTAGCCATGCAAGAAGAGAGAAAGGAATTAAATAGTATAAAATTACTTTAAATTGTCTTGCCTTGCAACTGGAGCACTAATAGTGCAGAGAAATAATAAGTCATTCAGATCAAGCCTCTGTGCAAGAAAATGTCAAAAATATAGTGGGATAGCAAATTAAACCTGCAAATTATGCTTTTGTGCTGAAGCTATTTTTAGACGCATAATGTTTTCCTGAAGTGCTGTTCTTAAAGTTGTTTACTGAAACATTCAGCAAAATAATCAACTATTTCATGAAAAGTCTGCAATGAAAGAGCACTTCCTGCATAATTGGCAATATATTAGCACTAAATTAACTGTTTAGAACCTGGTTGATGCTCTATATTATTGTGAGTTCATGCCATCTTACAACCTATCATTAAAATGTTTACCAGAGGATTACAGTGGGACTTCCTTGGCAGTATGTGCAAGGACACATTCGCACAGCCATGCCCTTCAATTGCTTCCCCTATAACATCGTAGCATACCTCATGCCCTGTGCTTTCTACTACAATATACAGTGGTGCCTCGGGTTACAGACGCTTCAGGTTACAGATGCTTCAGGTTACAGACTCCGCTAACCCAGAAATAGTACCTCGGGTTAAGAACTTTGCTTCAGGATGAGAATAGAAATCGTGTGGCAGCAGTAGGAGGCCCCATTAGCTAAAATGGTACCTCAGGTTAAGAACATTTTTAGGTTAAGAACGGACCTCTAGAACAAATTAAGTTCTTAACCCGAGGTACCACTGTATTCTGCCTGAGACTGAATTCCCACCCAGCCCCAATGATTATGGAGTAGACTGAAACAGTTAAGCAAAGCCCAAGTCTTTTACAGATGCAATACGTAATCTACGTGAATCCATTTGATTTTATGTTTAATTACTGAGGTGGGAAAGATACGAGTTGAAAGCAAATGATCCCAAGCAAGAATAGTGACTGTCATACGAGTACTACTATATACTACAAAAGAAGGAACACCTTGATAATTATGAATCTAGACAATTGCTAGAGAAAGGATGGGGAACCGTTCTTCGCCAGAGGGTAGCATTCTGTCAATATTCTAGGTGCCACAGTCAGTGGTGGGTGTGGGCAAAAGCAGGTGAGGCAATGAATGCATAGAAACCATATGGTCTTATCTATGACACAACAAATATGTCGCAATAAGGAAGGCTGATACCCTCATGACAGATTTTTCACATCCTAGGCAACCAGGTGTGAAATGAAAGACCAGATTATACAACTGAATGATACAAGACCCGTGAGAGTGCACTGTAACCATGGTCAAGCTCACTTGGATAATGGCGACAAACTGATCAAAAGACATGAAAAAAATTGTTAAAACTTGGTTTTCACTATGTTCATTCCTCAGTCTTAAAAAAAAAAGCCAATTGCTGTGTGGTGGTCCATGCTCCCCTGCAACTAACTGCTGAAAACGTTGGGGTCATTTTTACCTCAGCTACATGGAATGGGAAACTGAAAGAACTACAGAGCTAGGGTCTCAAGGGCCCTCAAAATGATTTATTATTTTCCATGTCTATAGATGTACATATTTTATTTCCATTTGTTGTCAGAGAAGATTATATTTTGTTTGTTTATTTGTATTTTTGATTTTATGTTAGCAAAGAGTAACAAAACAAAAAATACTCCAATGACGTGGTCTGTGAACTTAATTTATATTTATGAAAAAGGAGTTCAAACTTGCTGTTGCATTCCCTCCCCCCCACTTCCATATAACACTGCCCTTAGGACATAAAGAACTCCATACAAGAGAATAATACATAACGTTAACACATTTGGATTACCACCAACTTGGTTCATTACTCAAACTTAGATAAGGAAAAACACCTTCCTATTTTCTGAGAAATTATTTCATCCTTAGTGCTTTTTAACTGCACAATAGAACTTCTTGTGACAACAGCCATTAAATCACTTTTAAAAATATCACATTACATATCACACTGCAGTATTTTTATCGAGTGATTAAATGCTGGGTTCATCAGGCACTTGGGGAGCATTTTTTCCAACAAACTGTTCTCCAGCTACTGTCCTTTTCAATCCTAAAAATGACATAGCTGACAAGGAATAGATGCTTTCATTATCCATGATAATGGTATTATCAGTGGCTCACCAAATTGAGTTTAAAATTGTTTTATGCAAGAGATTATGAGGAAATGCAAAGGTATCATCTATGCACTGATTTCCTTGTTACTGAGCAGCTCAGTGTTGCTGCGTTTTGAAGTATACCCTTTAACCACAGAATTACGTGGTGACTGCAGGCAGAATTGCACCCAAGATGCTCTCTGGTGGCCATGAGACCTCTGGCTTTGCCTCTACCCTTACACACTTTGGAAGTGGGGAGGGAAGCAAACGCGGGGGGGGGGGGGGGGGAGGAAGGGTATCACTCTTTCATACTTTCTTATAAAGTTTTCCAGGCTGACTCTTAGCAGGAAGAGCCTACCAGGAAGGGGGCTAAGCACCCTGAAAATATGTTCAAAAAGATAAGACATAAAAAAATAAGCACACATACACTAAGTAGAATAGAAGCATTGCCACCCAACTCCACTCCACTCACCATTCCTCCCTCCACCTCTTTCCCCCTTTCCTTCCTAATGTAACACTAATATCTCAACAAATGAAACTCATCTGGAGAAAATGTAACTTGAAAATAGAAATATTGCACATACTTTTGTAAACCATGAAATCTTTAATAATTAAAAAATATATATGAAAAAGTAAGCCCAAATTGTTTGTGCTTTGCAATAAAGTGCTGCGTGCGCGCTTTCCTCTCTGTGATGGTCTCTGTCCCTCACTGGGGTTGGGTATATAGTTCCTGAGATAGTGAGAGAGAGAGACTGATTGACGAACCAGCCAGCCAGCCAGCCAACCAACCAACCAACCAACCAGGTCTGCTATGGCAGCCTCTGATTCCAAATGTGTCCTTAGGTTGAAAGAAGTTGGCAACCCCCTGCTTAGGTTCTTCACAAGAAGCTTCTCCCTAGATGTGACTGTGCAAAGCAAGGGCTTATGCAAGCATGGCAAAAGAAGCAAGTGGTTTTGTACACTTACTTTAAAACTCAAGTTGTTGCTTACCCTCACATCCTATAGAGGATGCATGCATGCAAGTACTTCATTCCATATCTGATTTCCTTCTACACAAAAGCACCACAAGTTATCTTTAGGAATCTTTGGGAAAAGCAAACTTAAGGAACAGTAAAGACAGAGGTATAACGTAGCTGAACTTTATGAATTAATAAAGAAATGGTTTATGAAGAACTAACAACCAACAACAATTCCTCCAACACCCCAGGGCAGCATGCATCCACATCCCCCAATGTTGTCCTCATGGCAGAGTATAGCAAAGTGTATACAGTGGTACCTTGGGTTAAGAACTTAATTCGTTCTGGAGGTCCATTCTTAACCTGAAACTGTTCTTAACCTGAGGTACCACTTTAGCTAATGGGGCCTCCTGCTGCCACTGCCCCGCTGGAGCACGATTTCTGTTCTCATCCTGAAGCAAAGTTCTTAACCAGAGGTACTATTTCTGGGTTAGCGGAGTCTGTAACCTGAAGCATCTGTAACCTGAAGTGTCTGTAACCTGAGGTACCATCATAGTTTGAGTCTGTCCAGTACTTAACCATCGTATCACACTGGCTCTCAAATGAGCTAGCCTTAAAATTAATGGATAGCATAGTTCACCTACTGAGTTGTTTCAGATAATTATTTGTGCTTTGCAATGTTAATTAAAAAAAAAAATGTAACTAGGTGAAACACTGATAATGGCAGTCAGGCTCTAAATCTAGGGGTCAGTAGAAAAAAGCCAAGGAGGAGAAATAGCCAAGGAGGTGGTGGCTAATCCCTCTCTTAGTTCATATTAACACAAAATACAACTTTAAAACATCAACACCCAAATTCTACACCCTGTTTTGGAGGGAGCAGGGCAGATTTTTATTTTTTTTAAAAAAAAGAATGTCTGCAGTAACAGAGACATGGAGAAAGATACTGAAGAAAACAATATCGTGCAGGAGTCTTTGATGTGGTGCTCATGGTGTGGTGCTGTATTTCCTGTGGTGCCCAACAAAAGATCTCAGCAGATAACAGGTCAACAAGCCACATTACCCGAGACTGTTCACTCTAACTGCTCAGTTCTTATTTGCAGGGACTTGGCCTCTTTAAACATGCAAATATTTCATGGGATCCAGGACTGGACACTTACCCTCCTTACCATTCTGAACCATTTGTGAGTTGGGAGACAGTAGCTGATATAGATGCCTTTTTCCTTCATTGATGGGGTGGCTCATTGGCGTAACAACCGCATCATGCTTTGGTTCAGTCTTTGTCTGCTTTTTAATGTAGCAACTATTATTATTATTTTTGTTATGCCACACACCTTGCAGCAGCCATTTTGTGACTAGCACTTCTCTTAAATTCTACATATGCCCACTGGCCCAAGGAGTTTGGTGACCTCTGAGACAGTACATCATAGGCCACACAAAAACTGTGCAAGCTATGCATGGTGCCACATACTAGTTCCCAGAAAAAAAATAGGGAACATTAAAGAAGAGATATATATTGTTGTGTTGTTGTTGTTTTAATTCCTTGACCCTGCATTAGCAGCAATGACTCTGCTTTATTTTCACTCACTAAGTTTGGAAGAAGATTCATCTCAATAAAGAAGCCTAAAGAGAAGATTCATCTCAAGACAGAAGCCTAATCTCACTAACATGCCTATGCAAAACCTGATCCTTTCAGACAAAGTCTGCTGTTATTGCTTTTTTTATCCAAAGATCTAATTCTACACTAAGGTAGCAAACCTAACTTACCTGGGAGTAAGCCCCACTGAATGCTTCAGTAAGCCCTATGTCAGGAGTCAACAAACTTTTTCAGCAGGGGGCCGGTCCACTGTCCCTCAGACCTTGTGGGGGGCCGGACTATATTTTGAAAAAAAAAAAATGAACAAATTCCTATGCCCCACAAATAATCCAGAGATGCATTTTAAATAAAAGGACACATTCTACTCATGTAAAAACACGCTGATTCCCAAACCGTCCAAGGGCCGTATTTAGGAGGCAATTAGTTTGCCTTAGTTTGCCTACCCATGCCCTATGGTATTTCAGTGCAAACGTGCACATAGGATTGCAATAAGCAAATTCACAACCAAAAATTATGGCAAATCAAATTATGTTACTTACAGAATTCTGTAAGATGTATACACTTTCCCTTAATGTGTATTCCCTTGTATGGCTTTGAACAATATTAAGCTTCCAACAAAGAATATGCAACTCATCTGTTGTTTCATGTTAAGCAATGAACTTTGATCATAATGGTAGATTAAATACATTACACATTATACTAATAATTGTGGAAACCAGCATGTTCAGGCTGTGTATTTTGAAAAGGAATTTGGCATGCTTTATTTTGAACTCGGTAATTTGGTATTTGCATATGTTTAACTGGCCTTGAGATATCAGTCAAATAGCAAGAATTAGGGTTTAGATCAGGAGCAAGCAAAGTCGTGCCCTCCAGATTTTATTGGACTCCAGCTGCCATCAGCTCCATCCAACATGACCAATAGTAAAGGATGATGGCAGCTGGAGTCAAGCACCCTCCTGGTTTAGATACAGTGAGGGAAAGTAGCTGGGGGCCATGAAGGAAGGGTAGATACAGGCACAGCCTCAAAGCCCTTCAGCCTGCCTCTGTGTTCTTAAAACACATCCCTGCAAAAATGGAAGTTAGGATTCACAGAATTATAGACAAAAGTTTGGGCTTCACCAAACTCGAAAACAAAGACAGCCAAGGGTTTAAAAGAATAAATCCAAAGGATGTTTCCAAACTACATAAAAACTACACCCATACAACACAGGTATGCCAATGAAGAATCACACAAGTGTCCAACTTGAGGCCTATTGCTCTAATCCAGCAATGAATGCAGAAGCAGCCTTCACACATATAGCCAACATAAATCTATGGCTCAAATCCTATTCACATTTGCCTGTGAGTAAGTCCTGCTGTGGTGTAAACCACTGAGCCTCGGGCTTGCCGATCGGAAGGTCGGCGGTTCAAATCCCCGCAATGAGGTGAGCTCCTGTTGCTTGGTCCCAGCTCCTGCCCACCTAGCAGTTTGAAAGCATGTCAAGTGCAAGTAGATAAATAGGAACCGCTCTGGTGGGAAGGTAAACAGTGTTTCCGTGCGCTGCTCTGGTTTCGCCAGAAGTGGCTTAGTCATGCTGCCACATGACCTGGAAAAACTGTCTGCGGACAAACGTCGACTCCCTTGCCAGTAAAGCAAGATGAGCGCCACACCCCCAGAGTTGTTCGCGACTGGACTTAACTGTCAGGGGTCCTTTACCTTTACCTTTTTCAGTCCCAATGAACTCATTGGGGCTTACCTCTGAGTAGGCATGTATAGGATTTCACTGCATATCACATTTCCAACAACATTCTCTCACACACCCTCAGGTCTTACTGAATTAACTAGATGCATCTTTCATATGTATCCAGGTGCCTATCTTCCTTCAGAGTCACTAATATTTGTCTGTATAAAATACCAGTATATGTAAGATTATGAAAGTTTTGGTCAAACGCATTCAATCAAATGAAAACAAAATAGTATTTTTCAGTGAAATTCAGAATTTTTAACTCTGAAAACTGTCAGTCAAGAGTTCGGAAATGGCTGTCAGAACCAAAGTAGCAAGTTCAACGTTTTTGTTTACATAAACTCTGGAGGACTCAGAATTCTGTTTGATAATAGTACACCATCAGAAAATGCTGTGTAAATATAGTCCTGATAGATCACTTGAGTGTTCAGTACATAACTATGCTATAGGTGAACACCCTATGTATAAGTCCATCTATACACCATGTGTTTGAATAATTAACAAGAAAGCAAGTGGTCATAGCACAGCATAGTCATGAAATTCTATGCTACATAACAGATTGCTGTAGAAATAGAAAAAAAATGATATTCTTTATACATAGTTTGAATAAAAGCAATGATTACTCATATTCTTGGACATGCTGTTTTAGTTATGCTGCATTTATCAGTGCTGCAGAACTAATTTTCTAGTAACAAAATAATTTCTATGGATTGAAAGGAAAACATCAGCAATGCAGCAAATTCCAACCTAGGTTTTCAAAAACTAGGTCATATAGGCAAAAATGAAAATAGGAGGTAGAAATAGGTCCTAATAAATCTATTCTGCAGCACAATATTTACTTAATCTTGATGTGCATATAGAGCAGGGATTTTACAGCGTAGAGTAATATAAATTCAAATTGTACCTTACTATAAACTAACGTTTAATACATAGAAATGGAAGTGTATGATGGATTTAATTTTCGAAAGTGAACCTTTCACCAAAAACATTACTCTGGGCTTCATAGTCATTGCACAACATGCAAGCAAGATGTTGGATCCTAAGAAGAGTGCTCTGCATTTGTGGTAGGGCTTGCCAACCTCCTCCTTCCTGAAGTGGCCCCCACAAAAAACTCTGCTGAGACTCAGGGAAACCCTTCAAAATGCAATGTGATGTGGTGCAAGTAGATGCAGTGTGTGAGGGGGACTTGGTGGCAATGAAAGAGCCCTCCATGTATTCAAATGCTTTCCAACATGCATGAAACAATTTGGACTGAAGCTATCTAGTTTAGAGACATGCTGTTTGATTTTGCATAATCTAATGCACAGTCCACCCGTGAGAGAGGTGTTATCAGATAAAAAAAGGTAAAGGGACCCCTGATCATTAGGTCCAGTCGTGACTGACTCTGGGGTTGTGCGCTCATCTCGCTCCGGGTCATGTGGCCAGCATGACTAAGCCACTTCTGGCGAACCAGAGCAGCACACGGAAACGCCGTTCACCTTCCCGCCAGAGCGATACCTATTTATCTATTTGCACTTTGACGTGCTTTCGAACTGCTAGGTTGGCAGGAGCAGGGACTGAGCAACGGGAGCTCACCCCATCATGGGGATTTGAACCGCCGACCTTCTGATCGGCAAGTCCTAAGCTCTGTGGTTTAGCCCACAGCGCCACCCGCTATCAGATATACAGGCACAAAAGCCCTCACACATTCTCCTCCTCTTTCAGAAATTGAATGTGTGTATTTCTTCACACTGTGCATAGTTTTAACAAGATGTAGCAATGTGGCCACCAACTTGGATGGCTTTAAAAGGGAACTAAATGAATTCAGAGAATAAGGCTGTTAATGGTCACATGCCATGATGACTATATATTACCTCCAACATTAGAGGCAGTATGAATACCATTGCTGGGGATCTTGTAGGGAAGAATGTTCATGCATTGATGTCCTGCTGCAGGCTTCCCAAAGCCACCTGCTTGGTCACCGTGAGAAAAAAATGCTGGACTAGATAGCACAGTATTCAGCAGGGCTGTGTGACATTATCAAGTTTTCCTTCTTCATACGACACTGGAGGAACTGATTAATTGATTGAATTTAGATACCTCCCTATACCTGCAGGTCTCAGGGCAGTTCACAGGATAAAATCCTGTGGGTTGCCATACGTCCGGAATTTCCCAGACATATCCAAGATTCGACTGCTGGAATTAGCATCTAGGCAGAATAATGTCTACACTGGTTCTACCCTTCACCTAAACAGAGTCTCATTAATTTGTCTAAAAGATGTGGCAAAATGAAAGGCAGATGCTGGAAGTATTTTCACAGCACTTCTACAATCCACTGTACAAATACAATTCAAATGAGAACCAATTGGACAGGCCAACGATTCAGATTGGCTCTACAATGAATTTAAAGCTAGATGCTTGATGAAGATCTCTGAAAATTCTGAATGGGTAGAATATATATTTCTATAGCCCTCAGCACAGGAAAGCAACATTATCTGCATTACCATGAAGGTACCTCCAGTTTTCTCAGAACAAAATCTCAAGTACTGATATGTAGATTATTGATACAGAGAGAAAATAAACATGACCCCTGAGTGGGTAGCTGAATCCCAGTACCATCTGGCTATTGATTCTCTGAGTACTATGAGACAAGTCTTGTTATTATTAGGCTTCTGGAACCACCTTATTCCTATTGACATCATACATGATACCTGAGAGTATGGATGAAAACATTTATAGTTGCTACAAGAACAAAAAACTGGATAAACTATTCTCAGTTGCAAATCGATTCAATAATTCTTGATGAAGATATGTGCCCTGTCCCACTTAAATGCCATAACAAATGAAAATTACTCTTGTAACTAAAGCTTCTGTGAGCTTAAGAAAACACAGTATCAGAAAGCATTATTTTTAAAATGCATTAAACTGAAATTAAGTTATTCAAAGAGTGAAGTGTACAAAGGAATCACTAGCACACTGCTTTAAAATTTAGCAGAGGCAGTCTACAGGCAACATTATTGCCTTTTGCTTCGATATAATAATAAAGCAGGGTGGAAGGAAATGTTGTTGTTGGTTTTTTAAAAAATGTGCATGTATAAACAATCAGAGGACTTCAATTTAGTCAATAAAGTGAATGCCATTAAAACATCTTATAAGGAAGTGACAGGCTTTAATAATGTGTTTTATGACGGAAAGCAGACATTTGTTTTCTAAATGAATCCTTGAATTGACAAGGAAGGTATATTTTATTTTTCTAAAAATGGCATACTTGCAATTCTTACTCAGTTTAAAAACAGAATTAAAATAATCTATTGACAAGTAAGTCAATACAACAGCACAAAATAGTAGAAAATTATTCATATATGCCACCTATGCTGGAAAAAGAGAAAGCACTTGTAAACTCCCTATGACTTCGCACTCACCCCTACGAACTGTTGGTTGCCATGGCAAGCATTTGTCTGTATATTGCATATTAACACTATAACACCATCCCCATTTCTCTCAAAGAATTAGTAACTGATGTTTGGACTCTCTACTTAAGAAAATTAAAGGTTTTTAAATTATGAGTCTCACAGAAGTATATTGCAACTGAAAAGGATTTCTTGTATGATTTAGGACATAAAGCAAACACGAAAGCTACCATTTATTTTTAGCTCCTTTTTTGCATGCATCTCTCTAGCCATCATATTTCTATACCCAAAGTGAAGTAGTGCTAGTGAATTCAATATACATTGTGTGTGTGTGTGTGTGTGTGTGTGTGTGTGTGACGCAACAGCAATGTTACCTGTTGTGGTAAATCACAAACTGTTATTCTGATAGATAGTAGTTCTATTTCTTAGGTGTGTTTTTGTTAATGGTGACTAAGGGAGGTTCCATTTTTGTTGTTGGCATACATCTGCCTTGAGAGACAATGGAGAGCACCTCCAGGAGTGAAGTCAAACCGCTGCGTTACCAGCACCAAAGTGACCTCCCCGGGTGCAAGCCTGGGCAGTGTGTATGGAGGTCCTGGGCTGTCCAGATGACAAGACCTACACATAATGAATGTGTAGTAAAACAAGCACCATTTAGTTAAAAGGCAAAAACATATCCAGAAGAAACACCAAGCAAGCATTTAGGTTTCCCTACAGTGACAACTATGGAATCCTCTAAAGCAGGCATGGCCAAACTTGGCCCTCCAGCTGTTTTGGGGCTACAACTCCCATCATCCCTAGCTAACAGGACCAGTGGTCAGGGATGATGGGAACTGTAGTCCCAAAACATCTGGAGGGCCAAGTTTGGCCATGCCTGCTCTAAAGCTTATGCCATAATAAATGTAGTCTTCAAGGTGGCACAAAACACATTGTTTGTACTAAAATAGACTAACATGGCTGCCCTTATGGAAGTCTACACAAAATATGGATAACTAATTTAGTAGAAATAATGGTTTGCATTTACTCCAGTTTTAATCCCACAGGGCTGATCTCTGTGTTTCATTTAATGCTGTTTGTATTTAATTTATTTTATACACTGATATTAAGCCACTTTGAGCCTTGGGAAGGTGACATAATAAATAAAATGTAAAGGAAAGAACCAGCTTTTGCAGACCAATCAGAGTCATAATTGTTGAATGTTAAATATATTCTCCCTTTTGTCAAATGGAATATTACAAGATTGCTTTGTAAATAAGATTCAAACTAAGAATTCTTTCAAGACTACACAAGGGCAGTGACCCACTTCTTAAAATATTACAGTATTTTAAAGCTTCTGGATTCAAGATAGAACTTTTAAACAAGGTCACACATACTACGTGTAAAAAATATCACTTGCATTTTAGGATGGTGCTAGTTTCTAAATACTAGCACAGCATACTGGAAACAATATATATGCATTTAAAAAAAGCAGTAGTACAAGAAGCTTTGCCAACTTAACCATTGCAAATTAGAGAATGAAAGCATGTAAGGCAACTGGCCTTCAGAAAGAAATTTAAATGCTCTAAGATACAATGATGCCAGAAACATACTATCCGAGGAAGTGCACTAAAGCACTGAGGACTCAGCTCCCAAGTGAAAGCTCCCAGAGTACACAATTGTTAACATTCTTTGAACAATATTCAATGCTATTCATGCTCAGAGAATATCTATTCAAATAATTAAATCTAAGTCTGATTATTTCAAAGGGTCTACTACAAATATGACTTCACTGGGTCATCAAACGTTGTAGTCGTAGGCGTGATCTGTGCCTGCAGAAATGTATTCTCTTATAAAGAAGGTGCTTCCTTCCTTCCCCTTCAAGTGCACTGCAGTGTGCTGTGACTGTGGATGGAAGACTTAAGTACTTCTTCTTGTATCCTTCCTTATTCAACCTACCTGCTACCTTGACACAAGTTCGGGTAACATGCATCCCACTCCCAAATCTCACCGCTGCACCCACACTGGGATGAATCACATTCTTAATATTCTGGGAACACATGATGTTTAAGTCTAGTGGAAGAAAACCCTCCAAAGTCTTTATTTCATAAAGAAATAAGATGTGGGACAAGAAAGAGTTTGTATTTGCTGGGGTCTAAAGTATCCAGTAAAGGGTGGCGCTGTGGGTTAAACCACAGAGCCTAGCGCTTGCTGATCAGAAGGTCGGCGGTTCGAATCCCTGTGACGCGGTGAGCTCCTGTTGCTGCCAACCTAGCAGTTCGAAAGCATGTCAAAGTGCAAGTAGATAAATAGGTACCACTCTGGCGGGAAGGTAAACGGCGTTTCCGTGCACTGCTCTGGTTCGCCAGAAGAGGCTTAGTCATGCTGGCCACATGACCCGGAAGCTGTACGCTGGCTCCCTCGGCCAACAAAGTGAGCTGAGCACCGTAACCCCAGAGTTGTCCGTGACTGGACCTAACGGTCAGGGGTCCCTTTACCTTTAAAGTATCCAGTCAATGAAAAGTGGAAAAGCAATTGCCAACATTAAATAAAACCACTTCTCTAACAACCGTAGTGGTTCTGATTCTGCATACCTTCTTTTCATTCCTCTCATCTATGTCTCACCTTGTGAAACATAGATTTGAGGATACCTAATGGAAAGCTTACAGTTGACTACTTCCTACAGACCTTGCCACTGCAATGCATGAACTCCACCCCATCCCCAAAATTTAAAAGATGGAGTTTGAAGCAGCCAAAAAATTGCACTGAAATCACAGCACAGCATTCATTTTAATCAGGAGGTAGATACAACCTGATGAGAAGTTATGTAAATTTCTCCTTAATCTCATCAAGAACATTTTGGTATTACAATTTACCTAGCTATAAAGTAGGAAGGGCATGGAATTGATCCAGTCCACAGTCACAATTTTCTGTGTTTCAACATATCCCTCATGGTCCTGAAACAGAAGTACTAGCTGCTGAAGCTGTGCTGCCATGCCAGACCTCAAGATTTTCTATACCCTTTCCTCTCTCTTCTCAACCTGCCTATTATTGGTTGAAATACATGCAGATATATTATGTTTCTAAAACCGATGAGTTTGTGACATTAAAATCAATACACTGAATACTTGAGTTTCTAGAACAAATTATTATGAGTGCATTATGAGTGCAAACGGGCAGAACATTATCAAAATCAGCACTTTCAAATTAGCTTGGCTACTCTGGGTCAGTATTTGTTAAGTTTTCATAATAAAAATCTCAGCTGATGCAATAAGTACCCTCCAGGAAGATAGTACTAATATCCAATTCACAGATTTTGTAAGAGCATAGCTTTTCTAACACTACTACTACTACTACTACTTAGCAAGTTGAAGGAGCAGTCCAACAAACTTGTAAGACTAGTCCAAAATTATAAATATCTCTCCCCCCATAAACTCAACTGCTGATATTCTGGGTTTAGCAACAGGAATGTTTACATGACTTGGGCAAGTATATTATCATCTAATGAAATGTATTCAACCAATGTAGCTGCTTAACTATGTGACTGTCTACAGTAGCAAATAGCAATACTAAGGATGTTGATCTGAGGTTGTGAAAATTTAGGTTGTAACAAGGTTACACAAACTGCTCTGATCAACTGCTTAAAAGATGCAGCATAAACTGTTGAGTCATACAGTGAAACATTATATACCATGACTTTTAGTCATGGCATGGATGTGTTTAGTCACAAGGAGGTAACATTTGCTATAAAGTTTATTGCATGTTCATTTTACAAAGTATCTTTTAAATACAGTGACAATCTGACTGCTTTCTAAGTAATCTGGACTTGTATTACCAAACTCCTGTCCAAATGCTAACAATCAATGAGCTTTAGATCAACTTTGTGGTTAGATCAGAAACGAGCATTTGCATTTTAGATTTGTAAATTAGAATCTACAAATAACTGAAGAGAGATGACCTTTCATCATAAACAGCACAAAATTAGATCTCTCTGTAATTCAGTCTTGTGGTCCTTGAAGACTAACATTGCTACCCCTCGTATAGATGTTTTTATTACTGGATCCTCTCTCTCTACCTCCTGAAATTTTCCACCAAAAATCTCCAGGGAAGCCTGCTCCACAGTCTGAAAATCACTGAAATATTTGTCTGCTTGCACAATCTCGTTACAGAGAATTTCACTCCCATATGAAGAAATCAAGATATGCAAGCGCCATTCCACCTGATAGTAAAATGCTCAAGGAAGGCAACAGAATAGAGTAAAAAAACCAAAATCTGAAAATGAAAACACAAAACACAGTGGCAAATTTCAGAAAAGCACAAAAAGTATAGAAGGATCAAGTATGTGTGTTTTTAAGTGTTACAATTAGACCATAAAGGTATTCAAAAGGTGGCAGAAGGTTAACAAAGAGGAAGCAGATTGGAGCTCTAGGGGCAGAGAATTATACATCCTGGGTGTGACAACTATTTCCCTTATTTCCATCATCTGTACTTCTAAAAGTGAGAGGATTCACAGAAGGGGCACTACCCTCCTGTCTGCTGTTGATACACAGATTTTCTCTTTGGGTATCCCTTTTCCAGGCCATTATGCAAAAATGCAAGGTAAGTGTCCCACCCAAAAGCCATTATAAATGTACCTTTGTGATATTTCCGAACCATAATCAGTCACATTTCCCTTCGTAAGAAGAGCATTCCAAGACTTACTTCATAAGTCACAATGTAGCAGCTTGGATAGTATTATATAAACAGTCCTGTGATTTTGTGATTTAAGGTTCTCAAACAACTGCTCACACATCTGAATAGAGTACCTAACATTTTTTGCCACTATGCTTGCCAGGCATTTGATTAGTTAACTGCACCTCGAGAGCTCCATGTTGTGCTCAGCTTCTTATAACATCTAAATCGTGTTTAAAGTATCAAGATAGGAAAGTAAACATACAGCGCTTTTATTCTTCCAAAATCTTTCCTCAGCAAATATTCAAAGTGCCTGTATGACTGGGTATCACTTACAAAAGCAAGTTATTTTTTCCTCAGGCGAAATTTCAGTGCTTTAAGATGGTACTTCTGAAGGGCACACTTGGCCACTACTGAAACATTGGCTTTGATGCTCATTGAGATGAGTATCTGGACAAGCACTGGCATTGTAGGGTGTTGGTCATCAAATCCCAAACTTCTGCCAATCTTCACCTAGTGATCGCGTGTACTTATTGAAAAGGAAAAGATCAATCAGAGAACCTGTGGAATTCTACAGGGAAGATTCCAACCAAAGAGAAACAGTCACTTCTGTGACCATCCTGATGGAAATTGCTCCAAAGCAGTCTCCTAAATCTGTGCTGTCCTGACTGGCTTTTGCCAGCCAGATGGACATAAATCCAGCTCTAAAATGTTGCCCTTTTATTCCTGTGCTCTGACCAATGGATGTTTCTCATTTGGGCCTAACTTAAACAGATGGAAATAAGTAGAACAAGAATGAGTCTTGAATAACTGACTCGGATTCTGCCTATGAAATGAGAACCTGAACTACCCTTCTGTTTTTATTTTTTTAAGAATCATTTGTATTCCTGCACTGTGGAATTCATTTACATGCAATTTGGTGATGGCCACCAGCTTAATTGGATTTAAGAAGGTATTAGACAAATTCATCAATGATTACTAGCCATGATGGCTACACATAGGCGGCACATTTCTGAATGCCAGTTGCTGGGGAACAACATGCCCCTCATGTCCTGCTTTGAGTCTTCCCACAGACATCTTGTTAGACATTTTGGGAAACAGAATGCTGGACTAGATAGGCATTGGAGTCTCACTCAGCAAGTCTTATGCCTTTAAATTGAATGTACTTCTATTCTCCTTTTAAGGCCTTGAATTCTTCAGTTGTAAACTTTATTATTTGAATACCTCATTCCCTATATTCCAGTGTACCTTGCTTAACATATCAATAGATATGGGGAAATGTCTCCCTTTGGACATGAGAGTTCTGTTCAAGGTATTTCATTTTTCAACAAATGTTTATTACAGTGAGGTACTGGCTAGTCAGCACTTTTGAAAAATTCAGCCGGTCATTTATAAAACTACAAAAGCTGCATTAATATTTTTTATTTTCTTTTTAAATCATAAAGGACTCCATCTTTATGAAGTCTGAAACTGAAAATTAAGCAATATTCTTGGTGCAATGAAATTAGTCTGCGAATGATATTTATTTCCAAGTGAATGAGAATAGCCCATTAGGACTTAACTTTGCTGCCAAACTACTTATTGATTTCTTTTGCTTACTGAAGTAATACTGGGCAAAACCAAGACCCTTGACATCACTAACTTTTTAAAAACAGATATTATTCAAACACTATCCACCAAAAATGAAAGTTTAAAATCAGAACAATAGATCAAATATACTTCAGCACAATACTTACATAGTTTAAAAGGTTCTTAACAAGATAGATTTGTTCCCCAAATGATAAAGCATTCCCTAAAGAGGTCGTCAATAACTTGATGCACATCAAGGTTTTGTACATTTGTTCTGCTAAAATGCCTAAAGCTCAAGAAAAAGTTGTGGTGCACAATAAGTGGGCCAGCTTAAAATATACACTTCAGAGAGGATGGAAGTGCCAAGGAAGAAGTTTGTACAATTATTTCAGTTTAGGATAAAAAGAACAACTCAACATCACCAAAACAGATGGATGACAAAAGCAATAGGATAGTAGCAGCTGGACAAAGAAATAGTGAAAAGAAATGAATGAAATCACATTGTTGTGCTTTCGATAAATAGACATCTATGTTCAAAGATATTTTGTTCAACAAGAATTCAAGTTATGGAGGTGTATGAGAGCATGTAATTGTGTAGGAAATTGGAGTATCCCTCTGTACGAAAACAACGGTTTCAGCAGTAGTGAAAAAATATGTACAGACATTTTGTGGAGTTCTATGTTATCTTGAATGACTGGGGGGAAATTATGTACCTTTGGACTCCAGGCACAAAAATCATTTATGAGATTGCCAGTGTGAGAGCCAGTGTGGTGTAGTGGTTAAGAGTGGTAGTCTCGTAATCTGGGGAACTGGGTTCGCGTCTCCGCTCCTCCACATGCAGCTGCTGGGTGACCTTGGGCCAGTCACACTTCTTTGAAGTCTCTCAGCCCCACTCACCTCACAGAGTGTTTGTTGTGGGGGAGGAAGGAAAAGGAGAATGTTAGCCGCTTTGAGACTCCTGAAGGGGAGTGAAAGGCGGGATATCAAATCCAAACTCTTCTTCTTCTTCTTACAACCAAACTGGCTCCCCACTTATTCCTTACATCTTTACTTAACAGCAACCTGCCAAATTACTACTTCTTTCCCTCAGTTTGATCTTAAATAATTTCTTCATTTCTTACAGCATCATGGGATTGAGAATCAAAACTCCTCCTTTCTTCCACTGGAGAACTATCTCTGAAAAAATTGCCAGAATATTCCCTTAAGCTGAACCATTACCATCTTTATTCTCTTCCATTTCTAACTATTAGATTGACTGAGACAAAATCAGGGTAGAGATGGGGAGTTGATAAAAAATGTTCCCTCTCCTCACAATTGTTTTATTCTTCACTCCTCTCATCCCTTTCAATAATGGGCTAAAAACACCAGGATCCAGCTCCATTCTCATATGTATTTGCCATTTTTGTCATTTAAAAATGTATTTATTTACTTAAAAAATTATATTCTGACCATCATCATAAGTGACCCCAGGGTGAGTCATAATGCTTAAAACAAATAGAATAAAGAATTGAGCAAAATATACAATTAATAATATCCCCAAATTGACCGGTCCCCATACAGAGTAGGCCTATTTCCAAAAATATTCAAAAGGCCCGGAGGAAAACGGTGGTTTACACTTGGTGTTGAAATGTCAGTGGCATTAGGGGAGTAGGTATTCCACAGGCAGGGCACCATTGCTGAGAAGGCTCTCTGGTGAATCACAGACCTGCTAAATGAATTACACAATAGAATGGCAAGAAGGGTGTCCCCAGCCAACCTCAAGCACAGACAAGACAATACAGGGAGAGGCATTCCTTCAGATAACTAAGCCCTAAAAGTTATTCAGGGCTTTATATATCAAAACTAAAAGCCTGAATTGGTCTCAGCACCACACAGGCAGGCAGCACAAATCTTTTAAGTACCAATGCTATATACTCTTGAGTCATCAAACCCATCAAAACTCTGACACTAGTGCAGAATGCATCTCCAAACGGTCTTTAGGAGCAGTCCCATGCAGAGTGCATTCCTATTTAAAGTTATGAGAAGAAAACATGCTTTACACAATACTGCTTCTTACAACTCACATCCAAAAAGTTGGATTTCTGGTCTAGCTTGATCTAAAATATGTTTGTTCAATAGATGATTGTACAGAAAGAACACACTGAGCTAGAAATACTAATTTAAATCATGAGTTACATATTTCCCCAAGATGCTGGCACATATAGCCTGCTGACACACAATTTAGGAGAGTGTTTAATCCCATCTTCATTCCACTCACAACCTGCAAGTGGAATAGAAGTAGCTTCCTTCAAGCCCTGAACTTGGCATCATAATGCCATCCATGAATACCAGCAATTAAATCTTCTTAATGAAGTCAAGGACAGTAGATAGGAAATCATGGAAAGAGTGGAAGGGAAATAAAAATTAAGATATATAAGATTTAAATAATTTGAAGGAATACAGATCTGTTGTTGTTGTTGTTGTTATTATCATCATTTGTTCATGTCTTATATCTATACTATTTCTTTCTTATTACTTTAAGCATGATAGTAAATAGTATGTGTTGACGATGAGATATAATAGAAAAGCAAATAATTTTTTAAAAATTAAGTGTATTTGTACACACTGTCTCTACCAACAGAATGGTTTCCCACACACTGCAAACCAGAACATCTATACAATAAGGCAATCAAGACAACATTTATATGAACGTTATGGAAGCACCACTGTAAAATAAAATTATTCAGATTGTTTAGCTGTAGAGAGCCAGTGAAGCACAGTGGTGAAGAGTGTCTGGCTAGGACCTGGGAGACCAGGGTTCAAATCCCCACTTGGCCATGAAGCTCACTAGGTGACCCTGGGCCAGTCACTGCCTCTCAGCCTAGCCTACCTTACAGGGTTGTTGTTGTTGTTGTTGTTAAAAGAGGAGGAAGAAAACCATGTACGGCATTTTGAACTCCTTGGAGAAAAAGGGCATATATAAATGTAATAAAATAGGTAGGTAGGCAGGCAGATAGATAACTGACACTTACTTCAGGAGGTGTATGCTCTTTTAGCTCTACTTATAAGATTAACAAGAGATCAAAGTACTCTGGTTACTTCATTTTGATGTTAACTTTCCCTTACCTTTACTGTATAAAATCCCAGATTTCAAAAGCCTTGTCTGTAAAGAGGATCATCTTCGGCAATTATTAAATATATCCAAAATACGTTATTCATGATAACCTGAAAGACAAACATTTCCAAATGAAGCTGGTTACAGCATAATACATCCTGGACAAACATTTATGAGCATTAATCCTTTTCTATTAATTAATTAATTTCCAATTTATTATTATTATTATTATTATTATTATTATTATTATTATTTATTACTTATACCCTGCCCATCTGGCTGGGTTTCCCCAGCCACTCTGGGCGGCTTCCAACAGAACACAAAAATACAATAACTTATTAAACATTAAAAGCTTCCCTAAATTAATGCTAAGTTATTGTCTTACTATCTCTGTTTAAAGTAGGAACTTTGTCTGAAACCTTTTCAAACACCTTTGCCCATCTAAGGAAGAATTCAGATTTGACAATAATTGTTTATCACTCCCTGGGTCTAGATTTAGTTTCTTGAAAGCAAGTATCTTCAACACACAACCCACTATTAACCCAAACATGCATTTGGAGACTCAGTTGTGAAACTTTTATCATATATTTGCATGACGGCGGTGCTCTTGCTGAGAACCAACTTGGATCAGACTGCAGCCCCACTAGTAGATGCCAACCCATCAGTTGAAAACCATGCTTTAAAGGGAGCATCACAGCAACCTCTCTCTGAACTGCAGAAACTACTTTCTCTCATGGAGGGTAACTTATTCCGAATACCAACTAGATAGACCTGTTCCAGCAGTTTTAATCCTGATGCACATGGGTCTAGCATATACGTGGTTTATGTCAGATTTCCAGGTATACAAGCTGAAAGATGTTCATTAAAATGGACAAGATTGTGCCACGGCTGTTGATTAGTGATCAGCCTGCTATTCTTGCAATCCTGAAATCTTTATGTGGAGCCCAATTTATTTCATGTTATAATTTACATTTAGTTCTTTCCCGTGCATACTGCTTTCTATTGTTTCTTGCTGATTTTTCAGTCTGATTGGTTCGGCTTAAATGCATTTAAGTCAGGAGTGAGGAACCTGCAAACCTTGGCCCAATTTCATGTGGACAGTACGGAAGGGGAAATTGAGAGGTGAGGGAAGAAAATGAGGGAAGAGATGAACCTACCCAAAAAGATTGCTGACCTCTATTTTACCGTATTTTTCGCCCTATAGGACGCACTTTTTCGCCTCCAAAAATGAAGGGGAAATCTGGGTGCGTCCTATGGGGCGAATGCAGGCTTCGCGGACCTCTCCGCAAACAGCAGGAGCGCTCCCGCTGCTTGCGGAGAGGTGCCTGCATGCTGAAGCCTGCGCGCGCTGAGCTCAGCGCGTCCAGGCTTCGCGGACCTCTCCGCTAGCAGCGGGAGCCAGCACTGGGCTCCCACGGCTTGCAGAGAGCTGCCTGTTTGGGGGCTGGGGTCGGGGGAAGCTCGGGCTTCCCCAACCCCGCGCCTGGGGGGGAAATAATTTTTTCCCTTTATTTCCCCCCCAAAAAACTAGGTGCGCCTTATGGGACGGTGCGTCCTATAGGGCGAAAAATACGGTAAGTTACATGGGTCATTCTCTATAGACATATTTTGTTCCCAAATGGGTCATACATCAGTTTGTAGAGTATATCCATTTTCTCTTTCAAGTCATTTGTAAAGATATTGGCCAGCACTAGTTGAAGCCATGACTCTTTCAGAATGCTAGGTACCGCAGGTGAAGATTTTAACAGAAGTCAAAGTACTTTTTATATTGCAACACAGAATCTCTTCCTATTACTAAGATGTGTTACAATATCTTACAAAAAAAGGTTATTTTTATCCTAAATAACAGGAGTAATTATTATGTTATGCAAAAGAGTGGATAGTACTGCGACTAGAAAAATTTGTTACAGTAGTATAACACTTCACACTCTTTAAGATGAAACTGCTTCACGAAGGGGAAAGCTACAAATGCCTCAAGGAACAACCGTCTAGAGATTATTTCATTTAACACATTTGTGTCATCGCACAAAACTGCCAGCTTCTTGGAAGAGATAGAATTCTGAATTAATGAGCTATAGACTAACAAGCCTGCTCTTAACATTTTAACTTTTAAGGGTGGCTGAATTATACCCATACTTTCTGTAAGTATAGGTGAATGGTAATTTCAAAGGAAAAACTAAAAATATTTATCAGATTAATTTGCAATATTTGTTTACATATATGTCAGGAAAAGGTCGTGTGAACATTATCTTGTAAAAGGTATTTCTTAAGTGCATGCTGCCATTTTGGAAGAGGAGTGTTTCACTGAACTGCCAGCAATTGGACAAACCATTATTGATGTATTGTTAACAGCCATGATCTACATTATATCAGCATGACTTCCCAGAATACTGTAGACTTTATGTTTACAACTGTTGAGAAGTTCAATTTATTGAGCTGAGGTAATGATTCCCTTTAAGTGTTGACATACTACATTCAGATTTATTCTTTTAAGAGCAATATACATTTTGTAAGGATTACACTTCTACAACAGAATAATTTTTCTTACTATCTAGCTCCAATCCAATGAACTATGGAGAGATCTCTCATGAGAGTTAACTGCTTAATGAAGAGCTAGTCAACCAATTTGCATCTGTTCAAATACCTACTTCAGTATCTCATATGAAGAGAGTATTCCCTTGAGCAAAACATTTCAAATAATTAAAAAGCATATAGAAGGCAAGTGGTGAAAAGTTACCTCCTCTTTCTACCTGAAAATGGAAATACTGGATGAAAACACACATTAATCTATTTGAACAGAAAGAGAGAAAGAAAGAAAGAAAGAAAGAAAGAAAGAATCTGAGATACAAGTCTATTCAATTACTTAAAATAATTTAAAATCTTAGGGGAGATGTAGAGTGTTTATGGCAAATATTTTGAGAAACATTTTTCTATTATCATAATAACTATTATTGATAAACACTAATTATCACCATAATACCATAGAAGTATACAATAAAACAAAAACAAGTAAAACAGATAAAACAGTTGTGGAAAAAAACCATCAAATGCTGCCTGTGAGTTAATTCATTCTTCTGGGAATTTTATTTTTGGCACCCTACAAAATGAATACAGTGGCCTGGTACATGGTAAACCGAACTATTTCTTACTGGGACCATGCAAATGTGCAGACTTCTAGAGAGGAGGAACTCATAACCATTTTGCTTCATGGTTAGCAAGAAGCTATCATAAGCCCAGGTTCAGATGATATGCTGAAAGCTAAACTTTGGTTTAGGTCAGCATGGAAATAAAAAAGATTGGGGAGGAGCAAATTCTGACTTACCATGGTGTCCCAGACAAATATAAGAGCCTGCCTAATTTCAATGGCCAGTGTTTTCCACAGGGCAGATGCCACTGTATGGAAGGACCTAGTCTGACCCTCTCTGGAATAAACCTCTAACACAAGTAGCACCGTAAGGAGGACCCCACAGATGACTGCTATCAATGGGCAGATATGCAGGGAGCAAGGATCCCTCATAAATCCATGTCCCAAGTGATTTAAGGATTGATATACCAATAAGAAAACCTTAAATCTGGCCCAGTAGCCTACTGGCAACCAAGTATCATTATCTAAGCACTAGTGTTTTGTGCAGATGGAAGGCAATTATGGACATTCTGCAGTAGCTGCTACTTCCAAACCAAATATAAAGGGCGGCCCCCACATAAGAGTACATTGGGATATTCCAATTGTGAGGTTACCACTGTCAAGGAATGGCCAAAGGTGGTTGAAAACACTCCTAGTCACCAAGGTTACTTAGGCTTCCAGTAACAATGAAGGATTAAGGAGTCCTCCCAGACTATGCATCTGTTCCTTTTGAATCACAGTTCAACTCCACCCAAAATAGGCAACTGGCCTGTATCCTGGACAGCCAAAGGCCTCTGTTTTACCTGGATTTAGTTTCACTTTATTCATCTTTATCCATCCCACCACAGTGTCCAGACAAATCAAGATTTTAATGATTTGAATAATAACTTGTTTTTACTTCATCTAACTCAGCTGACAAATAAAGACAGAATTGCAACAAAAACAAGTCACTGAAAAGGAGCAGGGAGCTTTCATTATATGTAGGGGAACACTAAGGTTTGCAGCAGTACAATAAATAAAATAAAATAAAATAAAGCCTCACAGAAGTCCACAATATTTAGGGGGGAAATTAAGGGCGGAAAAAAACCCTCATTGTTGATGAGCATTTTCAGGGTATGAAAAAATGGGACATTGGGGTTGGGGGAAGAGAAGAGAGAAAATGCAGTATCGTGAAGATGAAGCATTCTAGACTGCAATTGCAACCCTTATAGTGAAATCAATATGTTATAAACTAACTGAGAAGGGTTACTTTCTTCCTCAAAGAATTATGATGTGGGCTGATTTCCCCCCCTCAGATCTCCCACATACAGAACTTGATACCTGGTGCAAAATCTCAATTTACTGCAGTTATCAATCCTGTTACCAATTATTCTCAAGGGTTCAGGTGCTCAAACTGTCATACCCTGCTCTCCTTCATGGCCTTGAGTTACCTTCCCACCAACACTGGCTGCTTGCAACAACATTTCAAGGAAGAAAAAAAGAGAGTCCTGAATATAAACTTTCCTAATTTTATTCTAAAATTATGCAACTAAATCTAATGGGCAATATCCAGCTAAGACATACTCATCGGAGACCCGCTGAAGTTAGTGATATTCACTGATTTTCCATAGGTCCTCTCTGCATATGACTAACCCTAGGTATCACCCAGTGATTCTTAGATTCCAAGCAATATCATGGGTATGAGAAGAGGAGCTAGTTACAATGACATTTTCACAACATGTGTAAATCATTCAAGAATGAGGCTATAACACAGCAGCAGATACATTTATCCAACCTATAGACCTACTAACTCGCATATCAAAGCATGCATATACAAAGCTGTATATGTCTTGCAAAGCTGCTGAACGCCATATTGTGGTAACACAGTGAGACAACTGCATGTTCTTGTCTTTGAAGAGCAACTGTAAATGCAGCCTTTGGCAAGTTGGTAGACCACATGACAGGAACTATGTTGTACTAGCCTACAATTAGTGGATTTGGAGGCCAATTGCCTCGGGACTGCATGTCATGATAACTTGAGGGCCCCAACGAGGAAGGATTAAATAAAAGGTTTCAGTAAGTTTAAGGCATACCCAGTCTCCATGCCTGAAACCAGCCAGAGATCCCCTTCACCTGTCACTTACATCCTCCAGACAGGATCCTGTTGGTGATAAAATACTGGTCCTCTGGGCATGGATAATGACTAGTTTGGGGACATGCTATAAGCAAAACATTTAATCAATCTAATCCTCAGCTGCACAGGTTGTATCACTGATTTGCCGTGTGGGCCACTTGAGAGAAAAGGGAAATTCTTCCCTCAAGGCAAATTAATCAGCTCTTATGCCTGCTTTTATATACCTTTTTTCTTTTGTGAACCACAGTGGATACACAAGATGGACAACTGACAGGCCATGAGGTACAAAAATTATAACTGCATGTTCTGTTGTGTGTTTCCACAAGGATAGCATCAAGGTCGAAAACTCACTCTCCTTTCAGTACCACAGCTTGAAAAACAAAATGCTACTACAGCGGTGCCTCCAGTTGAAAATGGGATCTGTTCTGGAGGTCCAGTTGGATCCTGAGGTTTTTGCAACCTGAGGACCGCTTCTGCACATGCGTGCACGGCAAAACACAGTCAAATACGGGTTTGCCACTTTCGCATCCTGAAATTTACATAATCAGAGGGTTACATAAACAGAAGTACTACTGTGTATCTGTCCACACATACATATATTTCCAAAATATTAAGATTTGCTTACAAGTTAAATGGAAGTTGTTTGGCAGTGATATGAATATAGCATACCAGGATTGTTTAAGTGTAAAAGAAATCTAGGTATATTGTTGTTATCAGTTGCCAATTGTAGGAACACCTGCTTAAGTGATTGCTGTACTGCCCATCACTTAATTAAAGTTTTAGTAGTTAATACAAACCAAACTGAAAACATTTAAAGCAAAGAAATATGAAGGTTTCAATCTCTAACATTTCTTGATATCAATACTTTAGATCAGTGGTTCTCACAGGGTGTGGCAGGAAAGAATGGCAATTGTGGTGTGAAGATTCAAGAACAATCAAAGAAACACTTAAACATTTCATTTATGCTGATGAGGAAATGTGTGTTAGTTTGTCTCAAATTAGAACTAATATAAATGAGATTACCCAGCAAAAGTAAGCTTACACTTCTCATTGTGTTCCTATACATACTTAAGGTACATATGTATGAGACTCGTTGATAATTATATTATGGGAATGATTCGTGTTATGTAGCTGCATTGTTTTATACCTTCTGGATGTCCCATGATCATATTATAACGTGGTTGTGTTCTATGTCATAAATCAAGCACTGCTAGTTGTTGTTTCTTATTGTTTTCCATGTATTTTTTTATCAATTAAAAATGTGGTGTGGCGTGAGCCAATTTTTATTTCGAAAGTTGTAAGGAACTATTACCCCATTCATCTGACAGTTAATTTTGTACTAAATGCTAAAAACACACTACATGTTTTATGTTGTTCCAATATATCATTGTGGCAATTAATCTCAGCATAAGGCTAGATGCAAACACTAATATGTACTGTAACAGCTCCTCCACCATCATGGAGAATGAGAGCCTGAGAGATTCAAGACAGACAGGAAGGAATGTGCACAACACACAGTTAAGTAACTATGGAATTCAACACCACAAGATGCAGTAATGGCCATCAAGTTGGACGGATTTAAATAGGAATTGGATAAATGGAGGACAAAGCTACCAATGGCTACTAGTCATGATGGCTGTTTACTACCTCCATTATAGGAGGCAGTATGCTTCTGAGTACCATTTGTTGGGGAACACAGGTAGGGACAGTGCTAATGCACTCGTGTCCTGCTTTTGGGCTTCCCATAAGCATCTGAATGCCACTCTAAGACAGGAGGCTGGACTAGATAAATCTCTGACCTGATCCAGCATGAGTCTTCATTCAGTTTCCCCCATCTTTCCTTTCTCACACTAGACAAGTTTCAACCAAAAGCCTGCTAGTCACCCAGCCTATCTGTGGAGATTTCAATACTTGTCGGCTCAGTCAGCACAAAGCTGAGTTGTTTTACAGGCTGAACTTACAGTTGTTATGTAATACAATACATGCCAAATGAAAGGGCAAACAATTCTAATCTAAAAATACTAATTTGGTGGCAACAGGAGGATTGCAAACTCACTGACCTTTGGAAGATGGCAGATATATATCCACAACATAAGCCATTGCTGCCGTTTATATATCTAAGCTGGTTCTGGACTTTCTACCTGTCCATGAAGCAGATGGTAAAATAAAGCAGAGAAGCCTCTTGCTGGGTCTCAACCTGAGGATTCAGTTTTCGGGCAACCCAACATTTCCTTTATTAAATGGGGTGCAATATAGTTTAGTGCCAGGGCACTTGCTTTGTATGTAGAACCTTCCAAGTTCAATGCCCAGCACTTTATAATGGTTGATGGGAAAGACTGCTGAAAGACCTGCTGCCAGTCAGCGTAGGCAAGGTAGAACTACATCATCATCATCATCATCATCATCATTATTATTATTATTATTTTAAAAAAAGCCTGACATAGTATATGTCAGCTTCCAATGCCATTGTCTGGTTGTGCAAATAATACTACCAGGGTTTTTCTGCCACTACCTACAACCACAAATCTTGGTTCTAGAACTGCAACTGGGTTAGCCTATAACAGCCAAAGAGGAAACTCCTGAAAGAAAGAGGGGAAAAAGTAGGATGTAGTTTGTTTTCAGAGCGTATGGGATGAACACCCCCTTGGGAATGAAATACAAAGATTTGTAGATTGATTGTGAAACATAAAATCAGCAAGCTCATATTTGCTTCTACAACACTCTGATGTCAAGACAGATTGGTGGAATATGAATAGCTAGACCCTCTGATCCTATTTGCAAAGCTTTAACACTTAAGCCAAAAGAGCTAAACCTATTCTGATTTTTTTTCTAGTCTAGGAGAAGATTTTAAACAGCAACTTCTATGTAGCTTTTTGGGGAACAGCAAGAATAAGCATAAGTGCAGAAGCAAGGACAACAGTACAAAGACATTACTGTGACAGCACATAAATCTACCAATTCTTATCATTCTACATCATGAGCCAAATTGTTCACATATAATTTGTATATGCCATCATTTAGCTACAACTTATATGAATTATTGGATGTCAGGGTGTGCTTTGGTCGATATTTAATCGTTCTTTAGCAATGACATTGTACAATTTACAGCACAAGGCTAGATGTGGCAGCTCCTAAAGGCCAATTCACAGATTACAGTCTTAATGAGGAACACATGTAAGCCACCCCCCTCTGCTTGCATTAACATCCAGAAGAATGGAGAAATTTCTCTTCCCAGTGACAAATATGTACAGTAGTCACTGGAGAGCAGCCTTCCCGTTATCTTATCTCTTCTCATGATCTTGCTAGGTAGACCTGGCAAGCAGTTTCCCAGGTGCTACAGCCACCGCTCATGTATAAAAACCAGGGTGGATAAAAATCAATGTGTTTTTTTAAAAAAATAAATCAGATTTTTAAAATTTAAATCAGATTTTTTGGATTTAAATTGGATTTTTAAAATAAAATGCTTTTAGAGGGGAAATCTTTCTAAAGATAGTTTTCTACTTAAGTTACATTATAGTCCAAAGGCTATTCATCAGGAAATAAGGATTTGTTTTAAGTTTTTCATGTGTGCAAAAACTCAGTTTAAGTTTTTTTTAAAAATCATTTAACCACATTAGTTAACAAAATGGATACGTATGCTATAACATTATTGTTTTAGTTAAATAAATTGTTTAAATGGTTATTAAGGAATAAAGTACAGCAAAAAAGTTGTCCAAATATAGTTAACTTATTAAACCTCACAATAATTTCATAATTATCTGTCTATGTATTTCTAATAGTATAACCAAATCAGCAATTTTTTATATGAATGAAACCTTCGTCTGGTTGTAAATATGCAAGAATGAGTCTTTCTGTAAAAAATTGATTTAAATCAAGTCTTACTGACTGGTGATTTAAATTGATTTGTTTTAAATCAAATCCACCCTGTAAAAAATAAAAATAGTGGAGCTAATGGAGATTTAAGTATTGGACATTTTAATACTGTACTATGAAGTCTGAATATATGAAGACCACTTCACAAACCACATAGTGACAAGTCATCAAGTACCGTATATAGCTGATTGGGAGCTACAGCCATTCAGGGCTTCCTAGTGGGTAGTACCAAAATGATACAAGGATTTGCATGCAGGTGCTTGCCACTTTTACACCTTCAATATGTAGGCATGCTTTAACACATTTACATGTAAGAAAGGCAATAGACGAAATGGCCAAGATTTTCATTACGTTCAATAGGTCAGATCTGAGGACTAACAGGACCAACATTGTGTAGCATGTACTTTGGATAATCTACATAGACTCCCAGCCACCAAATCTCAAAGTCTGGCTCTATTGGACTCTACCATCCTGAAGTTTAAGGTGCTATACTTCTATGTCATTACATAAATAATGATCTTATTTGCAAAAATGAGGGTATGCCTCATTGCTTTTACAAATATCGGAAACAAGCCACAGCAAAACGACAAAGATGGCGAGATACATCACAATAGACATATACATGAGACTCACTTCTCCCTCCTATCTTTCTCATTTTCATCTGCTTAAAAGAATTCATCAAGCTGCCAAAAGTGAAACCATTTTTGGCATTTCTAATTCCACACATTTCTGGGCTATTCATGGCTTAATAACCATAGATGAATGGATTGTGTTCTGTTTTCATTAGAAAAATGTAAATTTCTGCTCAAATGCCTAATTAACTGCCTGTGTTCGTTCAAAAACTTCTGTATGGCTCTGAATGAGTATGAGGATTTTATATTGCTTTCTCAATATTGGTTGACTACCATGTAATGGCAACCATAAAATTACAAACTAACTTATAATGTTTCAATTAGTCTTATCTTGACTAGAGAAAGAGTCACCTTAGGCCACAGGTATGAAATTATCAGACACAAATGTTACCATGTTCTAGAGCAGCTCAAGATATTCTGCTATAAAAACTTTCCTCCAAAATCCTAAAAGGGTCTAAGTATATATTGTAGCCAATACAGTTGAGGCGAAGCACCACAGTGTAATTAAAATTAATACTACTAAATAAAAGAGAATGCCATAGTGACTCATTATATTATCATTGTTTTTTTAATGATAAATACTTAAGAACTGTGAAATGTGTCAATAGGAACAGCTCCAAATTGTTATGAGTGTCCTGTTTTCACATGCAACAATTTATACAGATACTAAATCTGCACCAGTTCAAATTATCTTTCCCGGCTTTATAAATCAAGGTTTATGAAGCCAGGAATAAGTATCAGGTTTGCATTTGCTTCCCTTGTCTCCCCCCATCACACACTGGTTTGACAATCCATTCCTGGCTACTTTAAGCCAGAAGCCCCAGTTACATCTAAACTGGGAAATTCTTGTCTTATCTAAATTGAGTGAGATAAAAAGCCAGAATCATGAAGTTGGGAAAGAGAATCCAAATTCTGCAAAGTTCTCTCACACGTGTAAAAAAAACAGGCTATTTTATCCCACTTGTGAGTGGGGGCAGCAGCAAAGGAACTGCTTCTGTAGAGCAGAACTGGTCAGTGTTTTGCTTCCTTCCTGTTCTCCTCTGGTGGTAGCAGTAAAAACATTTATGCCTACACATCGTTGCAGGGGATATGGGACCATGTTGGTGCTCCTGAAAGACTACTGTGAGTCACACCTCACTTGCTGACTATTAGATGCACTGACTCTTTTGAATATCATAGGAAGAACATGCTGGATCATGCCAATGGCCTATATGGTCCAGCATCCTGATGTCATAATAGGACAAAGACACCACAACTGCCTAGCTCTTTGAACTCCACATGAGGCTCAACAAAGGCAGACCCAAGCATCATTTTGGTGCCTCTGGTTGGTGATGAGCCCTGGAAGTTGCTCAAGACTGCTGCCCTGCAAATGTCTTTGAACTGAAATATTAGTAATAGATTTTGTAAGGCAGACTGATTGATATGCTGCCAAATAAACATAAAGCAGAAGCAGTCTGCAGAAACATTGAAAGTAGAAGTTGATAATAAAAATTATAGTCTATTCTGGCACATATAGTTCTTTAATTGGACAATACCATATTTATTTTAATGTAATGCACACCTTTTTTGGCCAAATTACGTTGTGAAAATTAGGATGCACATTAGAGTTGATGGTGCATTAGATTTGCGTAAATACGCTATGCTATGCTGATTCCAGCTTTTGCTGTATCCACATAATGCCCTATGCACACCAAACCGTGACATTATACTGTAGGTAGGGATGCATGGAAGGTAGGTTTTTTCAATACCTAATCTCATCATCAGCAAACCTCAAGACATCATACCACTAATAAGGCTTGATGCAAGAACTAGGGCACATTCTACCCCTACACCATATAGAAACATATAGAAATAACAACTTGATTTATGTGCTTGCCAGAAGCTCCTAACTCAAGCCAAAGTACTCATAGTAGTATGCCATCATTTGCTAAAAGTTCCATATCTATCAAAGAGAATTCAGCAAATAAGTTTTAGCAACTTATTCCAGAGAACCTTCGGACATGTGCCCTTCAACGTCTGTTCTGGAAATGGTTACAAATTTGGGGGGGCTTTACATTAACTTAAAACTCCTCAGTTGACAGGATGACTACTACTGAGCTGTTCAACACTACCACATTAATGCTTAGCTGAGCAGGAATTTGACATCCAACCTTTCCAGCATTTCAGTTCAATATACCAGCCCTACATTCAAGTACTTTCTGGTAGCCATAGGTGACAAGCATGAAAGCAAAAATAAAGTTTGATGTGGTCTATCGGAATCAGGTCCTGTTGCCCAACTCAAGTCTCCCATCCTTCCTTCCTTTCCCTCAAGTGACCTCCATGGCAGCAAAAGCAGCTGCTGGTGACCTGCTGGTGGACTACAGGGAGCTACCTTATACCAAGTTAGACACTGAACCACCTAGCTCAGTATTGTATGCAGCGATTCTCCAGGGTTTCAGACAATGGTGATTCCAAGGATTTAACCTGGTACCTTCTGCATAAAATGAAGAAGCTCCATCACTGAGCTATAGTCATTCCAATCACTGCGTGGTCTCAGTGAATAAAATGAAGCTTTCTTCAATGTAATCCATATGTTGTTTTGGCAGGCTAGTAGTTTTTGTGGTTTTATTTACAAGGTTGCAACACACTACATCTAAGACAAGCAGGTTCTATTAACCCTTTTACTTATGTGACACTTTCCCAAAATTTTATTTGATACACCAATGTTAATATAAGCCTGTGAGCACTATCAGCGATGACAACAAAAGAGGAAGTGTCCGGCGTTGAACCCTTAATTTTTTATTAAGTCTTTTACAATACCTGTGATATTAACACTGTAATTTACTTCTAGTTCTCTGGATAAAAATTAACACAGCTTCAGTGGCAACATTCTTAATAGTAATAGCTTCAAATAACTATTAACTTAGACCCCATCTATGACCAGTTTGAGACTGATGCTTTGGCAAACGTTGACACACAGACCAGGATTAGGAAACAGAAGGTTTTCTGTGCTATATCCAGCCTACCACAAATGGTGGCTTATCACCTTGGGTCCAAGTGGCACTTCACAGTTGCCTGTGACAACTCACCTACGGTGGGTTTCTCATTCTTATGCAAGATGTATTGAGCTACAGGTCACCGACTTTATATTTCCAATCCTATATATAACCCATCAGAGAAAAACAAAGTGACTCTGCAGTTTGCACAGCACATGAGCTCTTGTTAGAATTCAAAGAACCCTAGCTTCAGCAACACATTTCTATCCTTGCTGGTTTAAGAGACAAGTCTGCATATGCAATGGGAAAATTTATTTTGAAACATTAGCACTTAAAAAATTGCTCAATTTAGCTTCCGACTTCTTTTCTCCATAGAGAACAAAGGAAGAAAGGAAGAAAGGAAGGAAGGAAGGAGTGGGCTTGCACAAGGAGGCAGCAAGATACCACTGGTGTTCCCTAAAAAATACCCAGCATACAATGTAGAAAGCACTCTTTTTTCCCTATAGAAAACATGGAATGTGAACTTTTGATGCACTTTTGCAGACGGGGACAGCAATGCTATCACACCTGTTTGGTGCAAATGCCTCAAGACTTTTGTGGGGGGGGGTGTGTGAATCAAATAATTTTAGACAACGCAGCACTGAACAGGTTGTATACCTGACATGAAGAATAAAATAGGCTATGTTCCAAATGAAGGAAAAAATATATGCAAGCAGAAAGAACCAAATATGCAGAGCTGGAATTCTGTTTGCTGCCTTACTTTACTTGCTTTTAACATTTTTCTTGCCAAAAAAGCCAAATTGCAATTTTCAACCGAATTGTGGTTTGCCTCTTCAATTGAGGTAACTAGTATGGCAAAAGCAACCAGTGAGAATCCAGCTATGCCAGCGGTTCTTTTTCTTGGATTTCAGCCTTTATGTTGGATTCAGAATTCAACAAAGACAACAAGCATAAACAACAGTATGTGGCTGGTCAGTGGATTCCACATATTTAAACATAGGTGCTGTTTTGAGGTTAACAATCTTGAATAATAAAGTGCTCAGAAACAACCATAGACATATTAGGGTGTTAATAAACTTCAACTTAACTTCTTACAGCACACAATTGATTTATTCCATTTCTCTGAAATTATGACATGCAACATGTTTAACTTTGCACTTTGTTTTTAACATACGTCAGTATAATTTCAGATCTACATAGAAAGTAACTTTTGCTTCCAACTGCTTCTTCTGCAAAAACATCAATCTAAGGAATAAAACACACATTTTGCCCTTGAAAGGATAGATCAGTTTTGAATATAAAGGATCTGAACATCTAGGAAAAGCTTGAACATTTCCCCCCAGAAACTTATTGTGAATGTCAATGTGCTAGCCTAAAGAATGGGGAGGGGAAAAGTGGATTATCTTGGGGAAAACCAGTACCAAATCTGTCCCTATTCTAAGTTGGGAGTAACAAAGCTGATTTTGAGGATAGCAAGAAGGACTGTAATGCAGTGAGAGTACAGCAAAGTGCTAGAATAAGTTAGAGTAAGGCTATCAAAAGTCTTATGCAAAATGGAGCAAGTAATAATATAAGGAAGATCTATATCTATATCTATATCTATATCTATATCTATATCTATATCTATATCTATCTATCTATCTATCTATCAATGTGCAATACACGTTACAGAGCAGCATATGCAAATGACACAGGTTCCGGCTTCAAATAGCTTATAAACTAAAATTACTACGGTGTCTGTAGGATAACAGAGGAAGAGATTGCATGTGATGAATGTGCACAAGTGCCGCCGTGTCTCAGTTTGGCTTTGTTTTAGTTGGGGGATGAGGACTAAGTGATTAAGCCGAAGAATTAATGGAGAGGATAAGTTTGAAGAATTTGAAGGTGGAAAAGGCAGCATTACCACACAGGTGTTCTAGGAAAGAGTTTCATGAATAAAAGGGCGAATGGGTGGAGAAGTTATTTAAGAGAGCAGATCGTGGTAGGGCAACTGAACATGGAAGAGCTGGAGGAGTGATGATGATTGGCAACAATATATCCAGGAAAATCTCCTAATAGATTCCCATGCTCCCTAATGTCACTAGCAACCGAGCTATCTGAAATTGATCTTTCTGAGGTTACTGATGAAGAACTGAAAAACCTACACCATAGAAACTAATTTTATATAAAGCAGTATAAATTTAATAGAAAGATGCTGCATCACCTTTACACCAGAAAGCAGGTTATCTGGGGCCCCACGACACCCCAGCTACAATAGGGAAGACATCCCTCTCTTCCCCCAACTTGGAATGCAGTGAGGAATTCAGGCATCTTTTGTTATGCACCATATTCAAATATCATTACTCACTAGACCCCAAGGGAAGGTAGTGGTGGAGTTACTACGGAGTTTTTACTGGCAAGACAAAGAATGAAAATGCACAATAGATTTCTACCCTAATGGGGAGCCACCTGACTATCTGTTTGGGATTTCAATGACTGTACTAAATCCGTCACATCCCGCACTAAGCAGAATGTTATTTTGGTAGTCAGAACCTAGTTGCTGGAAGAAGGAATTATCCTGCTAGCCAGGGTCTTCAACCTAGCAGTGCACAAATCCAACCACCAGGGTGAAAGTTCTTTCCCTTTCTGATAAGCATGACGTCACCCCTCAAACACTGAGCTAAACGCTCTTGCTTTCTCCTTTCATCCTATCACCAAGTGGTACTTAGCATATAACTCTGGCATTTCTCAATGGCTGTGCACTCCCACTTCTGGTCAATCAGAATACTGCTCATGGCAGTTAGCATGTGGGGTGTACTGTCTGCTGACAAGTAGCATTGGTGAGGGGTGAGAAGCATGGCAACTCATGACTGATGCAACAGTGATGCTATGTTTATCAAAGGTGAGAAACAGAGAGGAATTAGCTGTGATGGCTAAATACTTGACTTTTACATATTTTTTAGAACTGGAGAGAGAGAGAGAAATAAGGTGGGACTAGTGGAAGGCAATCAGTTTGCTTATTTATTTATTTAGGGTGTTTATGCATCACTTTTCATAAACAATCTGTTTCCAAAAAGATCCAAACAAAAATAAGCAATACAATATAAAGGTAAAAAGCACCAACTAAAACATAAAGGACAACATAAAAAAATCCATAGCTTAGTTCTGACAAAAGTTCTACTGTATCAAAGACAAGAAGAGGAATTAAAATATTATACTTTAGGACCAATGTCTTTTGGAAAAAAAGCATTCAACACTCTATAAACTCTTTTACAAAGTGATTTTTCTTTCTTTTCTTCACAACATCTATCAGTTAAATGTAGTTTAGTAGCACTCCACTCTTTCCAAAAAGTTGCTTCCAGAGGATGCTTTGAGAACAGTTACACAGGTCATATATGTCAACTGGTAAAACAGGTGCAGCAGTATAGACGTATGGGACAGAACAGCAAGAGAAGGGGGAAAATTATTTGAAACTTACTACTACTACTACTACTACTGAGCACCAGAAAAATATGAAGTTTCAAGGTGTTAAAATGATTTATTGTGAGTCTGTGGCACAAATATTATATATGGGAACTACTAGTAAGCAAGGGTTGTTAACTCCCAATTATTTATGATTAGCAAATAAAATTGCAAACAGCCTCAGCTTCCCCCACCTATATGTTATTAACATCATTTTTACATTTATTTATCACCCATCCAACAAACCTCTCTAGGCAGTTTACATAGATAATACAAAATACAATTTACAATAAAAAACAATTTTAAAGCCAAAAAAATTAATAACTAAGCAGAAAGCCTAACAAAAAGCCAATTAAAACCAGCATAACGCACAGCATAAAAGGAAATGTAAAAGTCAGGCTTTGGGAAGGGGGACGCAATGCAAAATTTGGAGCACTCAATAGGTAAGTATTACGTGACATAAGAGTATTAATTGGTTACCTCTTTAAAAAAAACAATTTAATGACCAAACAAAGATAAGCAATAAAGTAGACAAATTTAAATAAAAGAGAAAAAAGAATTTGAATCAAGTTGCTCACATGCACTCTATTTTTTAATGAAAGTACATGATATTTGTTATAAACATTGAAATACGCTTAATCGCAGTTATGGATAGCAGGGGACCCTGTGCTCCTCCAGATGCTGCAGAACTACAGCTCCTTTCCTTCCTGGCTAGTAGTCATCCTGGCTCAGCTGATGTGAACTGGAGGAGCATCAGGAGGCCCACAGCTCAGTCACCCCATGTAGAGCTTTGATGCTATGTAAAATAACACACACTAACATTTCTTAACTATAAATTCTACAAAGTACTTTGTGCTACATTTGATTATGTGCACTGCCCTTTGTCCATAACTTGTCCCAATGGGCATTCGAGAAGCTGATTCTGCACAAAACCCTCAAATTCTACTTTTATGTAGACAACATAGATTTCGAGTTTGTTTTTCTGTGCTGTATTTGGTGGGCGATATCCAGCTTTTTCGTTTCTTGGAAATGCAACAAACAGGAGCTTCTATTCACAGAATGAGGATTGTGACCATGGATGGGGTTTCTTCTATGAATAGAACTTCTGATCTGTCCATGCAGCAAAAAATATGATACCCCCACCCCAACTCCTGATTAGGTGCAATACCCAGAAATACCACATGAGCTGCATATTATCCTTTGATCTTGCTAGCTTCCAGAGAAATATGCTCCAGGAATGGGCAGACTTCAGCCTTGTGGAATCTACTTCACTATTTGCTAGAGCAGGGGTTCCCAAACTGTGCTTCATGCTGCTGGTCCATGACGTGTCCTGTGGTGAATGGTGGGAACAGCAGTGGCTCTGTTGTCGTATGTTGCCACATGCAGCTTGCACTGTATGTTGTTGTGAGTTTCCAGCCTCCTTCCCCCACCAGTGGCAGAGCAATCCGCATTGACTTGTCACATGCACACTCTTCCTTCTAAATTTACTCCAGTTTGGAGGTGCAGAAGACTACTGGGTGTGAAAAGCCCATATGAGGAGGGGAAGGGGTAGCAATGTGTCTTACCCATCCCTCAAACCTAGCTGCAGTAGCTGCTGAAGGTGGATTGTCTGACATCCATTGTGTTGGCCCTTCCTGTTTGTGTATGCACACCAAGGAACTGCAGGTCATGAAGTTGGACAGACAAACTTGGGCTCTTCAAACAGTGTTCTTTGTTTGCTACCACAACTGCTGTTGTTCCCCATCTCCTTTCCCCCTCCCACTGTTTTGTGCCCCCACCTTAATGCATCATGGCACCACACACACCTTTGAAGTGAATACCTCACTCCTTTTCAACAGCCTGAATGCTCTTAATATGTGTGGAATTATCTGAATTGTGAGACACCTGGCAAGGAGAGGTAAAACCAAGAGATCTCAAGGCTGCAAACTATTGTGCCTACTTGTGAGTAAGAGTCAAAGAACATATTTTCAGCTTCCTATTGCGTAAAGGTGCACAGGATCACGCTTCTAAGGCTGAAGTTGCCTATTGTGTGCCATTAGCCCCAAAATCAGGATTATCTGCAGAAGACTACTTTCGAGTTCCCACAGATCAGGAATTCTAACAGCCTAATTTATTGGACGAAAGACTGTTTGTTATTAGTAATGCTAAGCAAGTGGGAGTCAGAAAGTCTTGCTGGTCTATTACAAATTTTCCAACTATCTACCCTCTATCCACCCTTCTTCTTTTTTTACATTATTAGCCCAAGTAGCTCTCAAAAGCAGCTTATAATATAATACAAAAAGATAAATATAATTATAAAGCCAAAATAATATCCCTAATATAATTAAAACAATGTATACAGCCATCTTTGGTGTGCCCAAAGGGACTTTACGGTCAGAATGAGAACGAAGACAAATAATGTCCCACACCCTCTCACAGTCTTTGGTGATCAGCATAGCCTGGAGAGGAGATCTTAAATACAGTTTGTAAATTTAACATCAACTTTAGGATTTCATCCTTCGCTTAGGGGCATTGGTAGAAGCAGATTCATCAGCAAGGTAATGCTTCAGTCAGTACTTTGATGTATATTCATGAGATCTTAGTCTAAACTTCTAAAAGTTTTCCAGTCACTTTAGACTTTTTTCAGTGGGGCTTGTTCCTAGGTAGGTGTGCACAGGATTGCAGCCTTAGGTGTTAAATTTCTATCACGTCTTTCCAAAAAATGGTGTTCAAGGGAGTTAACAGAAATAAATGAAAAGCAAGTGGCTTGATTATTTATCATTAATATTAGCAACAGGAAATAAGCAGTGAATATTAGCAATGGCTATGTGATAAAAAATTACACTGTGCCAGAAACAGTACATCACAGTTGCAAGCACAGATGCATTGTTCATGTTTGAAGTCAAACAAGGTGATAATCCATTGTGAGCTTTGAAGGGTATATTCAGATGACTCAGCTCCCCCCACACTCCAGTCACAACACTTGGGTGAGGGATATGACTCAGTGGCTAACATGTGATAATTTGTGAGAATGAGGCACCTTACTTTCTAGGATAGTAGAACTCTATAGGATTCCCACCATACACAACGGCTGCAAATGCTACTGCACAGTATAAAAACACATGTTGTCTGAATGCACCCATAGTCTTAATAGAATATAAAACCACATACATGTGCTTATTTTAACCTTAATTAGTTTATTATCTCACAGAACTGAACCTTATTTAGTTTATTGTCTTACAGAACTGAAAATGTCTAACTTCACATTATCTGAAGGTGCAAGTCATCTTACTAGAGAACGGTAAAACTAGGCTGTATTTTCACTGTATGTGTATGTTAAGATATGCAAAACGGGATCTTTAAGTGGGCTACAGCTAATGTTTGCCAAAGAGAACAAACTGGAGACCACAACGAATTGACGTACATGATTAGCATCCTGTGTGCATGGTGGGAAAGGAGGCTTACGCCTGTCTCACAATTACATCCCATTAATAGTAAAGGTACTGAGGTGCATGTATATACATTCCAAACTATACAAGCCCGGTTTGCACAATCCTCCCTAACCTGTCTCACTTAAGAGGTATCAAGCCAACACATCCCACAATGCTTGGGGGACATTTCCAGGTGGCTGATCCATGCCACTCTTTTCCAAATTACACCATTCTTTAATGGCCAGTGGAGGTTGTCTTCTTTTTTCATTAACCTAAGCTTTAGCTAGCAGCCATCCTCACCTGGATCCTTCCTCATATTCTTTCTCCTTCAAGCCATATTTATTTTCTGGACTAGTTGGGACATTCTGCAGAAAGGTGCCTTTCTATAAAGGATGTTTTTCTGGGTTGTTTTTTAAACCAACTTAGAAAGCTTCAGAAAACCCAAAGAGGCAATTGGACCTTGACTCAAGGGCCGCCCAATGGACCATCCATCACTGCCTTAGCCTTATGGGGGATAGGAATTTGTTTCCACACACACACAAAATATCCTGTGGGAAGATTATGTCTCCACAGTGAGCACCTTTGGTGTCTCCCACCTGTCACAGAAATAACTTTGAAAACTTGGAATTGGCATTACCATTTTATTCCTCCTATTGCAGAACAAGTAACTACTGTGGCATAGCTTTGCAAACAGATTAATCAAAATATAAAACAATCTGAAGAACCTAGGACAAGCATAGACCACATAACTGGAGTATATGTGCTTTTCAAAACAATGGATATCAACATTCAATATTATTAAATCCTCAGTACTACACCAATGTTTAAGGTTGATCAAACAAATATATTACTTAAGACAATCAAATATGCAGACGTTTGTGGAAAAATGACAAACTGCAGTTTAGATTTTTTTCTAGGAATGTCTAAGCACGCTTTTTTAATAACAAGGATGAAAAGCTGAAAATGAAAACTGCAGCTAAACTATTATGTTCATTTTTCACAGAGTCTAGTCCTTTCCCTGCCCACCTGCCTAATATTCTTAAGAGTGTCTCTTCTCTAGTCTTCAGAGAGTGGCTGGAAGTGGGGAGGCAGAAAAAGGTCCTCCTTTCCTTCCACTCTGCAGTTTTAATCTGAAATCTTAGGCGCAGTACTATGCCCAGAGCTCAGAAACTGCTTGCACTAATGAAATTCCTTGTCACAAAATGTGCCTAAAACAATGGGGGTTTCGAACACTGTCCATGTTTATCTACCTGCAGCAGTTTCGCTTTCAGCCAACTTATACTGTACTATGATGTATTCCAGCAATTATGTGTCATTCTGAAACAGAATGGCCTGGTTTGCACATAATTTTAAACTACAGTTAAGTTTATGTGCCTAAACCATGGGCTTGTATGCTCTCCCGATGCAAATAAAGAGCTTCTGCTTTCATATTTTTTTAAAAAAAGATTTCGCATGATATCTGAACTGCAAACTGTGGTTACTTTTAAACTATGCGTCATTTAAAACAAGCCAGGAGCATTAACCACAGTTGAGCTGGCTTGATTCAAACAGCATAGTTAACACTTACCACAGCTTGCCCTGGTTGAGATATAAAAAAACAAAGTGCAGTTAGCTGGGTGGGGAGGAAGGACAATGCACTTGTCATCCTATACACACCTACTCAAAAGTAAGCTTATCTAGACAGGTAGATGCATACATGTTTTAATTTCTTTTAACCTTTGCTGCTGCTCTTAATTAAAATTTAATTACTTGCTTTCAACTGTTTTTATTGATTTTAATATTTACAGTGAATACTGTAAATAGAAGTTTTGTTACAAACAAGTGGTATACAAATTTTGTTAAATAAAGCAAGCCCCATTGTGTTAAATTGACCTTTCTCATAGAGAATAGAGGATACAGCCGTAATTCTTATATAGAGAACACTCTAAATATCTTGGTCCAAAATAAAATAAACCTCTAATAATCAGAACTTAAATTTCAGTGCAAATAACCGCCAAGGAGTTTTAATTGTAGTTAAGTAAAGAGCGTGCTAAAAAAATAAAGAAAAAAGTTTCATAAATTTGTGGAAGAAGTTATAGCTTTTGTAGAATTGTTCTACCATTATCATTTTTATAATTACTGGCATGAATATTTTTTCCTATTTCATAAGCTAAATACCGCAGCTCTAATTGAGGTCTGAATGTTATAAACAGTTAGATGTCTGGCTTTGCCCTGCATTTTAATATAGAGCAGAACAGACATGGGAAGTATAAACAGAACTTTTAACTAGATTATAATTTCTAATATGGCCAAGAAATCCTTCAACAATAACACTTCTAGCACAAAATCTGGAAAGGAATACTTTGAAAGAGAGCATACTAATATAAATGACTAACCTTTGCTAAAATAACATTCTGATCCAATTTCATGTTTCTGAAGGACAAGTTTTAAAACAAAGGTTATTTTCAATGAATGCAGAAAAATGGTGGCTTGAACAAAAAAAACTCTGAAAGTAAATAGAAAACTTTTCTTTAAAAACAAATGAAGAAACATTGGATGGTAATCAGAGAAACTCGTGAGCATCTGATGGAGTTTCTGCCCATGAATGGACGCAATAAATCCTTCTGGCTTTAAGCCACTTTCTCACATTGAACATCCCTCTAGAGGCACCAGGCAAATCCAGCTTTTGGGCAGCAAGCCAGGTCTTTATTTAGCCCATACTTCACATCATATATGACATCAGGTGTAGTAAAGGTTGCAAAAACAGCCTTGCAGGTCAAATTAGGATCACAGCTCTAGATGGTTGTTCAGGAGCCAATCTGTGCTCTGTGAGAGGGTGTGGCTCAAATGTGGGCCTGAAAATTCAGAGTGTACACAGAAACACCACATGCAGCCCCAGGGACCTTCTGTTAGAACAAATACTTTTAAAATGTGTTTCTAACTAGTACCCAGTACTAAATTAAATATCTGAATATTTCCACAAGTACACACAAGAGCCAGCACATGTTAAATGCACAACTGCAGCCAGTAGTGCAAACAGCTTGTAAAAGACACTGCTCATGGGATGTGGCTTGATTTTTATTTATTTTTTGTGCACAGGTTTCATGAATAAAGCAGCTTTCAATAGGAAGTATTCCTTTCATGCTCAATTAAAAAATGTAGTTCACAACTTCATGGTAAATATTTAACACTAAAAACTGGCAACTGTATAGTGTATTGCATGGGTTCCGTTTCTGTTTGACAGTCACAATATTCCTGGAATCAATGAACGCATGTGAACTGTCTTTAAATGTTCAGGAGGAAGGAGTTAGGACACAAACATACTGAGAAGCACAATCCTATGTGTGTCAACACAGAAGTAAGTCCCATTGAGATCAAGTGTGAATAGAATTATTATGGAGACAGTCATCAAGCCAGTAATATATATGAAGTCCCTTTTGTTTGTGTGCCACTTAAGGCTACATACATTCCACTTACAATTCAACAATACCTTTTTACCAAACTCCAAACAATACCTTTTTACCAAACACCAAACTTATGAGCAAGAAAAATTCCTATTTGTTGACATTCTGATATTTTATGAATTCATCAGAAAAGCTTGTGTATGCAGCTCTACTGCTTATAAGATAAGCAGTTTAAATTTAAGCAGAAATTCATAAATCATTGGCCAAGAAAGGTCAGTTAAGTATGAACACCTAATCCACAAAATATTACAAACCTAACCGTTTTCATTCAGGGTTCAGCTCTCCCTGGATAGAAAGGCTCCTTCCTTCCATGGAAAGCTAACTGAGCTGCTCCCAAAACATAAGGTCCACGTCAGAGATTGGAAGGACACAGTCTCAGACTCTCTGTTAGAATGGCAATATTCTTCCCCATCACTCCAAAAGAGAAAAATAGAAGACATTGGGGAAGGAGAAGACAGGATATAGTCTTCTGACTTACAGCTCTAGTTTCTAATCAGGGAGTCATGTTACCAGGTCTCTATTTTTTACTTCCAATCAAAATGTTGTCGAGAGGCATGTACAAAGAACTTAGACGTTGGTGTCAACTGATAAGAAAAGAAAGCTTCATAGCTTTTACCATTCATTATTAAGTCTCTAACCGCTTACCTTCCTAAAAAAGTAAAAAAATGCTATTTTCATACAAATAACTCACAGCATCATGGGGAGGGGGCAGCAGCAAAACTTTAAAGACTACCTTTGCACAACATCCCCCTACACCCATTCGTCTAAAATTTGGCAGGCTACATTCATTCAGCAAGGGATACTGTGCTTGCCTGCTAATGTCTTCCAATTCTGTCAAAAAGTAAAAATGCCCCAGCAATTTGCTCATTTCTCCATATAAATGGCTTGGATTTTCTGAACCAAGGCTGTGCTTTGGATGCAAGATGAAGTGGGTCATCCCCCCCAAATAGTCTGTCAAATCAATCCACTTTCTGAAGCAGGGTCCAGACTAAATATTGCCATCAGTGTAATAATAATAATAATTTTATTATTTATACCCCACTCATCTGGCTGGGTTTCCCCAGCCACTCTGGGCAGCTTCCAGTGGTAACCAGTTGGGGCCTTCTCTCCCTCATCGAGTAGTGGCCATTCCAAGAAGTTGCCTTAGTAGGAGAGATGAGAAGCAGGGCTCATTCCACAGGGCATCTCCTGTCCTTGAAATATTTCCAGCTGGTCATTATAAGAACTGCTATTTACCTTTTAACAACTGGTGCCTGAATTTGCCTTTGCCCACTCTATGCCTTTGCCCAAAGGTGTTCCATTCTCCTTGTGTACTTAGATTATAAGCCTGTGGGCAGGAACCGTTTTGTTTTAATTGACTGTATGTAAGCTGCTCTGAGAGTCTTTTTAGCTAGCGATACATACAACCAATGCTTGCAATACAGAAGTATTGGATCTCACTGGCAACAATGAAGTTACTCTCATAATATTTGTGTGCAAAAGTTACTTTTTAATTTAAATGTTAAGTTCAAATAAGGCTGCCATATGTCCAGATTTTCCCAGTGTTTTGTCCTGGATCTTAGGCACAATTTTGGGGTCCTCCTAAAAAAAAAAAGCCAACAACATTTGGGGTGTTCTGGTTTTTACTTTTTTAAATATGGCAACCCTAGTTCAAGCATATACACTTAATCTAGTGTATATCCATTGATTTCAATCGGTCTTTTCTACTATGAATTAGTCAGCAGCATCCTCTTTCCCACTCTATTACCCTTGTCCCTGTTCTCTAAATTACTAGTCCGTTATTATTTGATAAAGATGTGTGACAAAATTAATGCACCTAAATTCTACCAATGCATCCATTTTATCTAGCAAGAGCATTTGCACAGCTTGTTGACAGCTGCTCTGCTTTTGCCACCTGGGATTGTTTTTCACTTCTTAAGAATAAAAGGAAAACTCTCAATCTGAAGTTGCAATTTTACTCCAAGCCAAAAGTAGCTTTATTCAGATAGATGCGTCAGTAAAAATGTAAGTGGTTTTAAAATGCAGTTTGAGGAGGTATTTGATACAGTAGTTTCCAAAAATCTCAGACAGATTAATTACAATTCATATCAATGGCTTGGTGATTTAAAACTTTGGAACTTCTAAGTTTGTTATACATTAGAAAAGTTGGAATACATTTACCTAACTTATTTAAGTTAGGGCAACATCCAATAGAGTTACCCAGTGAGCTTCCATTATTGGAATGATATGTGCTTGTTGGAAGAGGTTCTTCTGCAAGAGGAATATTATTTTGTTCACAAAGCAATGGTGTTGGACACCATACATTATCCTGCACATAAAACTTCCCTCTTCCCCTCTGATTACTCATTACCACAGGGTCAGACTGAACAGACAGAGAGCAGGAGTAATGAAGAGTTCTCACAAGAGAGGGATAAAAAATGTGGGGTTCCATAAGCATCTGTATTCAGACTTGTGCTTGTTAACTTGTTTTTAAAATTATCTGGAGTTAGGGATGAGCAGTGAGTTTTTCTCATAACATGATCTATCCTGGTAGTTCACAAGAATCTCTCCAAGATGGGTGAATGGGCAGTAAAATGACAAATATGGTCCAAGTGTTAAATATTGCACATTGGGACAAAAAAACCCCAAATGGATATACTGAGCTTGAAGTGGCAAATAAAAAGAGAGATCTTAGGATTGTGATGCACAGCTAAATTAAAACATCCACCTAGTGTGAAAACAGAAAATTCTATATTAGAGATCATTAGGAAAGGTATAAAAAATAAAGCTACCTATATCACAATGTATTTCTGATAACAGCATCTCAAATATGATACTGTAGACTTGGTCAACATGCAGGAAAAGGAAACAAAAATATTAAAGGAGCTGTGGACACTCTCCTATGAGGAAAGGTTTCAACACTAGAGGCTTTTTAGTTTTGAAAAAAAGGTGAACGGGGTGGGGACACACACATGTCAGAGGTATATAAAATAATGCATGGTGTGCAGAAAGTTTATTATTTTTCTCCTTTCATAATATTAGAACCCGGCATACAATAAATGGAGGGATATTCAAGAACAACAAAAGGAAGTATATCTTCAGACAGTGCATAGTTAACAAACCATGGAATGTACTACCACAAGATGCAGCAATGGACAATGTGGACGAGCAAAGCCAAGAGAGATGAGTTTTCAGGAGTGCTATAAACTCTATTTATAAGCCCATTGGAGGTCCAAGGGGAGATTTAACTTATCTACATAGACACTTGCAGATGTACTTGGAAGATGAGCTTGGCATCTTTCAAGCACACTTGCAGATGCCTATGTGTTTCTGCATGCAGCCTTGTCATGCATCATGTCTTTTTGCTGTTTTAAAGGTTTCCATGTTACAGCTAAGCACTGAAAGAACACAGAGGCTTTAAATTTTTAACAAAATACCGTAAAATAATGTAGTTACTTATCTGCAAGTGTTGACACAGCTACTATAACCCAAGGTACTGTGACACTCACATGACCATATTCTATAGCAATCAGAGCGCTCTTCAGGCAAGCAGAGTTATTTCCCAGACACAAAATATTCTGATTTGAATGCTGGGAAAATGTGATATCACTGCAGCATTCCTGCAACAAAAGTGCTACACTGAAGGAATCCTTATTAATCCATTGCACAGAATCCATATATACTGCACATTTATGATTTGCAAAATTATATTGAGGAAATGTCAAAAGATTCAAGGCTTAGGCTGGGTGTGCCTGCATTCTAGGAGCACTAACCACCTGGGAGGATCCCCATGGAACTCAACAGAGCTCGATTTTTCCCTATCAGCCATGCCTCTGCCAGGGGTGGGGAAATGCTCAGTCTGCACCCACCTCCCATATGCCCACCTAACCAGCCCTCTTTAACCAATGTAGCACCAAGCAGAATGGGAGGAATGAAGGAGGACATCCAGTTGAAATACCTGTGTACTTGCCTGTGCACAGGTGGTTAGAGAAGCTAAATGACAACCTACTGAGCTCTAACAAAATACTCAACACACCAGATGATGTGTTCCCTGAAACAGGGAATTGGTAGCAATAGCTGGCTACCTTAGTTTAAAGCGGGCATAAGCAAACTTGGCCCGCCAGATGTTTTTTGGGACTACAATTCCCATCATCCCTGACAACTGCTCTTGTTAGCTAGGGATGATGGGAGTTGTAGTCCCAAAACGAGTGGAGGGCAGAGTTTGCCTATGCCTGGTTTAAAGTGTATATTTTAATAGGACTTTCTGAATCGTATACCACAAATTTCATACAAATTTACTTTACCAACCATCACCAGGACTAACATCGAAGCAACTCCCAAGCAAATTAATGCCACAATCTTGTATTTGTCTATATAGGGTCAGTGAGTGAAGCCAGCCAACAAACATTCATTAACAACTGTTGAATTTAAAAGTGACAATAGTTTATACTTTGCAAGTTCTAATATTTCAAATGAGTACTTATTTGGAAATATATCTGGTGAAATGAATCAAAACACACAACTATTTAGAAGTTTGTGATGTTATTTTTAAGTTGTAAACTTTTGTATGTAACATGCATACCATAGTCTCTCACTTAACAAAATATATTGATGCCATGCTTCTTCAAATAAATCCCATTTTCCGTTGATAAACTGTAAATGAGCAAAGGGTTTGGTGGCAGATATAAGTAAACAACAAAAATTTGACATGTTTTTAAAGGGGGCTCTCTGCAGGGGGGGGGGAATTAACCCACAGTAATGTGGAAATGAAAATCACAGATTATGTGCAAGGAATTATTAGGAAAGAGATAGGCTATAATGCAGCAACTACATAATGCCATATTTATTTATGATGTTGCTATGCACTTTGCAATACTGCTTAGTTCTGGTTGCCCCATTCTAAAAAGAATGTGGCAGAACTGAAAAAGAAACAGCATTGTAAAATGAAGGACTTGATGAGCCTACAAGAAAGGGCAAAAATATGTGAGGCTTTTTAGCTTACAAAATGACATTTCAGAGGTTTCATCACACATTGATTTTGTGACTGAAGTTTCTAAAAATTTAACTGCATGAAGCATGGCTAGATGAAGCAACTTTCCCTTTCTCCCCTAATAATACCACCACTAGCAGTTATCAAATTAAATATATTGGTAGTGAGCTGAGGAAGAACTGAAAGAAGTACCTATTTGCAAAGCACATAATTATTGCGAATTCACTATCAGAAAAATGATGGCACTTTTTCCAATAGCTCTTTAAAAAGAATAAGAATCTCTTGTGAATGATTTGGGGAGGGAGTGCTTTATTTGGGGAAGGACATGCTACACAACACTACTTAAAGGATCAGAGCGCACTCCTTCTAGATCCTTTTAGTGGTAAAAGAGCACTTCAATTTTTTGAGCTGGTCTCTTGCTTGTTTCATAAACTTTACTATGTTACCACGGATATCCTTCTGTAAATCCAAGAACAGGGTACATTCACATTCCTTGGCCCCCACCAGCTATTAGTATCCTGAACGCTGGTATTTTTATGCAAGGATAAGGTAAGTTTACCTTTCCCCTCTTTAGGCTTCACAGGTGTCCAGATTTGGATGTCCTGATTTTTATTTTGGACTATAGGATTAGACAAATACATGGAAGACAACAACCATTATAATATGCTAGTATAACCTGTGTATTGTAGAACCAGGATACTCCATTCCACCCAACTGATTCTTTCAAAAGGTTGGAACAATCAATATTCCATGCCCACTAACCGTGCTCAGTCCTTACTTTACTTTGGAGGGTTCCCCTTAGGGTTTTACTCCTTTTTCTTCCTTCTTTTTAATTCTACAAACTTTGGGGGTTTCCCAGGCCTATTGACATTTTCCTCTTTTTTTTCCTGGGTACATAAGGATCCAGACTCAGAGAATAGGTTTATATCTGATATAATGGTATGCCCATTATAGAATTATGGGAGTTCTATATTGATTATTGACTAGAGCAGGCATGGCCAAACTTGGCACACCAGCTGTTTTGGGACTACAACTCCCATCATACCTAGCTAACAGGACCAGTGGTCAGGGATGATGGGAATTGTAGTCTAGAGAGGCATGGCCAAACTTGGCACTCCAGCTGTTTTGGGACTACAACTCCCATCATACCTAGCTAACAGGACCAGTGGTCAGGGATGATGGGAATTGTAGTCCCAAAACAGCTGGAGGGCCAAGTTTGGCCATGCCTGCTCTAGAGTCTTTACTTGTCCTTCATCACCTCTCAAAATGGTTGCAAATTCTAGACTTCATCTAATTTGTTCCATAAACGGCTCAGAACCGCAGTACCTCAAGGACCACCACTCTTCACCTGAGGACGTTATTTGTGTGTCTCCTCCATCAGAGGTCTGGAGGGTGGCAACACAAGAGCGGCCTTTTCTGTGGTGGCTCCCCTTTGTGGAAAGCACTTCTTAGGGAGGGTCGCCTGGCACCTTCATTACATATCTTTAGGCACCAGGTGAAAACGTTCTCTATAACCAGCCCTTTGGTTGATTAAACATTCCATGGCCTTTTAAATATGTTTGTGGAAGGTGGCATTATTGGTTTGTTTGTCTTTTTGTTCATTTTTCATTTTGTGCTTCCATTTCATATTTTTATGCTGTGAACCACCCTATAATCTTCAGATGGAGGGTGGTATACTAACTAACTAATTCCATTAACAATGACAATTTTCCATCTGTTTTCTATTCTCACTTTCAAGAGATGTTAAATGGCAGAGAGAGTACTAGAAATATTAAGGCAAAATGGGGTTCCTAGCTTTTTTCAATATGCTGGAGGGCACTGAAGAAACTTCTATGATTTCCCCCCATTAGAATAAGTGAAATACTTTCAAAGATGTTTTTATGAAAGATGGTCTAAAGTAGCCTTCTCCAACCTGGTGCTCTTTGCATCCTTTTGTTCTACAACTCCAATGTTCAGAAGCCCGCAATATCAGTTATCAGGATAGTTGGAATGATTGGTTGGGAAAGGCTGATCTACATAATTAGACAATGATAATTCTGGCACACACTGGTCCATGGGGTCACGAAGAGTCGGACACGACTGAACGACTAACCAACAACAACAACAATTCTGACTAAGACCCGCAAAAAGAAGTGGACTACAAATAAGTAAATTCATAATTTTGTTTGTACAAAACCAAGGTTATTAATAGTTTTTAATTTCATATAAATGCTAAATAGTACAGCTTTCTATTCTACCTGAATTATAAATGATACATTTCCCATTGGTAAAGCAGTAAAGTTTAGGTTTGATGACAAACTATGTATATATTTCTACCTGGCTTCAAAATTTCTGGGAATTTTAATAATTGTGTCCTTCTCTTCTCATGTTCTATCTAAATTTTTCTTATTGACATCAAAATGTTTGCATTATTTTGCTACCACTTAGCAATTATTTCCACTCCTTCTTCTCACTCTTCTAGCATTTTTTGCCCCGTAAAGCCAAATTACATTCTCCATTCTGCTGACTTCCAGCTTTCTACCACCACACCTGTATATCCTAAAATCTACCTTGCTCATTTGGTATATTTAAATAACATTCTTCATTTCACTTTGTACTATTATCTTTTCCTTAGCTTTAGCAAGCCACAATTCAGAAAAATAAATGCTTCAGTGAAACAGAACAAGGAAGATGTCATGGCACTTGCTGCACTAGAATTCTAGAGAACCAGAGTTGCAAGGCCAGAAAAGCCACTACTACTACCTCCATAGGCTCTTAGAATGGGGGGAAGGCATACAAAAGCTCTAAGGTTGCAGAGTCTTGAGCTTCTGTTCCTCTAGCCCAGATATCTTGTGAAGAACCTTGCAAGTTGATGGTTCTCTGAGAAGGCAAAGAGATCCATACTTAGTATGCCTAATTACTGAATGATGCAATAATAGATTGCAGCAGAGCCTGACTACGCTGCTGGATACAGGTTGCTTTCAGGGATAGTAGCCACCTAATCTGTGTCCATCAATGGGCTCTCTGAAGAGCAGCCACAGCAACACTGAAGATCCGAGAGCATCTGTGAAAACCAAAATAAGTACCCTGAACCTCATCACAATCTTGAGCTTGGTAATTAAAACAGATTAAAACTGAAGACAACACACATATAACTTTGCACCTGGAATGTCACCATAGTGCCCAAAGTTCAGTGTGCTCTAGGAAACATATCCACATATACAATCTACCCTTGTGAGGCAATTGGAAAAGGTTTGGTGTGCAGCCTTCCAGAAGAAAAGAACGTTAGAAGCCATGTGTCAAATTTAATGCCATTCTGCATCGAAGACTGATATAGCCAAAGGAGCTCTTTAGAATATTGGGGTGGGGATTAATAGCCCGAAAACACAAGAGCTACTAAGGTTGCTAACACTAAAGACCTGACAAGTTGAGAAAAAGAGTTATAGAAATACTCAACACAGATACTGTTGTAGGCAAAGTGGGAGTATCTTCTGGAGCACGGTAATATCAAAATAACAAAGTACAGCTATACAAGGTTGATTCTGGTTAGTAAGTCCCTGGTCCTGAATACTACAAGGGGTACTTGACAGTGAATAAGAATAAAATCAAAATATGAGATTGAGGAGACAGTGCTGCTTGCATTTTGCATCCTAGCTAAGGCCGGACAGAATGGGGATAGGAAGCCCTCTTCTCAGGTAAGTATTAACTTTCTGGTTCCTAGTTTCCATGAAGGAGACATCCAGAAAAAGCTTAGGTGTACCTAAATGTTTCAGCATTTATTCCAATAGCTAGAGAATGCCCATCCAGCACTATATAAAAATAAAATTTAAAGGATAAATGTTATATTTAACAAAGTTTTGAAAAGTAAGTCATACTTGATGTAATGATTGATTGACACTGTCAGCTGATGCAAACAACTATTTCTATGTTTAAAAAAAAGGGAGAAAAAAGCAGTGATCATGCTCAAGGAGTGCAACTACACAAAGGAAACTGACAAGGTTTACTGCTAATAATTGCTCCTAATCAGCTTTGGTGAAGGATTCCTGAAAGTTTATAACAAAAAGATCAACTGGAGATCAAGTGAATGTATCAATAAAATGGCTATACATGAGACTTCACAACATCAACAGTGGCAGTAGAAACGTTGGTGTTGTTCAAGCGATCCTATCAAACGTCTTGGGGGAAGAACCATAGTTCAGTGGTAGAGCATCTAATTCGCATGCTCATGGTCCAAGATTTAAACCCCAGCATCTCCAGATAGAGCTGTCTGAAACCCTGGACAATGTGGGCAATACTAAGCTAGATGGGGCAATGGTCTGACTCTGTAGAAGCCAGCTTCCTGTGTTCTTTAACAATACCAGATGAGTGGGCTATAAATAATAAATTATTATTATTATTATTATTATTATTATTATTATTCTGTTTCCTAAAGGCTACTAGCAAGATTTCATAGTATGACTGACAAAATAATGTTCAAACTATCATAGACTATAATCTAGGGGAACAACTAAGCAGTCAAAAAACCCCTAATAAGCTTTAGAAACTCTAAGCACTCAAGGCGCTTGAACTTTAAAGTGGCACTGGAGAATTTAGCTACAATGCCTATCAGGACGGACCTCTCCTCACTGGATTGGCCAAGAAAAAAAAAATTTTCACAAGCAAAATAGCCTTGGCCCACTCTCAATGTTTGCTGCAGTTGCACGAACAACAGGTGGAATGAACCACCAGCAAAACCAGTGCAAATACCAGTGTTTAAAGAACAAGGCTGAGCTGGTTCATAGCTTTATAACTGACATTTAAAAGCTGAAACATTATTTTTACAATACATAACCTAGAATGTGCGTACAGAATGTGCATATAATCCGAACAGCAAGTTCCTATCCATGTTTATTGAAACTTACAAATGGAAATGGATCTTACTTCTGAGTAAATATATATAGGATTCAACTGATCAAGTATTTGGACGAGATGGGAGAGATGCTTTGATTCAACTGGCCCTAGACTTTACCATAGCTTTCCCAGCTGTAAGAAATCTTAGTATAAATGCATTTTAAGAATTACAGATACTGTTTTCAAAATATGTTTCCCACGAAGTCCTATTCATGACAAATTAATCTGTGTTGTTTAAGGACTATCACCAAAGTGATCTCCAATAAACATTTCAAAGGCCTTATGAAGATGTGTTAATGAGGAGTTCCTTAAGAAATTTTAACGATAAAACCAGGCAGATTTTCCTGTGCTACTTTAGATTGTTACCAAGTTCACTCTGTTCATGCCCCCCATATGTTTTCTTCAAAAGGTCTTGAACAAGCCAATTTCTTCCCCAAACAGATGTATAATACACAAATGTATAATAGCTTATATTGTTTCCCAGCTCTACCTGAATATGCCAGGGATTGAACCTATAAACCTTTTCATGCAATGAATGTGCTGTGTAACTGAGTTATGGTCCCTATATATACTAACTTTCTTGCCTCTACACATACTCCAGTTCTAAGACTCAGATTCAAGGATCAGCCTACAAAAAACATTCCTCTCTATTTTACTATCTCAAAGAAACATATAGCTAAATTAAATTAAATCAGTACTAGTTTGTTTTTTGGTGGGTTTTGTGATTGGGTTTAATTTGAAGATTATTTTATATCTGAAATAAAAATAATGAATAGTAAGTTTTGAAATTAGTAATGGTTGGGCTTGGCAAATGCCTAGGCATATGCTGAAGTCTACTATTTAGTTTTCCTAACAGCGCAAATAATGTTAAATATGTATAATTGTTTGTAAAAGTCTATGAAAGCCTGATTCTATGAGTGTTTACTTCAGGGTAGGTTTTGCAACACTCAATGAGGCCAATTCTCATGTATACATACACAGAATTAGAGAATCAGGTTCTGATCATAAATCTATTCACTTTGAATGAAGTCTAATGAAAAAAAAGTTCCTGTGAATTCAAAGTATGCTTAGAACTGAAAGTGTTATGATCAGTTCACTGAAGGGATTCAGATTACTGCACTAAAAACATACGTTATTAATGAATAAATAATCAAAGCTGTATCATATTATTTATCAACACTTACAATTATTCCATCAGTAAAGAAATGAAAATAATTCCATATTTATGTTAATAATGTTCCACAGTCCACTTTGGATACCAACAAACCTTAAGACAGCACAGTACCTGAAGTTAAAGTGAACCAAACTCAGGTTTCTCTATGGGTGTGATGTACCATAACAGGAAAAAAACAGAACAATTAAAACCCATAGGCTGTTCCAGAACTAAATTAAAGTGCCCAGCTTTTAATAAGATTAAAATTGTGTTTAAAAAACCAGTATCTATATAAATGGATCACTACTTCACATGTATCCATATAAAATACTTCCCCCCTCTTCAACAGAAAGTTATCTTGCTTAGCACTCTGAATACTGAAGGCAAGCTGTCCTTCAGAGTTACAGCTGAAGCTTTTCCACTGACTTTCCACATTTGTTTTTCACCAGACATCTGACCTGATCAAAAGTACAAGTTTTATGTTGCCATTAAGATTAGAAAAGGTACTTTTTGCCAACAAATCATGTTATCAGAGAAAGTATTCAGAAGGCCAGAATCACTTGCTGACTTCAAATAGTAGAGAAGCATCACATATCAAGCTGCATGTTACTTTGGTCAGATTCCCTGGGCCTATTGAAATGCATAGGCCATCTGTGCACATTTCACAGTTCAAACACACATTGCAGCTTTAGTAAATATCCTCCTACTTTAAACTATTTCAGAATAAAAACACAAAGACAATAACTCCACAACAGAGCTGCCAAAGCTGTACCAAATGTGACTTGCAATAATCACCATATTTTCCAAGCTTCTATTCCACTTTTGCAAAGTACTAAATAGAATTTAAACTGGGCAAATTGCACCCTTACAGCAAAGTTTTACTCCAGATCAATGGGATTTATAAATAAGTAAATATATATAGGATTGGCTTAAATTTTTATGATCAGGTAAAATGGAAAGTTTGATTCTTAAGTCCTTAATAAAAACAAATGAGAGGTCTCAGCAGAAACAGGTGACACTGAAAATGGCATTAACAATATTTACTTCATGTAATGTTATTCAAACCTGCATCATTTCATGGATCACAAACATGCTAAATAGATGTGTTAGTTATTATTATAAGCAAGTATAAAACCCTTTGCAAAGTCAGGATCTCAAAAGTGACATAACCTAAACAAATTAACTATACACAATCAGGTGCTTCTATTTCATACTGCCAATCTTAAATACAAAAAATTCAAATACTATGTAGACACTTCAGGGAAAAAGCCTTTTCCAAGTCACCCTTTGAGTCAACATCTGTCTCTCTACATAGCAGAAAGTTCCCAAGACCAGTACCAACAGTAAGTAGTTATATATCTATATTTAGATATTCTCACATATACTATATAAGAACAGCAGATTGGAAGACTTTTTGTATATGCCCAGAAGCAAAGCATCAACGTGGAACAAAAAAACCCAAAGCAATAAAACAAAAATCAATGACACTTGATTACGTAGGAAGGAATAAATAAACACTAGACAAGAGCATGGAATGTGACATTTTCCTTTACCCAACGAGTGAGCAAATTATAATATACAAATATCCTCTACAGTACTGGCCAAGATCAGAACACAATGCTGATACCTTTCACTCTGCATCTCTCAAAAAAAAGAACCCAACCCAAGCAAACCCCCAAACCCAAATATAACCACCACTTTACCAACCAGGAAACAATCAAACCGCTTATTATAGTCAAAAGTAAAAAGAGAGAGAGAAACAACCCCCCCTCCCACCAGCAATCCAGATCTGCTTGCCTCAGAGTGAAATTGTGGAGCAGGAGCAGGCATTGCTCGCCTTACCTCCTTCTCCCATACCCAGATAGGCTTACCTTAGCTGCCCCCCACTTTTATTTCCTTTCCTGGAGCAGTGGAGAGAGAGACACACACAAAGGGTAATAAAGGGGGAGGAGGGGAGAGCAGGGGGATGAGGGGGGGGGGAGAGAGAGCTGGCTTCTGCTGCTGCTCCTGCTGTGTGTGTGGTGAGGTGTCTCCAGCCAGGGCCAAAAAGCAGCAGCAGCAGCAATAGTAGTAAGAGGAGGAGAGGGGGGACTGTGTTGCTAAGAGGCTTTAGCTCTCTTCTCTCTCTCTCCTCTGACGGCCGAAGCGGGGGAAGAAACTCTCCTTCTCTCACTGTCTCTCTCTGGGATCCTCTAGCTAGGCTGCGGGTGGGGGAGAAACTCAAATCTCCTCAGGCCGAGCCCTCCCCGCAAACCATTTCAAGGTGGAATTAGTGCTCTGTCCCTTTAACAATATAAATAAAAGGTTCCCCAATCTCCCCCCCCCTTCCCTCTCTTCTTCATCATCAGCTGCTGCCGCTGCTGCTGAGGCTCTGGTTCTGGCTGAGAGAAAGATGGGAGGCTGTCACTGCGCATGCGCCCCAAGGGAGCTTGCTGGGTTGAAGGAGGGGGGGAGGGAAAAAAGGTTGCCTCCCACAATGCCGCGCGCCGCAAGCGAACCCGGAAAAGGATTCCGCGAAGGTGGGAGGAGAAAAGGGGAGGGGGGGAAAAAAAGAGGAAAAAAAAGAGGGGAGACCGGAAATTGCGGGAGGGGAAATCAAGAGGGCAAAGGCGGAAGTAAGCCAATGGGCGGAGGCGAAGAGGAGTAGAGTCGGAGAAAGAGACGCAGGAAACCCGTTGACTCGGAGCCGCTGCGCTTGTAAATAGATCGGCGCCCTCACGCGGGGGTCACGTGATAGAGGTGTGCGCTCTCACGCGCGGAGGTTGCCGGGAGGGCACTCATCAGAGCTTGGCGGCGGGAGCTCGGAGTAACGGCGGCGGGCGGGAGCCGAGAGCGAGAGTGACGGCGTGGGGGGGGGGGGGAGAGAGAGAGGCGCTCGCTCGCTTGCTCGGGAGTTTCCTGTGAGCGTCGCAGGTAACGGTCGGTCCAGGACGTGGTTTTGAGGAGGGTGGGGGGAAGGTGAGCGCGCGGGAGCTGCGTGGAGGAGGGCGGGGCTCAGTTTAAAATGCCTCACCTTGGCTACGGGTTTTTTGGGTGGTGGTTTTTTAAAACGGGACGGTGGTTCTGAAGCGGTTCAACGGCTCTTGCACCTGCCCTCTCGCCCTATAAGCTGGGAAGGCGTGTTGGGCTGCTCTTTTCCTCAAGGCGAAATAGTGGTGGGCTGGGGGGGGGGGGGCTCTCGGGAAGAAGCGGCTGGAAGGCTGGACACCCTGGTGGGATTCTGCAGGGACCTAGGCAGGCTAGTCCCGGATAATACTATTTGCAGCCCACTTGGTTATAATCTGTTCTTGACATTGACGACATCATGCCCATGGTGTGTTTTGAGTTTAAGCACCTTTTTTTGCATTTACGTGGCAGCCCTGTCAAAGTTACAGCAACCATATAGAATATTGAAAAGTTCATTTATTTCAGTAGTTCAACTTAAAAGGTGAAACTAATAGATGAGATAGACTCAGGACATGCAAAGTGAGATATGTCAAGCCTTTATTTGTTATAATTGTGATTATCATGGCATACAGCTGATGAAAACCCCAAATTAATAGTCTCAGAAAATTAGAATAGTAAATGAAATCAGCAAAACAAGGATTGCAAATAGAGCGATATTGGACCTCTGAGAAGTAGAAGCATGCATATGTACTCAGTACTTGGTTTGGGCCCCTTTTGCATCAATTACTGCCTCAGTGCGGCATGGCATGGATGCTATCAGCCTGTGGCACTGCTGAGGTGTTATGGAAGACCAGGCTGCTTCAACAGCAGCCTTCAGCTCTTCTGCATTGTTTCACCTGTAGCTTCTCCCTACCTCCAAATAGATAGAGAAACTGTTAAGTATTGAGGACAAATATAGGAATTAGAGGCTGGCTGAGTGTTGACATACATAAAGTGTTTGTAGGTGGCATAAATTGCACATGTATTATTTCTGAAGTGTCTTGACTTTGCTGTATTTGACAGCACATCCTTCTTCCATTTCAGCCCTCGTACTACTTGACATGTGTTGTGTAAATTGCTCCTGCCAAACTTCCAGTTGAAAATTATAGTGTGTGAGCCCCTCAGGGTAGGAATCTGGTTTCTTGTTCTTTGTAAAGTATCATGTCTGTTTGTTTAGATCATTTGCATGCCCACTTCAACCAAAAAGGGCTCCCAGAATGGCTTCCATAAAATGAATAAAAACAAGACAGTCACTGCCTAGAGGCTCACAGTCAAAAAACAAATCACACAAGGGACAGAGATGGAAAAGAGAAAGCAAACTCAGGCACCAATTCAAACAGTAGTTCCTACAGTGACTAGCTAGTATAGAAACAGATTGGTTGGCATCAGAGATGTCTGATGGAGTTGGTCTTTCAGCAGAGCTGATGGGATGAGAGCCCTACTTCCCATTTCTCCTTCTGACATAGCCTGATGGAATTGCTACTGCCAGGTGACAGTTGATGGTGCTGTATAAATATAATACTGTGGTGATAAAACTATGAAGTTATAAACAAAGATAAGAAATGGAGGACTGTGGTATATATATGGCCAGCTGGTATGAGATGAGTAAACTGAAGCGGATTGGGTTTAAATGGAGGTCAAAATTGGGTTGGAGACTGCCTACTGTAAAGTCCCCCCCCCTTTCCCCCCTAAAAACTGAATGCAAAAGTAGCACTGGAGTAAATTAATCTCTTTATTGTGGCTATCACTACTGCTTTTCAAATGCTCGGTTTTTTCTGAGCTACAGGGGCTTGTCTCTACTCTACAGTGCTTGTCCCACTGCTTTCTGCGTATTGATGTTTGTTCCGATTCAGCAGTAACAGTCAGTTTTCCCCGGGGAAAGCAGTGGGGCAAACAGAAAACTGTACATAGTCTTAATGTCAGCAACCTGTCTTCTGCCTTGGGTTCCATTATGCAAGAAAGTGGGATATAAATTAATAAAATAATTGGTTTAAAGCATCTGGCTGTGTTTTCTTTTATGAAAAGTATTGATTAAAACTAGGTGCATAAGAGTAAGCTGTGGTCTTTTATTGTATTCAGTTAAATAAGGTACTGAAATTTGCACACTTCCCTTCCCAAAATCAGCTTTGAGTCACCGCACATTAGAACCCCTGGAACTGGAAGATGGTCCCATATGACTTGCCCTAGCTGTGACTATGTTCAACCATGGTTTAACATTATGTGAACAAGGTAGCTAATTATATTTTGCCATGTTGTCCACACCAACAAAATGTGGTTAGCAGTAATTGTGGTTAGTTTTAAACAAGCCAACTTTAAACTGTGGTTTTTGCAGCTGTACTTTTAAAACCACAACTCTGAGGAAGGTGGCAAGCTATGCTGAATTAGAAGTAACTACACAGGAGGAAAGGTTTGAGCCAAAGGCTAGGCGTGGCATGTCATGTTATGCTAAACTGTGGTTTGAACATAGCTACTGTGCCTATCCCAAGTTTATTTTTGTTCAAGGTACTGTTCAAGCACGATGATCCTACCAATATATGTAAGTAGGAAGGAAATGGGGGTTTTGCACCCTGGAGTCATATGCACCTGACATAAGCCCATCTCAGTGTTGTATTGAGCCCAAAACTTGTGAAGAGCTTTTATTCATGATGCACTCAATTATAGGCAAAATAGATATACAGTGGTACCTCGGGATGCGAATGGGATCCATTCCGGAGCCCCGTTCGCATCCCAAACAGAACGTAAAACGCGACAGCATGTCTGCGCGGGTTGCGTTTCACCGCTTCCATGCATGTGCGTGACGTCATTTTGACCATTTGCGCATGTGTGAGTGGCGAAACCCAGAAGTAACACCCTCTGTTACTTTCGGGTCGCCACGGAGCACAACCTGAAAGCGCTCAACCTGAAGCGTATTTATCCCGAGGTATGACTGTAAAGGCTTAGTTTTGGATTACCCCAGATGATATATACCCAGGAAAGAGATGCTTTAATGTTGTGCCTAGCTCAACATTTTATATTTGCTTGAAATACGTAGTGTGAATGTTGGGGTATATTAATTGGAGCCAAGTCTTGTTTCAGGGTGAAGATCTCACAGTCCCTTATGCATCGTGTGTATTTTCCAAAGAAATGAAATTAGTGTCTGAGCATTACACTTCATATCACTTTCACACAGACCATGGTTTGGGCAGATGCTGACATGCATACTCTCTCTTGCTTTCTGAATGGTGACATGCAGTCAGGTGTTGTGAAGTGAGGCACTGGGTAAGGCTGCATAGCTGCTGCCCTGTTTTATTCCCAAAGTGTCTGAGCCCTGCTATGATTGGGCCCAGAGATTCTGAGGAAATGAGGATGGCAGTAGCTGTTGTTTTGCCCTGCCTTCCTCAGTGGTGGACTGAGTTCCACCAGCTGCCCCTATTGCTGCTTGCCCAGCCTGTTAAGTTAATTCTGTCAGTGTGGAAAGCAGCACCGAACAGCACTGGACCACTGCAGAGATGATTGGTGGAGCTAAACCTGGCACTGAGAAGAAAAGCACTGGGCAAAGCATCTACACTGTTTTCATTTTTCGGGGATCACTGAGCATCTTATTCAGTGCCCCTTCCAACTTGGCACCAGCCCTGCTTGCAAGAAAATGAAGTTTAAAACTAAACACAATTTTAAGACTTGCAGAGAATAATGTTCTAGTGTCATGCATATGATTTGTAGTGGCCCACAGCTTATTTGGGGTCCACAGGTATGCACATTTCAGGCTTCTGTTGAATAAGGAACCATAAAACGATGCAATGCCAGTCTTATGTGTGAGGAAGTTCTGCTGTAACGCAAAATGTTTCTCTTTTAGGGCTTGAATTACAATGAGCAAACGCAAGCTAAAGGAGGATAGCTTTACAAATGGGGAATGCATATCAAAGGTTAGTATAATTGCTTGAATGGGAGAAACAAAGTTATAAATGGGGGGGAGGGTTTGCTGACAAGTATGTATGTCCTACTTGCACATGTTGATTCTTTTGCGACTCGTGTATGTACAAATGATGCATTTGTGGAGAGATTTATGTTTTATATTCTATGTTTGCATTTTGTTAGCTGTTTTGGGACCCAGAAGGAGAATGGCAAGATATAAATTGTGAAAATAAATCAATAACAAATTTGTAGCTTACTAACTTCCACAGGATAAGAGAAAATTGTTAAATGACAGCTGGCTGTGCTGTGCATATTTAATGTCTCTATAACTCAATATATGCAGGTACAAAGACTATTGCGTGAAAGGTTCTGTCACCAGAGTCAAAATGGGAAGTTGTTTGGAATTGAGCTCCAATACAAGTAAGGAAACGGTGTGTTTATGTTTGTTTCAGATAACCCCTTTACTGATCTTGTGGACTTTAAACTGCAAGTTTAGTAGATAACAAGATTTCAAAGATTTGTCCCCCAAATACTGGTTTCTTACCCATCCTCAAAGGGACTCTAAAAAGACTAAAACATATTCATAGGGAGGGAGGAAATGTTCCCAGTGGTTCTTATGACATATCTCAAATGAAAGCTCTGGCTATCACAGTGCCATTTTCCTCCCAGCCTTAATGGATCATTTCACTGAACGTGGTAGAAAAGCAACAGCCATACTCGTCCCAGAATTCTTTTCAGTAACATGGTCTCAAGTCAGCACCATAGCAGCTATTACATTAAGGAGGATGAGGGGTTCTAATCCTAACGCAGCATCACTTGACTTGACACAGGGCTCAAAAAGAAGTGAGTTACTAGGTACCCACCAGTAAATAATGTGTTGGTGAAGAGAAGACAGCAGAAACTCTTTCATCATTTTTTTTTAAAAAATTGAATAGTTCATAACCATTAAAATGATACGAAATCAAATACAGTGGTACCTCGGGTTACACACGCGTCAGGTTACAGATGCTTCAGGTTACAGACTCCGCTAACCCAGAAATAGTACCTCGGGTTAAGAACTTTGCTTCAGGATGAGAACAGAAATCGTGCAGCAGCAGGAGGCCCCATTAGCTAAAGTGGTGCTTCAGGTTAAGAACAGTTTCAGGTTAAGAATGGACCTCCAGAACGAATTAAGTTCTTAACCCGAGGTACCACTGTATAAAGCTAGTCAAAATTACCCTACTTATTAAAATAAATTTGTACCTAATTTTTTCAAAGAGCTTAGAGATATACTTACAGAGCCTATAAATCTAGGGTTAGAATTTGTCGGTAAAGATTTGTTTTTTTAATTAACTGTCCTTTTCCCCCCCTTCCATGAAGAAAGCTAGCTTCTTGAGAATCAGAAAAGCATTTAAATGACAATTGCACAGACAAATGTATTCTGTTCTATTTCTTGGTGTCATAATGTGTTTTCTGGATGGGTAAAGGGAGGTGGGCTGAGACTTTTTTAAAATAATGTGATTTTGTTTCTCTGAGATGGAATTTGATATCTGAAATTATTCCAGGTCTAAAGTTATTTGTATTCCTCATTCTCTCTCTCTTCATCCCTTACTCAGACAATTACTCGAGCTTCTGAAACGTACTGCTATCAATGGTGAAAGCAACTCTGTACTCATTATTGGACCTCGGGGATCAGGGAAGACTCTGGTAATATTTAATTCCATTTAGTTTTTATATATTGAGTCCCATGTGGAAAGTTGTAACTTAATGTACCGCATGAAAATTATCAGTGAAATTCATTTTCTTATAAATCAAATGCTGGCTTTGTGGTGAGAGGGAAGAAATTTGTTTCATAATGATGTTAAACCGAATTCACCAGCCTATGCATTTTTGGTACATAGAATGTGACTCTCAGAGCCTTTAACCTTGCTTTAACTTGTTTAGTTGTGTGCTTTCTTTCAAACATTTGAGATGCTTTAGCTTCTTAATGTGCTATTTTATTAGAGTTTCTACCTTTATTCTACATCTTTTATTCTATATTGATCTCTTGACTAGAAAAATCCTTTCTAAACTGCATAAATAAAACTGTTTTCTAACTAAGCTTTATTTTCTAGTTTTGATAGGATTATATGCTATGGTATCCATCCAGTAAGGGGAGGCTCTTTGAACAAGTATGTTCTCCTCCATCCTTTCCACCTTCTCAGGCTGTTCTGAAGGATCCCCATATCCTCTTGGGATTTGAGGAAGATGCAGGGGGATCAGGATACCCTTGGCTGCAAATTTCACTCTTTGGCATGCTTCCTGACTAATACCATGTAGGGAATTGATACTTTTAATCCCTTGCTTTTATTTGTTATTATATTTATTTATATCCATTTTTAATGATACAAATCCTTATATGTAAAACCAAAATAAAACAATGAAGACAATATCAAAACATACTTGTCAGGATCTTTCCCACAAGCCGCTTACTGGTGGATAGCCCTGTTGTGGGAAGGCATAGGCCACCTGTAATAGGAGCAAATCTCTACTATTTTTCCTCTGTCATACCATTTTTTTTTCATTTGTTGCAATTACGAAATAACTTTTAAAAGCTGCAACAAATGTTACATTCCACTTGATGCATTTAAAAGGTTGCGGTTTTAACATGTTCTTTATTGGAAACCAGAAGTAGTCTTAAATGTAAATGAACAATTATTTGTTCAGGTTCAAATGAAACTTTCTATGCACAGAAAGGACTTAAATCCATTGGGAATGCCACAGATAGAAGCAGGAATATGTTTATAGCAGTTTTTTTCTACAGATTGCCATTCTGTCCGAGAGGTTACCCCAACCCACCAGTGCAGACTTTTAGCACCATGGGGTACAGTGGAAAAATAAGTAGAAATCATTTTCTTCTCTTCTCAGCTCAGCTCTCTCTCCGCCCCCCGCTCCCAAATCCTGTGCTGGAATCCAGTCCCTTTTATAAACAGATTTTCGATTTTTGCTATTGTAATAGTATAAGTCATGCCCATAAAAACTTGTTTCAGTTTTAAATCCTGATACTATGTAGTAAGCATATGGCATAAGAATTTATGTTTTGTTTTATTTCTTCCTAGTTAACATGTCATGTCTTAAAGAAGCTCATGGAAGTAAAGGAAGTAAGAGAAAACGTCTTACAAGTTCATTTAAATGGTATGTAATTTGGTCACATCAGCTGAATGTCCTTGAAGATAGTGCTAATTGAGCCTTGTAATTTTGTACTGATCTATTTCAATTAATAGTTGCAAGGAATTGTAGTATCTACTGGCAGCAGAGATAGAATTGTACATAAAAGCTCTATAAAAAGCTGTGTTAACATAAAAGCCATGTTAACATAGGGTAGCTTCATGAAAACCAGGTATATAGCCTCATGTGAGCAGACATCCACATGTGCAGTGGAATTTCTGTTATCCACCTTGCATCCTTCTTGCAAGTCTGCCCCAGATGATCCACTAACCACCCAGGGTAGATTGCCAGGAACAGGCTACCGAGGGAGGAGAGAAAAGAAAAGTCATGGTGCGTAGGTGGAAGTTCATCCTGTTCACACATGGAAGTTGGATACCACTATATATTATCAGTTTTAACAATGGGTTGCTTTAAAGGGTTGAGATTCAACAACTTACTGTTTAGCACAAACCATACTTTGTTGTCAATCTGAGCAGGCAAGCAGATTTTCACTTTCCTTCCAAGAATTGCAAACCCTGCTGTAGTCTGTAGGTCTTGTTCAAAGGGCATGTACAAACCATGGCTATGGTTTTTTTTCCTAGACAGGATTTGAATGTGTGAGGTGAAGGAGTTGGAGAAGGGAGTATGCAAGCTCAAGGCTTACTCATATAATACCAAACAAGGCTTTGTTGCACTTGAACTGGCTAGCTTTCATCATTCTGAAACTAAGGATCCAATGCATCTTTGAGAAAAATGAGCATGTGAGCCTTGGATTCTTAATGACATTTCTAAAATTTGCTTTGGATGCTACTATTTGTTGAAATATAAAATGCATTCTTTTTTCTGTCTTTCTAGTGGGGTTTTTAGAATTTCCAAATCTAGACTATTACATGTATTTGCAATTGTCTTCTAGGGTTATTACAGACCAATGATAAAATTGCTCTTAAGGAGATTACAAGACAGCTAAATCTAGAAAATGTGGTTGGAGATAAAGTTTTTGTAAGTAAAACATTTAGCTGTACTTAAAAATATATAGTCCACATTGATGTACTCTTTCAACTTGTAACTATATCCATATGCTACGAAATCATAAAACCGTATAAGGGACATTGCAAACGCAATTCTCCCTTTTAGATTTCTTAGACTGCAACACAACCAGCTGGGTTATTATTATTTAATTGTTTATTGTTATACTCCCACTTACCTGAAGGCAGAAAAAATGTCATCATTCCTATGTTGTCCCTCCCCTTTAGTGACATTTTTTTCAGTCCTTGCTTGAAGCAGGTATTTATATTATTATTAATATGCCACCCACCTGACTGAGTTGCCCCACTCTGGATGGTTTCCAACAAAATAATAATAAAAGCCCTATAAAACAGCCATTAAAAACTTCCCTGTAGAGGGCTGCCTTCACATGTCTTCTAAAAGTCATATAGTTATTTATCTGTTTATCTCCTGCAACTGATTATTCCGCTCTGATTACACTTTACACTTTGTAGAAGCTGTTGCATTTTTATTTTTTGCAATAGCATACAGTTCTACAAAATACAATGGATAGGATTCTGGGGGTGTTGTTCTGGGGGTCCCCCCCCCAAAAGAAAAGCCAATTTCAGGTGGTACAGTGGTGGTGGGAGGAGAGGGGGAAGCCCTGCTGCACAAATGGGAATGTTTGTGCATGGGTTCTGCAGATAGGCACTCGTTTGGTGAATCCTGCTACATGTTTTTATTTTAAAGCTTAATATCTACCAGGTAATCATTCAGATGTTCTTATCTTTTAGGGTAGTTTTGCAGAAAACCTCACATTTCTTCTTGAAGCATTAAAGAGAGGTAAACATACTTTCTTGGTGATTAATAACATGTTATTGGGGGTTAATGACAAACACTGTGACCACCTACTCCATCCAGATTACTAACTGGTATCCATTAGCATTTCTACAACCCCTGTTTTAAAGCAGCTGCGCTGGTTGCCTGTTTTTTTGCAGGCTCAGTTCAAGCTGCACACTTTGGTATTTAAAGCTCTAAGCAACTTAGGCCCCAAATATCTGACAGCCTGACTCCTTCTCTACTGTCTGCTTCTTTCAGACCATTAAGATCAGCAGAGGAACCCCTCTTGGTATTTCTGTGTCCCACAGAAGTTTGCCTTTGGCCACTAGGGAGTGGGTATTCTCTGTGATAGCCACTAAATTATGGAATTCTCTCCACACTGAGGTGCATCTATCATCTTTGTGGTACAATTTTCACTGTATGCTGAAAACGTGCCTCTTTACCCTGATCTTTGTAACTTTATTCTCTGTTTTTTATATTGTAGTTTCACTGCTACATTAAATATTAGTATCATTCTATTTTAAATTGTATCATTGTTTTGTCACAACCCTCCCTGGGGCCTTATGGTGAAGGGTGGGTAAGAAAATCTGTAACTTAAATACTGCAGTAAAGGAACTGAAGTGAAATGTTTGGTGGCTTTGCCTTCTTACAACGAATTGGAAGTTCTTGCTAAATTGCAAGTTATGTTACAGTTTTTTCAGTTGCTTGCAAAGAGATACCTGTTGAGCTAGTGGAAGTCTTTGTGCAGAACCACTTAGTTGAATTGGGTCCCTAATATTTACCTGTTTGTTTTATGTATTAGGTGACCGTGCTCACAGTTGCCCGGTGCTGTTCATCCTAGATGAGTTTGATCTGTTTGTTCATCATAAGAACCAGACGTTGCTGTATAACCTCTTTGATGTATCCCAGTCAGCACAGACACCTATAGCTGTTGTTGGTCTGACTTGTAGACTGGTAAAATGAATTTAGTTTTCTCTTAATATATGTCGCCACCAGTGCATGTAAATTCAGACGGTGACTAGTAAAGATGCTTCTCTTTAATTGTCTAGAGACCCTGTGGAGGGAAAAGTAAGAAACTTTTAGGGATTGTGAATCATTTTCATTACTAAATAAAGAATGCTACTTTAACCACACTTAGTAGAACTTCCTGTGTGTGCTACTGGAGTTGAAATAGCTTAGTCGCGTAATACTGCTAATAGTATTTGTGTTGGTAGAAAAGATTCTGTTCCTCTTCTAATGAGGGTTGATTGAGAAATCTTAACATGAAATACCTGTTCAAATGATCATTTTTAATAGATAATACAATTCATATAAAAATAATTTAAATAAGTTGCCAACACTGGTATGCCTAATAAACTGAAAACTAACCTAGATATTTGATAGTAACTGAGATCTCTAGAATTTTCTGTGGCAAGCATTTAACCTATGTATACAGAATTTCAAATGAACTGTTTTATAACGTATGTATTGAAGTTGTCATTCTGCAGAGCTGGCAAATGCTCAAGCATAATTCTGAGGTCAGTTTGCATCCTTAAAAAGTAAAAAAAAAGGTTAAAAAGTTATCTAGCAATTGATATGTTTTCTCGTAGATTTTTTATGTTTTTGTTCTGTTTGCAATTTTTCACTAGGACATTCTTGAACTCATGGAGAAGAGAGTGAAGTCAAGATTTTCACACCGGCAAATATACTTAATGAATTCATTTGATTTTAAAAAATATCTGAATATTTGTAAAGAACAGTTATCCCTGCCTGCAGAATTTCCAGAAAAGTCCTTTATTCAGAAATGGAATAAGAATGTACAGGTAATTGAAATAATAGTAATAATAAGTCAATTGAAATTTCTTGCTGAAGATATTCAAACTGCTGGGTAACAGCGCTTATACAGCTTAAAAAGGAATGCATTGGAATGTACATATTCTAGTCGAAATTAGGATCCAAGTTATTGTGTCTGTTAGTGCACAGACTTCCACTTGTGAAATGGAAATTTCCCCTCCTCTTCCTTGCAAATGCCCCTTTGGTGGCCTCAAAATCAGCTCTGGATAGTTTGGGGACCCTTGGAGCAGATTTTGGAGTTGCATGGGAGGAGAGGAAAGGAAAGTCTTGTGTGAGCAGAGTTCTGTGTACAAGCCATCATTTCTAATTTTAAAAGGAGTAGAAAAATTGCATATCAAGTATTACTTGAAGGTATTTTATTGCTTCCCTACATTCTGTTTTCAAAACCAGCCACCATGTACATCTAGCACTGGTATCTGCCTCTGTAATTAAAAATTAGTTTGAAAATTGCAATACTAGATTGTAGAGTTCTAGCTTTGTGAGTTTGATGGACTTCCATTTCATGCAGCTCAATGTGGTGCCTTCCATAGTTCTAGATGTGTAGCTGAAGAAGTGTGTATCTGAAGAAGTGAGCACGCACACAAAAGCTTTTGCCAAGAACAAACTTAGTTGGTCTCTAAGGTGCTATTGGACAATTTTTTTATACAGTATATTTAGATTGAAGAGTGAAGATCTCAAACACTGTTATGAAGAGCAACTATGGTAAAATTACTGCATTTATCACATTTTTAATACAAGACCCCTTTCAAACAGGTACATAAAAATCTCCCAAAGTGAGGTAAATTAGTACATAATGACATCATCCTATAAACTGAGTTTTACTAAAGTTTCAGCTGGGGAGAAAAAAACAGTTTTTATTAGTATTTTAGTACTTGCTTTGAAAGGTGATTGAGAGCAAAGTTTTCATCCAACTGGTCCAATCCAAATAACTATTGTACTGGTCATTGGCCATGACAAATCTGAATAAATATAAGCAAAATAAGTACAAGCAAAAGGAATGCCGCACCACAAATAATAGTCTCTATTTAGATCTCTTTGTCTCCCTTACAGTTCACTGCCGTATGGTCCAGCGTCTTCTTTCTGATCTTTTTGTTAAAGCTAACCACATGGATTGCTTTTGATAAATTATAACAGATTATATTTTTGTGATCTTCCCTGAATCACTTTGTATTATCTTATCAACTGTGTTATCCTACCGCCTGTATAAAAATGTTTAGGTGAATTAAGATGACTAGGTTGCTTAACAATTACTGATTTTGAAAATAATGTTTTAGTCTCTCTTAGAAGACCAAAAGGTGCAAGATGTACTGCAAAATCAATTCCATTATAGTAAAGACCTGCGGTCTCTCTTCATGTTGTTGGTAAGATCTTGGCACGTTTATTTCTGACTCACATTTTACTGCTGTTCATGGAAATAAACTGATACTTCTAGTTACGAATTGAGTTAATAACAACTACTATATAAAAGAAAACTAATATGGAAAGGAATATGTTTTGATACAGCATGCTGGCTTGGCCCTTTTCTAGTGGTAAATGTTTTTCTGAGGATGGGATCCAGAGTTCACTCTTGCCACCAGCAGTATTCCCTGAGCAGAGTTCCACTCAGGAGATGCACTTAAGGGCAGAAGGTGATTACCCCTCCTGTAGCTCATAGTAACACTTTCCCATGGAGCAGTGTGGAAAGTCTGTGCCTTTTAAGTTCTAATAAAATTCTGCAAGTCCGACTTCAGTGATGTACTTGTGAGTCAAACCACTTCAAGATTTTGATGGCAATAAATACAGAGAAGTCTTAAAATAATATACAGTTCTATTTGCTAATGATCACAGCCATTGCTTGTGCAGTACAAGGCTCCCTGTTGACTCTCATGACATTTATTATGTTTGGTGTGTCTTACTGTCTTAAGAGCCCCCTCCAGACCACTGGAAGGACCTGTATACAGTTAGGAATGTTAAATATTTCCCCTTTCTTCTGTTTTATGTATTCTGACTGCAGGATTTGGGTTCAGAAACTGTGTAGAGAAACAAGTTTATTGAGGTTCTGTCTCTGGCCTGGTTTGAATATAACATTCCAGGCTCTATAAACCATTTCTTAGGAGACCAGGGACCCATGTCATGCCCTCATGCTTGTCTCTTGCCCCTCCTCTCTGCCTGCATACTAGCTTTAGTGAGGATATATTGGTTTCTCCTAAACAAGAAATATTTGTTAAGTCTGAAGAGGAAATTCTGCTTTAAAACCACATTTACTGTTTGGTGTGGGCAGTATCCAAAGTGGGTTAACTCCTGCTTGCTTGTCAGGCATAGAATCGTGTGACTTGGCTTTTTGTACTGTTCCCTCTCCAAAAGAATTCTTCTCCATTTCTTCCCTACCTTTCAAAAGGAGCAATTGCGGCATCCCTTTCTCCAAAGGAAACCCCTGCCCCAAGACCACCACTTTGCTTTCCTCAGGGAAGTTTCTATTGTGGGGAGAGCTCTATTGCATGTTCCTTCATTACCGTACAGTGACTTCACCCACTGAAGGTCTTGCATAGCTTTTACATATTCTGCCTTAGATATCGCCAACACTACACAAGTCATGGAGTGTTGGTACTGTGCAAGTTTTTTCTGGTTGGTGTGCGGAAGTATTCAAGACCATACCTTTACTAATATGTGCATATTTTCAACAAGGAGCCCTCACCCTTATGGGTGGCCATCTCCTTGTTCAAAATTGCACCACAAGAGGTCTTCACCTCTTCAATTCCTCCATCACAACCCACTGTTCCCTTAACTTCCTTCTATAACTGTATTTTTCTGCTACAGTATTGGCCGTGGCCTCAAACTTGGGAAGGACTTTCAGAGAGGGCATAGTGCCAAAAAGCCCAGTCACATGATTTTCTGCCTCCTTTCAAAATAGGAGTTCACAGACCAACCAGAAAGAACCTTCACTTGTAAGTACCAATTTTCCAATCTCCACGCTGCAAACATTAATTTTTTTAAGAGTAGTTCTCTTTATAATGCAGCCGAATTGGACTTAAATCCATCTAAGTTGTTCTTGGTCTGATAAAACATTGCATTACATTTTCTGATTGCCTCCTGAGCATTGTGTGTTGTTTCCAAAATTACTTCTATTTCAAAGAGTAAAATAAGTAGGTGTAAAATTATCAAAGATCCTAAAAATGGATATTGCAATCAATATATAGCACTGTTGGATAGATTCTGCAGTAATACTCTCAGTTGAATGTTACAAACTATTTTGTATTGTAAATAACTATAGATGCTTTTATAATGACTTTAAGTCATTAAATATTTAAATGATTATTTTGTCTTCAGATGCTTGCTTCAAGTAGTATAACTGTGTCTCACCCGTATATCAATGCATCAGACCTTCTTGAAGCAGGCAAACACTGCAGAATGGACTCTAAAGCAAATATTGTACATGGTAAGATGACAGTGTGTACTTACTATCTTAAATTATGTGAGCAAGTTCTGAAATGCACTTTATGTGCTTTCTTTGTTTCAATTGGATCATCATGCCCCAAATAATGCTTTGAAGCATGCTGTGCAATTGGGTGTTTCTCCCTCTCCTCACTTGCTCTTCATCCTTTGTGGATCTCCAGATTCTCAGGGGTGGCTGAAGTGGGCACTAAATGCACGGTTTGTTGAGGCTAGTCTTGACACTGCCACACAGCAGTGTCTCAGTGGTAGATCATAAAAATTGGGGAGGTGGAATAAGGCAATGGTTGAAGTATGCTGTCGCCAGTGAGTTTATGGCTTTATGTTTAATAATAGTAAGACCTCAGGAGAGTGCAGCTCCTGCAACACAGGTGTTATACCGCGTGTGGGTACCAGTGGCCAGTAGCAACTGGGTTGCAAAATTCGGCACCAACTGCAGCTTCCAAATCAGCCTCCGTGGTCACACAACATAGAATGCATTACAGTGCTCAATCTTTCAGGTTACCACTGCTTCAACCACCATAGTGAAGCTATCCTAATCCAGGAATGGTTGCAGCAGATGTTGGTAAAAGGCTTTCTGAGCCATGAAAGTAACCTGCGCCTCAAGCAATAAGCCTAGATCCAGAGTGACCCCCCCCCCCCACAAAAAAGACTGCATAGCTGCTCCTTTAGAAAGGAGTTCAAGCTGCTGACAGCTCCAGACAATGGAACCACTCAACCACAGTGCTTCTGTTTTGCTAGAATTTAAGCTCAGTTTATTGGCCCTCATCAAACCCATACTGCATCCAGGAAGTGGTCCGGAATTTGCACAGCCTCAGCTGTAGGCTATTTGGTCTCTGAACCATCTGGGAAAGCTTCGCTGGCCAACAACTACAAGATACAGTGGTACCTCAGGTTAAGAATTTAATTCATTCCGGAGGCCCGTTCTTAACCTGAAACTGTTCTTAACTTGAAGCACCACTTTAGCTAATGGGGCCTCCTGTTGTCGCCGCGCCGCCGGAGCACGATTTCTGTTCTCATCCTGAAGCAAAGTTCTTAACCCAAGGTACTATTTCTGGGTTAGCAGAGTCTGTAACCTGAAGCGTATGTAACCTGAGGTACCACTGTACAACGTACCCAGGAAGTGGGGCAGGTCCTACCCAACAGGTTGCCATCTTGGGGTAAAACCATGTTAGGCTTAGGGTTATAATTAACCAAGTAGACTTCCTTTCCTTTATTTTATATTTGAAATGTAAAGTCAGCTTTCCTTTTGAAAGCTTGAAGGAAGAAATAATAAAAATAGTTTCAAATAGCTGTTAACATTTTAGATTAGGCATTTAAAAAGCTATACTGGCATGAAAATAGCTATTAAGAATTGTCTTCTTTCTCTAATAGGTTTGTCTGTGTTGGAACTCTGCCTCATAATAGCCATGAAACATTTAAATGATACTTATGGAGGAGAACCATTTAATTTTCAGATGGTTTATAATGGTAAGGTGGCATCAGATTCGTTACAAAATACGTAGTTTATTACCTCTAAAACAAAAGTGTAATATAATTTGTATTTGTTTTGATGTAGAGTACCAGAGGTTTGTACAGAGGAAGGCACACACAGTGTACAGTTTTGAGAAACCTGTTGTTATGAAGGTATGTACTTTACTACATTCTTTTGAAAGCTTCTGTTTTAGTGCCACAGGGGGCAAATAGTTTGAAATAAGATTGATAGAAGAACTGGAACTGTTAAGATTTAGCTCCCATTTTTTTAAAAAAAAAATATTCTAAAATGTTTTAGGGTTGTATGCTTTACATAGGTCTATAGTCTTTTCATTATTGTATTTGGTACTCTGCTGCCCTCTAGTGAACATTGTATGTATACATGTAGCTTTTATGCTGCAAATGAGGTTTTTTTGTGATGGAGATGCTGTTTTAGAAAATGAAACTAAACAGTCTAAAATAGAGGCAAGATTTTGCTGCATCTTAATTCTTATTCAGTAGCAAACTGTAATCTAAAATATCTGTAACTGCAAATTATGTTGAATTTATCTGTGGATGATGGGAAAAGATTCTAATGATGATTTGGATTTTTTTATTTTTAGGCTTATGAACACTTGCTGCATCTTGAATTGATAAAACCTGTAGAAGGACCATCTATGTGCACACAGAGAGAATACTTGCTAATGAATCTTCTTTTGGACAACAACCAAATTATGGATGCTCTGCAGGTTTACCCAAATTGCCCAACTGATGTAAAGCAATGGGCTACATCTTCAGTAAATTGATTGTGGATTTGAAATATTTGATGAGATTCTGGAAAGTGGTACTTGGTTACAAGTAAACCAGACGAAAAATCAGTGTTATCTATTGAAAGATGGCCTTTAAAAATGTTCTTCAACTGCCCAATGTACTTGATTAAAAAGTGTATCCCTCTTTTCTTTGGTTTATTTGTTAATATTTCCAAAGAAGTGGATTTTGATCTGCAACAGAAATCCAGTTTTCTGGGTGATACCCAGATTGGAGTGAATTCATTCGCTTGAGTCTGTTGCAGTGGATCTACGCTGTGTATGACTAGTGTTGCATACAGTCTGGTGTTTACATTTTTCTTTTGGTTGTTGTCTAATAAGTGAATAAAGGAAAATGTTTCTATTTTATTACAGCCGGGGAAAATATTCTGTTTGTGTCAGTCTCTCTTCTGCTAGTTTACCAGTTGTGTTTAGTTAAACTCTTATACTGAAATTTTTCTTATGTCTTCAGGAAGCTGATGGCAAATTATTTTGGATGTTGTAATAGTTAATACAGAGAAAACAGTTCTATTAAAGTCCTGATTAAAATTGTAGGACAACTTTTTGAGAAGAGGTAACTTGGGCTGACTGCCTGGCTGGCTTTGCTTTTCCTTGTGTAGGTATTTTCCATCTTACCACCTAGCAGTGGGTACTATAATTTGCAAAAAAAATATCAGTGTAAATACGTATATATGGATATATATGTGAACCTGTGGGGCGATTTAAATTGGAAGTTTAGAGTGGGGCAGTGATGGAGTGTGGAGCTTCAGTCTTCATGGAAGGCAGCTCCTAACCTGCACTACTCAGATAAAGAGAAATCAGCTTTAATAATTGTCTTGAATATCCCCCACAAACCAACTGCTTTCTTAATGCTCAAGGAGCCTTGTTTCCAAGCCTTTGGGCTACACTGTTGCATAGCTAAATGGGGGCTGTTAGCAGTTGTAGTTCAGCAACACACTTTTGTATCACCTCTGGCCGTTGGCTGTGTCCACAGGACCCAAGGTTTCTCATTCCAGCTGTACAGGGTCAATTGCTCATGTGGTTATTTTCATAATGTTTGGGGAGTGTTTCTAGCTCCTGGTTTGAAGGTTACTTCTCCAGTGGGGGCCCTCTAGATGATGATGTACTCTTTAACATCCCCAAGCAGAATTGCCAGGAATGATGGTAATTGTGTAGTCCAACAGCACTTGGGGGAATCGGGCTGGAGAAGGCTGCCTGTTTTAGTATGAGGAAACATTGTGCTGTGTTGTGCTGCACTTGTAAAATGTTTTTCTAAAAAAAATACTGATTCTTAGCCTTGCCTTCCCTCAAACCCAGCTGTCTACCTTTTGTTCTCTTGTCCTTATCACTTCTCATCTGATGTAGGACCTCTCTGTAGCCTTTACTGCTATATTAAACTGGTTCTTTATCAAAAACCCCTTTAATTCCTAGAAGTTTCAAGAGCAGCAGATAACTCATGATTCTTTGGAGCTAGTTTTTACTGTTGGATCTATATTATCAAAGCAGCTACTGGGCATTGGTATGTTTGTGCGAATTTAACTTGATTGTCTTGTTAGTACTTATTTCTAAACTACCTCATGTGTCTTTGCCATATATGCACGCTCTATTTTCTTCTGTAGCTTCTTTTAAAATTCTGAAATAGCTACACACCCGTACAGTAATCTTAAATTGATAGTAAATAAGGGGGCAGGGGGAGAGAAAAAACTGGATTTGTATTTTCAACTGTTTGATTGGATACAATACGTTATCAGCGCACCTTTTTGCACACTGTCATGGTAAACTATAAACTGCTGTTAAATAATGTATGTCATTTATTTTCTTTAGGAGATAGGGCCAGAGCACGTACACAATAGACTTCAGAAATGAGGAAATGTCGTTCTCAGTTGACTGTATTTTATCAGGCTATTGTAAAACTGTATGTGGATATTTGGCTTATTCGGCAGAACAAAACCACTTGATGAAAACCAGTTGTATAAGTAGATTTAAAATTGTGGCCCATTATGCACCAGAAAGAACTGTTTTGTGTCAGTAATATTTACGGCTATTTATATGACCAGTAGAAGGAACCCCCGTGTGTGTGTGTGTATACACATGCACACCTGTAAGTGCTCCAAATGACTGTATGTAAGAAAAAACTCCCCATGCTAGGATAACAATGACAGCAGCAGCAGATACAATTTAAGATCGCAGGTCTGTGTGATGCACTTTCCTGCAGTCCATCACCAAATTCCTCCTCCTCCCCAGTTGTAATCTGGTAGAAGTAGTAAGCTGGGTGAAGAGAAAGTATCATGGAGAGAGCTTCGCCTTTGGGAAGAAACATGTATGAATATCTGCTGCCACTTTAATTTGCAGTCCCAGTTGTTGTGTTAGATGTGATAGTGTCTTACACACACTTGGAAGACAGGGTTACCACCATAGTTCACAGTGCAGAATCAGACAATATAGGTGGGGGTGTTTTTTGGGGGTGTGTGTGTGGTATTTTCAGTCAAGGCCTGCATGCCTGCTATGCAAACAGTCAGGTATTCATCCACACAAGAGCAATTGAAGAGAGTATTGAGCAGCCTTTACTATCCCTTAACACTGGTATTGCTTTGGTAGTTAAGTATCAGACTTTCTCTTCTTCCCTCAGCCCGCCTTAGCTGCAACAAAAGAGCAGACAAGATCTCTTTATTGGTTATTTGTTTACTAGTATCAGGCAAATGTAACAGCTTATAGAGGGGAGAGTTCAGTAGCTCTTGGTCCATATGTTGTAGCCAGACAATCTGTAATCACAGGAGTGATTCCATCAACAGCCAGAATTCATTACATATTGGTAGACAAACTCTGAATGAGCCTTCAATTTTTCCCACTTGCTAAAAAGTAGGGTTTATGTAAATACACTGTCCTTCAAATTTAGGAGCCCTGTTTGCACAAACACAAGGTTCCAACAGCCGTTTTATTAGTTCAGGCCCTCGCTCCAATATATGGAAAGTGGCAGGGATGAGAATGAGTGCAGTTGTGCTTTCCCCCTCTCATACCCTTGCAATTGTATGAGAGTGAATACCAAAATAGTGTCATGACAACATCTAGAAAGGCTTCACACACTAATTTATAACATGTATAGAAAGACAGTGTCTTTTTATTCTAATCTTAAACACGGCTGTTTACACTGATGGTGGTGGGAGAAATCCAGTCGCTGTTTAAGGATGTATAGAGTAGTTCGGATCATCCCTTTTTTCAACCACTTCTGAATGACAGAGCAAGGGAGCATAAACATGCTGGGCAATATACATATATGTTCCTACCAAATTCTGCAATGGTCTTCTGCTTGCACAACAGGACTCCTCCCCCTTCCCGCCTACCATCGGTTCCAGAAAGTTAGGGAACCCTCTGGAATAAATATTGCAGAGAAAGCAGAAGTCTTGGGAATGTGTAAAATGTTGAATGCCACCCAGCATACATAAATTCAAAGAATTAAAATTAAAATGGGGCGGGGGAGAAAGACTATGCCAATCTTAGTAGTCACTTAAATTTTTATTCATCTTTGTGGGAATAAGGAAAGAGCGCATACATTTTATTTATACAATATTTCACAATCACTTATCCAGAATGGGGGTTATTTTCTTTTTAAATACTTGCCAAAAAATAGCAAGAGCAATTTGACAGTAGTACAACCACCTGTGCCAAGAACACTGACAAGTACAGAGTAAAGCTAAAATAATTGCTTACCAATATCTTGAGAGGTAACATCTTATATGGACTGAGTGTGCATTTAAAAAAAACCAAAACGTACTGCTGGTTGAGTATCTTGAGGTAAATGGTGTTCCAACAAGGATACTATCATTGTTTGCTCATAATCCTGTACATAGCTTTCTGCATCTTATACCAAATATTCCTAATAAAAATGCATTAAAAAGGTTAAAAAGAGAAAACTGGAAAAAGGTCAACCAATCAAGTCACCTCACTTTGTTAAACTACAATCAGCAATTTATTCTGTAGAACTGTAGTATGAACAATATTTATTACTACTACATCTGATTACACCTTAGTTATGCAAGAGCTACTCCACATGGATTTCGCTATCAAAGAAGGTATAATGTTGTGTATTTTAATCCAGACTCATTTTCAGAATACCACCATGAATGAGAACGCTAGGTCAAAGAACTCCAACAATTACGAGGCACAATCTGTTCCGAAATGCTAAGTTATATTTAGTAGGAACTGTACAAAGAGTAGTCATGCATCATGTGATATAAGTTCTTAGCATCTAACACAAACTGAAAAGGTATTGCAGGGTTTAGACTTCTGAGTTGATCACAAAACTGGCTAATCAGTAAAATTCTGTGGCAATTATATGGCAGCCAACTAAGTAGATACAGGCAAACCAAAGACAACTGAAAGCTTGAGCCATAGGCCCTAGCTTTTCTTCACAAGTCAAAAATACAAGGTAAACCACCCGAGCTGGCCAGATCCACACACGCTGTATGGTTCAAATACAAAAAGCAACAATGGTCACAATATCTGCCAGAAACCAGAGCATCCTAGCTCAGCCTTTTTCTCTCTTAATATGTGGCTTTATTTGTGGGTCTTGGCTTAAGCATTTTAAAACTTGCCCACCTCTACATTTTCCGCATAAGTTGGAAACAAAGATGTTGAGGTTCTCTGCAATATCTTAAATATGGATCTACAGTTTGGTGAATTTTAGCAATTTCACAGATTCTACCAAAATAGCTTTTAAAAAGTAAGATATTTTTCTTGAACAATTAATTCATGATAATTCTCTAAAAATCTGAATAAAGGTACTTATTGGGGGATTTCAAAAGTCATTTTTTTTAAAAAAAAGGATGGAGACATTACCCCATTTGATTGTCAAGTTCTGATGATTTTCCCTATATGACCTGCAAACGGAAATGCATTAGCAAAAAATACACAAGAGAAAAGTTGCCACCTGGCTCAGGGATCATATTGGTGGAAATTAGTATTTGATGGAAAACTGCTCTATTAAAAATTGGAGTAGATTCTCCAAAACAAACATGGCAACTGTGTTTTAAAATTGTTACTGTATTTACATGTTTCTGGATAATCACCAATACACAGTTCCTACATTGTCCTAATATCTGTCCATTTGGATATTTTCAGGCAAGACTTCTTAAGTTGTTATATCAAGCCCTAAAATCAGAAGCAAGCACATAATTTACCTTAGTCCAAATAATAGTAATAATTCAAAGTCCCTCTGTCAACAAAGAAAAATAGCAATTGTGCCCAACAGTATTTTTAACCCAATCAGATCATGGGGTTCTTACGGCTACAGAAAAAAAAAGATAAATTAAAAAAACCTCTGGGTGGTATGCCAGTTACACACAAAACAACTCTGCTATTACTGCTCTTCCTAGCAAGTTTGGTGATCAAAATTTTGTTAATAAATAATTCTTATTTGTTCCCAGAGATTTGGTACATAAGAAAACACTGTGGCTTAAATAAATAACTGTTACAAGAACATTCACAGTGAACTTCTGATTGTGACATTAAAAAACACTATTTAAAAGTCTAATGCACCTGACCAGAATCTCGTAACACTGGCTACTGTTGGTTCTGTACTTTAGATTTAGACAGTTAACTTACTTTGGCCTGTGTACATGTAGCTGATCAAATAACTCTAGTGTATTATTACTTTTGAGAAGTACTTTGGCACCTGTCTACCTGCTGCCCAGTTACTAGAGTTTTCTTTTTTTATGGTAAGGCTTAACTTCTTAAATGCCTATAACTCTTGAATACAGTAGTTTAAATTTAAAGTTGTAGGGTTGTTTTTTCTAGACTGTGCTACATTGTAATCTCTACAGAAATAATTGCATTTGATGGCAAGCATATTTTGAGAGCGAATGTGTAACTTATTTTTAATTTAGTGACCACAGGGCAAACCTATGCATCACAGAAAAATACTACTCTGACAAGTCGGCACCAAAAATCAAGTGTTGTGAAGCTGCAAAAGGCAACACATGAAGAGTGAGGAGTTCTGGGTAATGAAGCTTCCTGAGGTGATCCTGAAACAGTGATACAGAAGGTGCTGTATCCTGTTTAGTGAAACAGAAAATACACTAGGCAGAACATTAACATACATAGATTGGAAAAAAATCTTCCTTAAAAAGAATTAAAATTAAGAGCTTTCCAGTGCCATAGCTCACATAAAAATTTAAATTTTTAAGTCATGCTTAAATCTTTAAAATATTGTCACACAGCAAACCTAAATAATATTTAGTAAAATAAATGTATGCAATATTTTGGGAAGTGGAGGTAAAATAAAAGCTTTAAACTAGAAACCGGGGAATTTGCCTTTTCAAACAATACTTTTTTATACACAAGCTAGAACACAGAAAGGCTAATACCACTGTTTTAGGAATGGCCATTGTCTGTTGGCATGAAGCACAGCTTACCATCTTTTTATTTAAAAAAACAAAACACTGTGAATCTGTAATACATATTTTACAAAATTCAGATCAATCAATTATTTCAGTTTTGTTAGTGTTGTCAATTTAGCATAGGTGGAACTGAGGTATACCTTGTTGAGGGAGGTTAAGTAATGCTTGGAAGCCTTTTTGCTAGATCCCACGTTGATTACATAGAACAGCAGCACACTAAACATTCACAAGCTGTGTCATATTGGCATTACAATAGTCATTTATATAAACACAACAGCAAATGCAATAAAAACAAGTTACCCTTTTTTCTTAAATCTGAAATGAAATGTTTGATTTAAAAAAAATAGCAGTAGTTCATTTTAAGGAATTAGTGTCTCTGACATATTAAGAAATACAATGTCAGCTTTTAAAATCTTTCACCAGCCAGGATAGGTCCATGTTCTTCAAATAAGTTCCTGAAACATCACCTTGCCGTATTCTCAGTCGCACGTCCTTCTGGCATATGCAAGGAATGCAGTAAGTCTCCTGGATTCATGTCTGGAGTAGGGCAAGGAGGCGTCTTCCTACTCACACTCCAAAGACAAACTTACCATTCCATAATTTCACACAGAAAAAACTGTTGAGCAGAAACAGGCCCGTTAGCTTAGCAGCTCCAGTTCAGAGTCTGATGGGTAAAGATGTGTGACCATTGTAGCTATCATAGACTGGATTCTTTGGGAGGAAAGTCTACATTTGTCACCATGGTGACCACAGTCACAATGTCCTCTGTTGTTATAATGTTTGTTAGTCTTTGCATCTGAATAATCCTTTCCTCTACGCAGCCTGCTGATAATCGAGCTTCTGCATCATGATCCCAACACTCTTCTATTGTTTCACAGAGCATTGCCATTCCCTAAGAAGGAAGGTGTATAAATTACATTAAATACAAAGTAATCATCATCAACAACATAATTAGAATGGAAACATTCAATTTTTGACGCAAGCTGTCAAGCACGTGATAATCTTAGAAGAAACTTGAATCCCTCTTATAGTAACACACACTTGTTTAAAAACAAATTTAATAACCTCCCATTCGGAGAACTCTTAAACATTCTGTACATGAGGCTGCTCTTGAAGATGGCTTGGAAACTGCCTAATTCTGCAGCCAGCATTTGGATTGGGGCCGCAGAACGTGTACTACACCTGTTCTCCCTTATGTGCATGCACTTGCTACCAATTAACCAGGTGTCCAATTCAAGATCATGGTTATCAACTTTTAACATTCTAAAGGAGAAAAATCCTGTGAAACCATTATACAGAAACATTACTAGTATTAACGTCAACTTGCAATGAAGTAACACTGCAAGCCAATTTTCATTCAATAAACTTTCTTGCAAACTGGCTGAGCCACGAGTTTTTGCACTCTATGAGACGAGACAATTTTTTTACAATTTTAAACACCTGAAGTATACAGTACTACAAAATGTTTCACTTTTTATTATTATCATCATTCTTACAGGCTCTTTTATAAATCTGTGATTTCTACTACACAGAGCAAGACCAACAGTTGTGGTTGCTTCTGCATAACATAGTTTACCTTTGCATCGCACCAATTTGAAACACCAATAGGATATGGCAGAAGATAGTCACAATGTAATCCCATAGAAATCAACTGGATCTACGTTAATTGTGACAAAGCCCCATTCATTACTTTTTAAATGCTCAATTTATGCTCAATTGTGCCCATGATTTCCCCCCTGAACTTCAAGAAACATGTTAAACAGCTGAATATGTTACTGCCTCCAAGTAAACACCTGAAAGATAGTAAAACTTTTTAAACATCCCTTGGTTTAAACTTCTCCAAAAATATAGTCTGGTACCCTGAATCTTAGTTTCACTATAGATTTTTTAAAACAACATTTCTGCAGGTGAAGTTTCATTTAATTACAAATGGAAGCTTCAATATTACCCTGCAGGTTTGAGCATATTACTTACAGCATGCTTCTGCCAACACTCTCGCAAAACAGGCCTCTTCTTTTTATGTACTACAACCTCCTGCATATCTTCAAGGGAGGGATGCTGGCCCACCTCTTCCTCAAAAGGCAACATGTACTCATCCACAGGTCCTGTATTTTAAAAAAGATAAACTGTTAGGTAAGTCACATTTAAACATCATTCTTCCATGCTGCTTAGGGTAGAACACTAGGCTAAAAATTGGCAACATGCCCATGGCTGTTCATTGAGCATAATGAATCTCCCATGGTTCATGCACCTATCTTCTACAGAATGCGGGGTTCAATTCACAATTTCAGTTCAGCTTCTATTAGCAGTAAAATATAGACAAGTCAAGATGTTCCATCCAAATGCTTGCATGTGGGAGCTTAAAAATTGTGGTATGGGGGAATCCCCATATTCTAGAAGCACATCTAGCCTCCTGCGTTGAGGCTACATTTAATATTTTAATGTTGTATTTTAATTTTGTTTTTAAGTTGTAATCATTCAACTTGTTTTTATTATTGCTTGTAAGCCGCTCTGAGCCTTGGCTGGGGAGGGCGGGGTATAAATAAAAAAGTATTATTAATTATTATCATCATCATCATCATCTTGTGCATCAACTTGAGGTCAGTGATTCAAGTTTGTCCTTTTAGGGCATAGTCATTGCACTTCGGTACACAATATCCCCAAAGAACAGTCAGTTTGCTCTCCAAGCATTAAAAACTGCAGAGGGTAACATGCCATGCCAGGATGTTTTTATAAGGGTAACAACTCACTCCAATGTTCAGTTGAAGTTAGTTACAACCCCAAATACATTTTATTCTTGCCTTGACATGTTTGATCAGTTTGGGTTGATGGCTTAGGGCTTCGAGTTCATTCACACCTGTTCAGATATCCATATTAATGAATGGCCATCTCAACACTCTCCTTTTGCAAGATATCTACAAATACCCTTTGGAAAACCACTTCTGCTCCCTTCTGTAAGGTGAATTCACCTTGCTTCAACCCTGCATTCTGTAATTATATGTAAGATTATCTGCTCCACTCCCACATTGCTGAAAGACTGCAGAAAAGAGTAGAAACAGATTGCACTACAGTCTGCTTCAACAGCGAGAATTTGATAAAGCTATTACTTGCTCCTGGTAACCTCCTACATGGGTAGATTTCAAGATGAGTGGGCTGTTTGCTGACTCCGGTCAGATGCTGTTTTCTGGGTTCTGTACCAACACTCATGGACAGTTTTGCTTTAATTTCTCTTTATATGTATCCAGCGGAAATAATGTGAGCTTAGAACATTTCATGTGTGTACAACGCACATACATTTTACTTACCGTCTGATGCAGTACATCGCGATGCAAGTTCCCACAGGACTAGTCCCATGGCATACATATCTATTCTCAAAAACGCATCCCGCTGGAAGTTTATGGCACCTTCTAACACTTCTGGAGCCATATATCTTCGGGTTCCAACCTTGAAAATAAATAATCACTAGATGTTAGGGTCACAACCGTATGTAATTCAGGTTTCAAAATCTGCTAACATCCAGCATGTGTTCTAGAGAAATTTTTAAACATCATTAATTGCCATTCAAATGGAAATTACGTAAAGCTCTGAAGTTTTTCATTTTACTTTGGAATAGCTCACATTCTAAACCAAATGAAAATTCAATAACATTTCTTAACAAGTAAGCTGTCCAGAATATTGCATACTAAAAGAGCATTATTATTATTTTTTATGTTTCAGTAGCCATCAGCATTCTTTCAAAATGGCTAATAAAGGAATTAAGAGATACGAGAACTATTGGCAATGGTGTGTGCTCCATCCTGCCCCAAAAGTTACATAAATCTATGTTTTAGATCTCTTTCAGGCTTCATAAGAGGAAGGAGAACCATGTCTGAAAGCAAACTAACAGTTTAAATTTCCCTACTTGGTATTACCGTATATACTTGAGTATAAGCCGACCCAAATATAAGCCGAGGCATCTAATTTTAGCCCAAAAAACTGGGAAAACCTATTGATTCAAGTATAAGCCGGTTCACCACACCACAAACCTGGTGGTGACGGCAGTGGCGGAGGGAGAACAAGTAGCCCAAAAGGGCTGCTTTCGGGCTGCTCATCCCTCTGCCGCTGCCTCTGCCGCTGGCAAGAGTAGGCATAGGAGCCGCAGTTGCGAGAGGTACAGCACAGTGCAGTGCCTCTCCCAATCGCGGCTCCTGTGCCTGCCCTTGCGAGAGGCGGGCGACGGAACCAGTGGCGAGAAAGGGCTCCTTTCAGACCACTCGTCCCTCCGCCGCTGCCTCACTCAAGGGTAAGCCGAGGGGGGCTTTTTCAGCATTAAAAATGTGCTGAAAAAGTCGGCTTCTACTCGAGTATATACGGTAGTTTCTCTGCAGTGTTAAAGTGCTCGTATCAATGATTACTATGCTACATTTTATCAAGAGAAAGAATTCAAAACTGATGTGATAGACCTAGTCTGATTTTCATAACAAGTCTACAAGCCTCCCCCCTCTCATGGAAAACTCCAGAAAATAGGGCAATTTATTTCAATCACAAAAAGAATCACAATTCTTTAAACTTACCTGACCATGTGTGTCACCTGCCGACTTCCCAGCCTCAAATTTTAAAGCAAGGCCGAAGTCAGCAATACAAGCTGTAAGATTATTTTTCAACAACACATTCTTGCTTTTGATGTCCCTTGGAAAAAAGAAAACGTGCACCAATATAAAAATTGCTACATAATCATAAAGCTTAAAAATACCCTGCTGAACAACATCTGCATATGTTTCAACCTCAGCTTATTCATTAAGTGTAACTATCATCAGGGGCTCACAAATGCTGGCTTTTACAAAGCTGTAAGCAGTGATCACCAGCAACCCTTGGGCCTTCTGAGTCCTGTACAGAGAAGGAAGGCTGTTTGCTCTTAAGGTGCCTCTCTCTGCTGCAGCCCGTTCAAAATCCTAATGGGAAGGGAAACAAATCATTCCACCATTCCACTACAGAGAATTGAGCAGAGGGCAGAAAGGAGAGGCAGTTTCTCTCCTAACCATTTAATACGAATTGGGGAGAGGATTGTGAACTCACACTCATTTCACGCCATAATCACGGTTTGTTCTTTTTAAAAGATTGCTTTCATTGGGCCAAGTGAAGGAATAGTAATGGTGTAAGAACTACCACAAGCCACTTCAGAGAGGTTTTTCAGTTTGCTAACTTTACTTCACAAGCTTCACAAATCTGGGGCAGAAAGCTGGAGTTTCAGACTTTTTCTGTATTTGTGATCCTGCAAGGAGGCATGGGAAAACTAAAACCTGAACTCTCCTTGCTGTTGGGCACAACTCAACACAGGTAAACAATTATTTTTGTATTCTTCCTAAGCCCTAGTCTTCAGCTGAAGGGGTGAAGGCACCTGCTGTTTTTAGCAGTAAAATATGCAGTCATATAATTAGAGAGTAACAAGTTTTCTTGCCCTTCAATGCCACAAGCATCTCCATGAGAAATACATTCATCCATCAAAACTAATATTGGTGTCTAGTGTATTGTTCCACTGCTTATGTAATGGAAAAGTGGCTTTTCATAGTGTAAGTATCACTATAATAGTATTTAAGAGAAATAAATGTGTCAGATGGCACTTTTAAACTCACTTTTTAGAGCGGTGTGTGTGTGTGTGTGTGTCGCTTTTAGCCAGTGGACTTCATTCCCTCAGATCCACACACATTTCCCTATCCAGGCAAGCAAGAGGCATCACCAAGGTTCAAGGACATGTTCTAGCCTGGCCACAGCACTCCAGGAGGGCAGGACTAGCCGCCTGAGAAACAGTTTCTATGCAAATGCAATTCTGGTTCTAAATGCAGCATAAGGGGTATCTATAGTATAGTATAGTGTATTTTAAAATGGGGTTTCAGAGTTTTTAGGGTTTTTTGAATGTTTTACGTAGTTTTGTAGTTTTATGTAGTTTTATGTAGTTTTTCAATTTCATTATTCTGCATGGGAAAATGACAATAAAGATATCGTATATTGTATCGTATAGTAAAGGCTCTGTGAGAGAGATGAGCTTAGGAGAATCCTGTAGACCAGATAAAGCGGGGGGGGGGCACATTTGGGTCCTGGGCCTGAGGTTCTCCTCTTTCAGAACCATATTTATAAAGTGGCCTGAAGTTTTTTTATGTGACACCCTACCCCATCAGATGCGGTTGGAATTAGGTAAGTGAGATGGAAATTATACTATTTTAGTTGTTTTTATTTTAATTATTTTATTTCAATGACGATTTTATCGTTTTAACTTGTTTTTTTATTTTCACCGTAATGAGTATTTCGCACACTACAGTTGTAAATAAATGATATATAAACTGTCAAAATAAATATTATCAATTAAATTTGGCAACCAACATACAAATGTTGCTTTTCGTAACTCTAAACATGATATACTTCTTACAGTCATGCAATCACATAAAATAATACAACTACTGGACCTCTGAAGGATTGTGAAGTTAATTTATTCTGTTTACATTTAAAATGCAGTGACAGTTCAGCTGGTACAGTGGCACCTTGGATTACATATGCTTCAGGTTACATACGCTTCAGATTACAGACTCCGCTAACCCAGAAATAGTACCTCAGGTTAAGAACTTTGCTTCAGGATGAGAACAGAAATTGTGCTCCAGCGGCACGGCGGCAGTGGGAGGCCCCATTAGCTAAAGTGGTGCTTCAGGTTAAGAACAGTTTCAGGTTAAGAACGGACCTCCAGAACAAATTAAGTACTTAACCTGAGGTACTACTGTATGTGAAATCTCTTACCTATGGGATATAGCTGGTTTGTGTCCATCTTTTAGACCAGGGATGTCCTCATGAAGGTATGCCAAACCTCTAGCCATACTTTCCGCAATGTGACATAGCTCATTCCATGAGACTACATTAGCCTTCAAGAAGTCAGTAAGCGAACCCTAAACAGCAGAGAATATATTTTTTTTAACATCTTACAGGTTTTCAACATAGCCTCCCCAAACTGGCTATAACAAGATGTAGGTGTAAAACAACTAGTACAAGTGTCCCAGGTGCAGATCTTTGTAAGTGCTACAATGTACACAAATATATTTTTGACTAGCATAGGCTTCTCCTTATTCACTACAATATCAAGAAAGAGCCACACAATTTCCAATACTGCTGCAAGAAGGAAGTTTGCATACACATTTAGAATGCAGCTCTGATAAGTGCCTTGACTAGGATGCACGCCTGTTAGAGATGACATGATAACTGTTTGATTTCCAATGTGACAATTATCCTGAACTCCCTTTCAGTTTAATTCCATCAGATTTACTCATAAGGGAAAAAATAGCCACTGGTAAGCTAGAACGGGCTTCAGAACTTGCATGGAAATTTCCAAGGAACGTAGAGAATAGCACACACATTTAGGCACCCATCTTAATTACATCCACAGTTCTAAAACCATAGATACCCAAGATACTCTGTGCCTAAGATCATAGGGCAGGGAACTCAGTGAGAATACAGAGATGGTTTCACACCACAAGGTCTGTTCAGCAGAACAGAAAGTAGAATTAATAGCCATTAGCTCTGTGGATATAAACCACACTGCATATTTGTTTGTTTTAAAGAATGGGAGGATAAACGTAATATATATTGGGGGGGGGGAGGACGGGACTTCGTGCTTAGCTTTTCCACCTCCAAGATCCATAATACAATTTAACATTAGCCTAATATGGTAGAAGCAAGAATGCCCCCCCTTTTTTTTTGCTATATACATTCCCAGCAAACACTCATTGTTTGAGGGCCAGAACTACTTTTAATAGCCTGTTGAAGTACAGATGCTTTAGGACTATACCCCAAATCCATTTTCTTACAGCAAACATTTTTTCAGAGACGGTGGGCAGTAGGGGGCTGTTATGAAAACTGTAGTACTTGACAAAGACAACAAACCTTTTCATGAAACGCTGTTATTAGCCACAAATCAACATCAATGTTGGTGCCTCGTTTCTCAGCACCAATAAACTGTAGTATGTTTTCATGCTTCATTCCAGGCAAGCTGTATATTTCATATTCGTTTTGCCATGACTGTTTGTCCTTAAAAAGAAAAAAAGTGTTTTAATATATTCAAAATGTCAATTAAAAATCTCTTCTGCACTTTCATAACATTTCCCTAATTCACTGTCAAAAGAAAACCAGTCTTTTATATAATCATCCAATGAAGTACTGCTAATCTTTGCAATTTAGGAGACCTGGAAAATACGGACCTGTGTCCATTTAGACACAATGGGTTGGATCCAGACTAGGAATGGTATCCAACTTATTTGTGCCATCAGGACAAGGATTTCTGCTTTTCTGGGTACTGCTAGAACAGATTTAGGGGGTGTAGGGGCAGAAGGGCAGGAAATTCCACTGCACAAGTAGAAATCCTTGCACTGATGGAACACGTTAGGATTGCAGTCTATGGGTTAGGTATCCAGCTAACCCTACTACAAGGGAGTAAATACTGTTGATTTCATTGGGGCTTACTTCTTGATATGCAGGGTTAGGATTACAGCCCAAATTAGTTTCAATGAATTCAAAGGGGCTTACTCCCAGGTAAGTGAGGCTAGGACTGCAAACTTAGTTGTAAGTGAAATCAATGCAAATTAGCAAAAACAGTAACACTAACATCAAGGTGCCAGACCCTTAATGTGTGTCACATATGATAATAAACTTCATTTAAATCCCAGACAAACAAGCTGCTTTTCAAGTTTTAATAATTAATAATAATAATAATAATAATAATAATAAATTATTATTTATACCCCGCCCATCTGGCTGGATTTCCCCAGCCACTCTGGGCAGCTCCCATTTCCTCAGTTAGCTTTGCATGGGAGGTGGTCATGCACTTTGGAAAGCTAAAGTCTCCAAACCACTCCGAAGTTTAGAGTGTTTCTGATGCAGCTCAATATGATGCCTTATTAACAGTGAAATCCAACTTAAATAAAACAGAATTATTCAAAACACCCCGATTTGTCTCATAATTCATGGTACACCTAGAGCTGCTGCACCCTAGATAGATAGATAGCTCGATACTCATAGGTTGCTGTAATATTACTCTTTTCAGAGCAGTGTAAGGAAGAAATTCCAGCATTACTCTGGATTGTACATGTAACAATTTGCAAAGAAGTTGTAATTCACATCAGTGTAGCACTTAATAAGGATGTTTATATACCTGTATTGGGAATATTTTCACAGCTACATATTCATTTAACAACTGAGCTTTCCAGACACAGCCAAATCTTCCCCTAGCTTTGATCTCTAGTAATTGCAGTGGCTTCAGGCCCATCAGTGGCGATGGAGGTGGTGGTCCAGGATCCTAGAAACAACAGATAAACCCATTAAACTCTAGTTTTCTGTACTACAATCCTCTAGCATGGAGAAGGGGAAACATACACATTGGGGGGGGGGGGCTCAAGTTCTGCCACTAAAATTTACAGCAGAAGGCAAACTGGGCTTTTAATACAGTAGTGTCCCAAACCTTACCAAGATCATATTTGTTGAGATAATTGAATGGCTGCACCTGTGTCTCCTTGAAAAATTTATTTTTCAAAACACATTACAATAAGCAACCATACATCAGGCACCAAGTATTTCCTAAAGCACAGCTGAAACTATCATCCAAGAGAACTATTGAAGAACTCAAGTGGTCACCTGAGGCCCTTTAAGCTGCGTGTATCAGGTTCTGTAACATTCAGCATACAGGTTGTGACTACTCCTGCCAAGTGTAATTGCAGGGCTAGATGAGATGGCAAGACCACTTTTAAGGCAAGCATACCATTTCATTTAACACTATAAAATTATTTAACACTATAAAAACCTACAGTGCCTATTTTAGACATTTCCTATCTAAACAAACACAGGCTTCCCTCTTCGATGAGGCAGTTTTGGCTGACAATGAATAGATATCAGAAAAGATTTAGCCACACAAGACCAAATATGTGGAACAAATTTTCCAAATGATAACCAAGTTATGCAAATACATAAAAAGCAGTTTGTTTATATCAGGCACGTCCAACAGGTAGATCATTATCCACTGGTAGATCACTGGACGTATGTGGTAGATCACTGGCTCCCCCCAAAGAAGCTCAACGTTTTTGCCCCCCACTTCCTCTTCCCTAAAAAGCTTAACAACTTTGATCTGAACCCCCCAAAAGGGGGTAGATCACTGCCAGCCTCAGTAGATCTCAGTCTCTTGGGAGTTGGCCACCCCTGATCTATATGGACTCCCACTTCTGCTGTGTATATAACAGAAATGTCACCTGGATTCCCCATCCTACTTTGCTGTATACATTGAGGGGAGAACAAGTCTTGGGCACCCTTTGGACTCAGCCAGAGGGAAGGCAGTTGTTCAAATTTTATTCCTTCTTTCCTTTACAGAAGAGCTCCTTCTCAAATAGCCAACTTCTGCCTTTAATATGCAACTTCATACCTAGCTTGCCTTGCCCTTACTCCAAAGGTGGGGAACCTCCAGCCCAAACTTGGGCTACCAGCCTCCCTCATTTGGCCTGAGAGGCTATTTTGGGGAAGCCACACCAACCCAACCTACACAAATCAGGTGTGGGGTCAACTAACGGCAGCCCTTCAAAGGACAATTGGGAGATTAAGGTAGGCTCCCAGCTGTTCTTTTACTGGCGCAAGGTGCACTCCTCATAACCCATCAGGGCCTTGCTCAAGGAAGGGGATATGGTTTCCATGGAATAAAAAACACTTCTCAATGTGTTTATCCTTTTCACGTCAAACATTGAGGGACGGAGGGAGGCCAGGTCAATTATCTGTTCCCCCTCCCTACCCTGTTGCTGCAGGAAGCGAGAAAAAAGTATGCTTCCTACTCTCACTTCTTGCAGTCGGGGTGGGTGGAGACACCAAAGGGAAGCAAGGCTTTCTCCCATATGTTCCTACCCCTCTGCAGCTGTCACTGTGCAAATTTGTCAGTACCCTGAACACACCCTCCATTCAATTCCAAGCTCTGATCTTTGCAGCACAGCACAGCAAATGTTAAAGCTGGCAAGAGGTTAAACTAATGAATTGCTGTTTCTGTAGCTCTCTGTACTAGCCCCTGTATAAAAGTTTACAAAAGGGCAACTTTCAAATACATTGTGGGGTTCTGCTTTCTGACTTTAGTAAACTGAAGCAAACCATTAATTTATTTCCTTTACCAATTATAATCTATGAATTACAGTCATAGTCAAACTACTGCTTGCATTTATTTCACATTTTCTGGATGCCATAGCTATAAAAACAGGAGTTACTAATAACTAATAAATCCTCATTGAAAACAAGAAGAAAAGCAGTGTCAATGAATATTAGTGTAGATGGATAATAACTGATAAATACAGAATATGCAGAACCTTTAAGAACAGATTCAGTTAAATAAGTTATCTATGTAATAAACAACTCATCTGCCTTCAGATATATTTCATGGAAGGGGGAGCAGGAATATGTTTTCAGATAAGAGGTGTACAACATGCAAATCTTATGTAAGCCTATTTCATTTCCAAATCCCAATCATGACAACAATAGATTTAATGCAAAATATACAATGGAACAAATTCAATGGTCATGATTGAAATGACTGCTTGACTAGCTTTACATACCCAAAGGTCCTTGATCTTATGTTTTCCAAATTCATGCTACATGTCAAAACTTATCAATGTAACACAGTTTTCTCTTATTGTCTCCACTTTGCCAAAAGCACCCATAAAAGTTGTAAAGAACAGCATATATGTCAATATAGAATTTGACCCCAGGGAATATAAATTCCATGTTGATTGTAGTTGGAACAATATTAAGATTGTTCTACTTAAAATGCTGGGGTATGCCACCACAAGTCATAGCCAGATAGTGTGATACAGAAACAAAGAACCATTTGTAGGAACGAAATCTACCTGTACTTTCTAGAATTCCCGTATATGATTTTTTTTTTTTTTAGCGCAAACATTTATAAATTCCCAGGTCCTGCCCCAGTCTACAACTCCACATATCCATGGCTATGAATAAAACAATGCCTCTTACCTCTATCATTATATGAAAGGCGTGCTTGTAAAGAAGAACACACAGGCAAAAGAATATTACTTCATACAGCAAAAATTAAGTACAAGCTTAGGAAAAGTGATAATAGGAAAGCACTAAAAAGTTACTGCTAAGATTTTGTATAGATCTCTTTAAGAAAAATCAAGAACTAAAATCACCCAAGAATTTACATTAATTCTCCTTTGACTGTAAGAGATGCAGCAATAGTTACAGTATGACACAAATGAAATTTCAGTATTTAATATCATGTATTTAGAATCAAATGCTGAAATTGATATTTTATAAAGTTTCCACAAAATAACCAATGTGAAATAAATCCGAGCATGCTGCCATTGTCGCAGAATCTCAGTGACATACTACAATGCAGTCGTAGCACTAGGGAGTTCAATCCAGTGTTAGAAACTGAGATATGAAAGCTGAGATATGGCCACAACAATGGAATGTCTAGGCACATTTTTTTTATAACAAGAATACAAAGCTAAAAATGAATGAACTGCAGCTAAAATATTATGTTCGTTTTTCACATGGTCTAGTCCTTCCCCTGCCCAACCCCCTCATATTCTTAAGAGGGTCTCTTCTCCAGTCTTCAGAGAGCGGCTGGAATTTGGGAGACAGAAAAAGGCCCTCCTTTCCTTCCACTTTGCAGTTTTAATCTGAAATCTTAGGCACAGTACTGCGTCCAAAGCTCAGTAACTGCTTGCACTAATGAAATTCCTTGTTGCAAAACATGCGTAGGACAATGGGAGTTTCGAACATGGGTTCAATCACCAATTAAACAGATGGTTTTATAGACATTACTATGAAATTTTCAACTTTTCTAAAGTAATATGCAAGTATGAAGAATTTGATATGTTTCTACATTACACCAGAGGGCAGCATTGCATCATCTAATGGTAGCTTAAAACATTCTGAAGCAAGATCCAAAAATAATAAGAAGAAAAACAAAAACACAACTCTATTTTAACTTTCTTTTTAAAGTGAACTTCTACTTTTTGAGTTAATACTTCTATTCTGGGAGGTCAACTAAAAAAACGTTATAAATGCACTGCTTTCTCTCAGTTTTGTTCTCTGACTTGCTATTAAATTACTCTCAGTAAAACCCTCAGTTACATTTAAGTTTTATGCTGGCAACGACTGTACAAACTCCAGAGCTTCTGAAACAAAATCTGGAGCCTAAGGTATATATTTTAAAAAAAAACCTTTAAAACATTTATGTCCTATTTATGGATTCTCGCTTATTTTTGAAAGATCATTTGTATTTAGTTCACTTTTACTTGAGCACCAATGGGAATCAGCATTTTTAAAATATATATATATATACAGGAAATGAAGGAAATAAAAAGGTGGCTACAACCCACATTAACCACCTATAGTGGTAATATGCAACCCTCATATTACTAAATACCAACCTAAAATAGTAATTTAGTAAAAGACCAACAGTATGGCAGTTTTTACAAATACGGACAAAAAGGCCTAGATTCTGCTGACAAGAGAAGTGGGATATAATATACAAAAGAGGACATCCTCCTTCATCTCTGGATGGAAAAGAAATATAAGGGTTCGCTGGAAAGAGTAGAGCTGCAGAGAAAAAGACAGGGGGTACAGGACAAAGCTGAAAAAGAATCCAGACAGAGAAGAGGATGGGAAAGGAAAGGAACATGTAATGCTAGGAACAGAATCACAATATCGAAAAGCTTTGTTCAGAGGATAAACTGTCCAACACCAAAATCTATCAGTGTAGCAAGGAATAATGTGCAGAACAACACCATTTCTGAAATGCTGCAACTACCTCTATTTGCAGTGCCGATACACTTACACATTTTAGATATACTTCAACACATCTGCTAAGTTCTGGGAATTATTATATTGATATTTTTGTACTGCATATGTATTTTTATACTATACACCAGCAATATGTATAATATAGGCAGCCTTGAGAATGCAATATTTTAAGTAAAATAAATATTAAGTTAGTAATAAATTGAAATTTTATGTTCAGAGAATGAACGGAGGCATCAGTTTAGAGTGAGGAAGGAGTTTACAAAGTCTAAAAAGCTAAGTCTTCTTGCTTGAGCTGTTTTAAATTGTTTTAAGGATATTTGTTTTTTTCATTTTACTGATTTTCTTTTTTTTTTATGTCATGCTGTAACCTGGTAATGACAATGATGAAAGGCGGGGTATACTTTAAAAAAATAAATGAACAACTGTCAATACGTACGACAGTTAAGTACTAAGAATACATTTATTTATTTTTTAAAAAAAATGCAATGCCACAAAAGAAGAAAGAAAGAAAGAAAGAAAGAAAGAAAGAAAGGCCTTTTAACCCATTCCACAGCAGCATGAGATGACAGGCTTTGAGAATCAGACTTGCACTATCCCTCCACTTTGCACTTTGTGTTAGGACACTCTTGAAACATGGAAATACTCCAAGTTTCCCATGACTGTTGCTTTTATTGTCATGGAAAGACCAACTTCATTTCACCACTTTCATTTTTAATCAGAACCATGCTTTTAAGTGTTTGCAACACAAGCTTGGTTTAACAATAAACTAAGAGAAAGATGAGCCACTTTTAAAGGAACCAGAACAGTAAATAAACTCCGCTTAGCTACTAAGAATGATTTTGCACATTCAATTTAAGTAATAGCCACCATGCAGCAGCAGATGCAGGCTAGCCTTATGAAACCCAGTATCCTCACATTAACTAGCTCCCGCAAAATTGTTTTATGACAAGATTTATTCATCAAATTACATATGTAAACTTTTAAACACAGCTGGTTCATAGAAAACAGAAGCTTATAAAGTTATCTATAAACCATCGGCTACTATTGCAAAATTCAAAACTTTCTTTCCTGAACAGAGCTGCATTTTTGAACTGCTGAAAACTGCAGCTGAAACATGTAATAGAGACCAATTTATGAGGAAACTGGGTGTAGTGGAAAGAAGATCTCTGAAAACTTCCAAAATTAAGCAGCCTATTTAAACCAACATAAAGGAGGATTCTGGTGTGGAGGTACATTTTAAAATTATTTCTCCCATGTGCTGTCTCAACCTGCACGCTTTTGAGAAGTACTGTACCACCTGAACACGCTTAAAATAGCCCTCAAACTAGAAGAGATCACTGTGCAGCAGCAAACACTGACAGCAATTTAGTTCTTAACAGCGTTTACACAAAATGATTCCAAATTGGTCAGCTAAGAGAGATACTTCATAAAAATGAGGTAGTGCTCATCTCCAAGGGAAACCATTTGACCTTTAGGCTTTTAATATAAAAAAGACCAGTATATCATGAACAATTCCTTTTCCATTGCAATAATCCTAAACATATGGGCACCCTCCTTACACCTGGTGCAAATGTGTCAATATCCTCATCTGTACTCTTGCATTAATGAGTTTACATCAAAAGCTCTACATCTAGCCAAATTTCTGCAACAAAAATGCTAATAAGAATCTGTATATTATTACCAATAGTATTTTATAGGATCAAGTCCATTGTAGGATTCAATCGTATAAAATCTGTATCATAGGAACAATTCTTTTTTAAAAATCAGATCATGTTTATTTTCTGATTTATAAATACAATAGGTAGTAATCAATGCTAGTCCAACTCAGACTAGACCCACTCAAGTTAATGGCCATGACTAATTTAGGTGCATTGATGTGTTTGTGTGTGTGTGTGTGTGTGTGTGTGTGTGCACGCGCGCGCACACACACACACGTGCATGCATGCAAATGTGTACATGCACACATACAACAACAAGTAGAGACAAAAAGGAAGTAAAGGCAAAAGGGAAGTTAATTTTAAAAACAGGTGATTCCAGAGAAACCAAGATAATATGTATCAGCACTGAATAATGCACTAGCTGAAACAAGCTCAAGTGGTAATCATAGCTTCACCAAAAGCATCACCTCCCTTGTCACAGACTGAATCCACTTCTAGCTATCTGACAGGACATTCAGAGCTTCCTGGTTGCATGCACAGCCAAAAGACTTGCTTTTATCTCAGCTTATTAAACAACACGACTAATGCCTGAATACAATCAAATTATTCACCACCATGTGTAAAGCTTGTGTGCCCTGCCTTTACAACACATATAACAGACCGCCTCACTTTTAATTTTAGTTCAGTAAATTTAAGTTTTAATGAACTGGATTTTTTTCTCCAGTGACTTTCTATGCTATGGGTTGTGAAGTAGGCACATTCTGAAACAATGCTGCAGACATCAGTCACTAAGTAGCTGCCCATGGGAGCATGGCAAAACACAAAATTACCATACTGCCTCTAACAGTGGAAGTGGAACATAACCTTATATTCCATAAATTTGTCTCATCCTCTTTTAAAGCTATTCAAGCTGGTGGGCCACTACTGTGGGGCCATCCTGTGGGAGTGTGTTCCATAATTCCAACTACGCAGGGAGTGAAGAGTACTTTCTTCTAGAGTAACATTTATTAAGATGCTGCTAGATTCTAATGTTAGAATAATAGGGACGCAGGTGGTGCTGTGGGTTAAACCACAGAGCCTAGGACCTGCTGATCAGAAGGTCGGCGGTTTGAATCCCTGCAACGGGGTGAGCTCCTGTTGTTCGGTCCCAGCTCCTGCCCACCTAGCAGTTCGAAAGCACGTCAAAGTGCAAGTAGATAAATAGGTACCGCTTCGGTGGGAAGGTAAACAGCATTTCCATGTGCTGCTCTAGTTCGCTGGCCACATGACCCGGAAGCTATACGCCGGCTCCCTCGGCCAATATTGCGAGATGAGCACCGCAACCCCAGAGTCGGTCATGACTGAACCTAATGGTCAGGGGTCCCTTTACCTTTACCTTTTAGATTCTAATGTTTAATACTTCCAAGACCAAAACCTACAAGTTTGTTTTTTAAGTCTAAAATCTCTGTACTTTTCTAATGAATGACTCCCAGAAGATAGAGATGAAGTTTACAATGGATTAGTTATGCAGAACATTCAACCACCATCCTGGCAGTCACTTCAGGGAATAGAGGACGCCTTCATTCATGGAAGGGCTGGGGAAGAAGCCCCCAGTTTCCACAAACTCCTTTCTCTAGTTGAAGACTTCCACACCACATGCTGACACTCCCAAAACTCTCAACAGAGCAAGACGTTGCAGTGAAAATGAGAAGCTAGGGAAGAAGCCACCGCTGAAGGAGAACTCCACTCATACTTCTTTTGATCCTAGTCATTAGATCCAGTCACTCACCATCATCTTTCTGCAACAAATGAATTCAGATCAAAAAAACTGGCTTACCTGGGTTGGTACAAGTACTGGAGGATATGCTAATTTGTGGTGTCGGTACATCCAAAATGAAACCAGTATGATCACTGCAATTCCCATTATAGGCACAAGAGAATAAAGCAAGGTACTGAAAAGGGGTGGTTTAGATGCAACAGGATTGGAAGTAGCTGCAGGGGAGAAAAGTTCCCAGTTAGTCTTCTGACAGTGTAAGACCAAACAGAAAAGTACCAATTCTTATAAACAGAGAAAAGTAAAATGGACTTCATATGAAACAGAGCATCATGATATCAATGGATTAAATCAGATCAAAGGTTAAACACTGAAAGGTTTAAGTTTGCATTTCAACTTTCATTTAAGATGCTTTCATTGTGCCCATTTATTCATTTATACTTGACATATGTTCTGAGACTTGAAAGCTTGTGTTGTATCTCATCAGCAGAATTTGCTCCAGAAAGCAGTATCACTTTATCTCCCATGTGTCAGACACATAACTACTTTAAGACCCTCTAAGGATACTTAAAAATAGTTCCCAAATTTAAGAATGATCAAAATGCTTAAATTCTTGCTGAGAAGTTATTTTCAGTATGAATCAATGACAAAGTGAATGTTAAGAATAATTTTACCCTTTGTGCTTTAAGTACTAAATTTAGCAAAACGTAATATAAAGTAGCTGTTTAGTGTTTGCCAGTTCATATTTACCACTTGCATTCAGTGAAAAGTTTATTGATTTTGCAGGAATATCTTTGAATTTGATTCACGCTATTTTCAGTACATCTAATTTAGTCCATTTCAGCCACAATGTTAAATCATAGCTTAGTGTTATGGGAATGAGCCTCACACCTGCTCACTTCCCAGTCCTCCTCTGGTATGGCCAAAAGACTTGAAGAATCTCTCTTCCAGGTTTCAATTAACTGATGTTGGTTACATCTGAACAGGAAACTTTGGTTAGTTTAAACAAGCCAGTATGACAGACCACTGTTTGACCCCAGCTTGTTTCAATATAACCAGGAGTGGCAAACTTGTGGCCCTCCAGGACTCTTACTCCCATTGGCCCCAGTTGTCAAAAGGTTAGTCACCCCTGCAATAAGCAGTTTGAACTATCAATGCAACAAAATGGAAGTATATGCTTCCACTCTTCTTTTCACAGTGATGTATGAGGAAAGAGATGAGGAAGGAAAGGGAACAGAACAGAACACCCAATGGCCTCCATGGTTTGTTCTTATTGTTGTTCCTGTAAATATGATTACATTATGTCCAAACTGAACCACTCGTATCACTGTGTATAGACATCTATTATGATCAGTGACCAAGACATGCAATTGTTACAAAGGATATTTATGGACTGAAGACCTTTGGAAACACAGCTATTTACAAGCATGTAGCTTTTAATGTTAAAAAGTCCTTCTGAAATTGGATAACTAAGATTTCATTTGAATGATTATAAAAGTTCTTATTAACAGAAGTTCTCTTAAGATCAGCACAAATAAGTGAGGGAAAATAACATTTCTCAATGTTGCAGAAATTGAACTGTGACTAACCGTGACTAACTAGAAAAACTGAACTTACGTTGTGTGACCTCCATTTCTGGAAAGTAGAAAAAATGTTGATTGCACATGTTGCCTTCACAGCAGCAAAAAAACACATCAGGACTGTCCTTCTTTTCTATACAGTCGGTTCTGAAAGGGTTTAAAACCAGTTACTCATCTTCATTTTACAATGGTATAAATACACAGACATGACTCTCCAGCAACTAATGCAAAGTAATAAAATATCTGCTTTTAAAACATTGCGTCATGAATCTACATTTGAATATTCTTGTTGCAGGTGTTTAAACCAGATCTGTACCAACTTTTCATTTGGCTCATTTATTGTGATGTAAGGTGATGTTACAGAATGCATGACATTTCCCCCCAAGCAGCAGGTTACCTTTCACTACAAAATTGTGATCCATTCACCACTCTTAGCAAATCACACTGCTCATTGCTTCCCTTTTAATACTGCTGCAGATCATGCTGTGCATATTGCTGTGGACCTTTGAAGTCCTAGGAGCCACTTTAAAAGACACAAGCTACTCAATATATATAGAGGCTGATCTGCTTCCATCTCTGCCAAGAAAGAAGAACTGTGTGTACTATAGAATGCCTCCTTTCAAGTGGCAGGTGCAAAACATGTTGTTAAAAGGAACTTCCATTTCAGCTGAACCTTAATTTAAAGCATGAATCAAAGTAGCTTCTTTTCAGAATAATTTTAGCATGTCATCCTTCCCCAACCTGGCACCCCCTGGATGTTTTTGGAAAGTTGACTTTCATAGGCTGAAAACTATGGAACTTGCACCAATTAAGATTGGACTGAAAATATGCTACTATGATTTCACACTTTGCATTTTAATACATCTCTTCTCTTGTTTTAATTTAGTTTAACACGTTAACTGATCCACTGTTTTTATTTTTACACTATCTTATACTGAAGAATCAGAACATATTCACCCAGGATACTGTGCCCCCCCCCCGCCAAATACAAGGAAATTCATCCACATTTTAATATCACAAATTATCTACCCACCTACATTTTAAAATTACTCTCTATATAAGTATACTTAGAAGTATATCTACATAAGTTACAGGGTTCAATCCTGATAATGGATGGTGCCTCAACCCCATTTTCAGGGACTCTGCACCCACCTCCCCTTTCTCAGCTCTCACCACAGCCCACCATATTCTCTCCCACCACAGCCCACCATATTCAGCAAAGTATATCCTTCAAAAGAGGATCTGCAGGACTTGGGAGAGGAAGACGTGGTAACTCAGTTTCTGCTAGCCCTTGGATATATAAGTGAAAGCCTCCTTTTGAAAAACTGACAGAAAGTTTATCTCCAGGTATTGGGGGCGGGGGGAAATCCTATCAGTGCTTGCGCTTTTTCACTTCCACCTCTAATAGCACAATAAGTCTTGATGTGGTGGCTTCTGAAGAGAATCTATTCCAAAGGGAATTTATTCCTTCTGCCATCCCCAAAGGTACCCCCCCCCACAGTTTTTAAAAACTATAGCCAACAGAGAGAGAGAAAATCACCATCCTTGAGTATCTTGTCTGGCACAACTTAAAATTCTGGTACTAAATATGAGTAGAAAGTAATTTTAATATATCAGTCTACTAAAACTAGAATGAGTCAATTTCTAAATTAATGGTTTCATTTAAACAGCCGCTATCTGTTGATGAACAACAGGGACCTTAAAGATCAGAATTTGTGCAGTAAACATTTGCCCCGCATATTGAGTAGACAACATGCTTTCTGTTCCTTTAACAGCTATGGTATTTATTTTCAATTACATTAATAAAAAAATATAATAATAATAATAATAATAATAATAATAATAATAATAATTATTGAAGCAGCAGCAACAACAATTTATTTATATCCCGCCCATCTGGCTGGGATTCCCCAGCCACTCTGGGCGGCTTGCAGCATATCTAAAAACATAAAATATCAAGCGTTAAAAACCTCCCGATATACAAACATACAAAGTGTAAGTGCTATAAAAAATATTGTAAAATATTGCTGACTAGAAAAAAAAACACGGTATTTCAACTGAAAACTAACTTTAACCGTGTTTTTCTAACCCCACTAAAAAACCTGCAAGAAAGCTGTCCTTGGTTAGAGAACTGTCCCCAAACAACATTATATGGCTTATGCCAACTTACTGGCACGTGCTTGACATTTCTTCAACCATTTGTTTATGAAAAACTGTGGGACGATTTACTACCCCAATCTGCTAACTCTGACTAAGGTAATAAATGAATCCCAATGGCAAAATCCAATGCATTTCTTTTTGTTTCCAGACAATAAACAGTAAGTGATAACTGGTTGAAATTTGTGGGCGTTGTACAGGTGGTGGTTTGTGACAACGCCGACTTCTGTGGGTTTGAATGTATGTTTGCCAGCACCCTAAAGTTACAAATGGCAAGTGCTGAGATAGTGACACTCAAAGAATTGGGTTGGCATTACGTTAAAAGGCTCTGTAAGATCAAGACGCTCTGGGTTTGAAGCAGCCTAATTGAACTATAAGCTGTGCAGACTTTATTCAAGCATTACTTTTTAAACACATACATGAATAACAAATGAAAAAGTGGTATTAGTTAGCTTGCCTGTCATAACAGTTAATATCGTCCAGCCAGCAACCCTTTTTCACAATTTCAATAGTTCCAGAAATATTCTTCCACGTTGCAAAGCAATGTCGTCTTTTATCTTTATCACCGTAACACAGTTCAATGCCACTGCGATTTGTTTTATCGGTTTCCCAATTAGCATTGTAGAAGATGCACTCCTGTGTCTCTGATCTGCCTAGTATGGCACCTACATGGGGAAATCAATTACAAACCAAGTTATTCAATAAGGTTGCAAAATGTTTTGGGTGTTCAGAACAAAACAGCATTAAATTTATCAATACTATATACGTATATTATTCACCATTTATTTATTTAACAAATGTGTTTATATACGGCTATGTCATTTTTAAAAAATCAGGTGGTTAGAGTAATAAAACATAAAATCATACAATAAAAACCATATAAGCTAAGACATAAATTAACAATTGTGGAAGAATAGATTCTTAATTCCCTGCACAGGTTTGGTTGAATAGAAACGTTTTCAGCAGGCGTTTAAAGGTTAGCATAGAAGATGCCTGCTGAATCTCTATTCTACAGGACTGGACTGGTGACATTAAAAGCTCGATTTCTTGTTGTCAAATGAGCCTCACCAACCTGGAGTATGGCCAATAACACTTCTGCAGATGATATCATTGGTCATATTGGGATACAAGGGACCGGCAAATCCTGAGATACCCTGGACCTAAGGTGTTCAGGTAGTTTAGGTTCTGTTCCCAGTACTTATGATTTTACCTCAACTTGGCATGCATCTCAAACAGTTTTTAAAGTAAATAAATAAAAAGTAGCAGAATAATTGTTGTTTTGAACTATTGTCGTTTGACAATTGTTGTTTGATCAAACTACACACACTAATAGCAAAATAAAGTTTCTTGCTGAAATGTTTTTAGAACAGAAGTAACATTTACACAATAGTAGCCCTCTTAAGAAATAGACTATAAAAGAACATATTTCAAAATATGTAACTGTCTCACATATCCAGCTGGAGCCCTCTACTATAGGGAATGGATCTGATGCTGTTGGAAACTTGTGGTGTTAAATAGAAATGTCACCAATGAGCCTTTTTGGCATGACACTGAAGTTCTCTAATTATTTAACATGAAAGGTAACCAAAATATTTGAATTTTTCTCATCATGTGAAACTCAAATACAGGCAGCAACCGTTTTAGGCTCGTCTGATATGTCTGTGATCGCACACACGCACATTGTGCTGAACCCTGAAGTGACCCAAAAAATCACAAAATGGGTGGGGTTGGGGCAGAACAAGGGTGTTTGCAAGCTTTCCCAATGGGCGTTCCAATTATATGCGATTTCACATAAGCATATGTGCCTTGGAATATATCCCCCACATAAATTGGTCACTGTCTCTACATAGTCTAACAATCCCACCAATCATTGGGATCCATCATCTATAAATGTAGCACAAACCTAAAGCAATCTGGTTTCAATACTACTGAATTATGTTTACATAATCGGTGCTACAATACATTTCAACTCACTTTAATCTTGCAAAGAAGGGGCAATTCACCCAGTGACATTTATTAAGATTCTTTAGCCAATAATTCTTTTATCTCTAAATAAAACCACAGACAAAATTGCAAAGCTAACATGAAGGACCTGTTTTTGAAAAGCCCCACTAGAAATCAGTCATCTGAAGTAATCAATGGAGAAATCTAGACACATTTTCCCAGAATGTGGAAAAAATGAAGATTTTTTAAAATCACAACTTAGTCATGAAGCTCACTCTGTGACCTTGGGACAGCTACTCTCCATCAGCCTAACCTACTTCAACAGTTTGTTCTAAGGATAAAGGGGGAAAAGAATATTCATGAATTTTCCACCTTGAACTTCTTGGAGGAAAGAATGGATAAATAGAACACTGTTAAAAGAATACTACAAATAAAATGTTTTTCTCCAGCCTGCTTGTTCCTAATCTTGAATTGGGGTAGGAGGATAGGTTTGGAAACATGAAAAACTCCTAAAAATAAAAAAGAGGTCTGGGACATATTCAGGCCCACAAAGATTGGGCTCTACATGAAGGTCCTGAGCAAATCGGGTGTGTGATTATCTGCTGGGAGAGGCTTGACTGCTTGAGTTGTCCAGGCAGGGTGCGATCCATGTTCCCATAATACGTATTTGCTTTGCACAATGAGTTCTCATCTGAACCATTCAAAAAAAAAGCTCAAATGATTAAGTAAAAAATAGATAGTGTAGAAAGACTTGCACTGTGTGCACCATTGCTGTCTCTTAACAAGTCTTGATCAAAAACAACATGCCTGAACTAGTAACCACACCTTTCCCCTGGCTAGCTACAAAGAATGTACTTTTAGTTGTGTGGAGGTGTGGCCTTGCTCAGCATGCTCAGAACAGAAGTACTGAGTTCCCAGGTCTAACAAAAGGATAGACCTGCTAAGGTTATATACATCATACCGTTGCCATCATGACAACAAGACAGAGCAGAAAACTTCACAACCAGGACCAAGAGCCAGTAGCTCTGATAAGATACAAATTCATTACCAAGGTTTTTTCTGCCTAGAACAGTTGAGTGGGTCCTCATGGCCACAGAAATAATTTTGGGTTGAGATTGGTTGAGTGGTACAGAGACTAGATTGGCCAAAAACGTCTTTAGGAGGAGCCTCTCACATTTCAAATGGATTGTGGAACGGTGTACAGAATAAAGACTATGGGCTTTGAGATTTGGGAAAATTCTTTAAAAACTGAAAAACATATCAGTAAGTAGGGCTAAGTCCTGGTTGCCCTGATGGACCAGCCTCCACTCTTACTAGCGATGATAAAAATAAAAAATGAAAACACAAAAAATAAGGAAAGGGAAGAGTGGGAATAATTTGACTACTTTCCAATTGCTTTTAAGCGTCTGACAAAATCTTTATCAGTTAAGCAAAATGTTTTGTCTTTTACTAAATCACGAATCTAATCTGTTTAAATTTGCAGCTCTAATTTGGCCCAATATGCATAAAAACAAGTGGGAAAACCCACCAAATGCCCAAACCACAACCACCCAACAATAAGGCACCACAACCCCACAAGTGTCTAATTATAACACTGGTCAACAACAAATTTGTTGTCTGCGTTTTTTCAGTTGATTTAGGACGAATCTGATGCGCTGAATCCAAAAATCACATTGGTTTTGCTCAGTCAGGTCAAGTTTTTGAGCTACGGCCACATGTCTTTTTTTACGTTTTTGTTCACATGTACGCTTGTGTGGAGCATTTTAGAAGAAGTTGGTGGGGGTAAAATGCCATGTCGAATAATTGTTTTGATTGGAAATGATTATTTTAATGACAAGAAGTATTCAGGTCAGATGGTTCTGGGTGATTATGTCGAAAAGGGATCAGTTTGAAGTCATAAAACCTCAAAATCTTCCATAAATTGGTGCAGCAAAGCATAAAGTTGGGGGATCAAAACTAAGTTAATGGGGCAGCAGCCCCACGAAGTATCCTGATCTTCAACCAGCACGTTGTCCTGTAGCTCATTGTGATGAAATTCCAGTGCCTATCTTCTGAGAACTTCCTGACATTAGTGACGAAGATGCCTCCAGTGTTGAAGGACATGAAGAAGAAGAAGTGGTTCTTGAAGATAATGCTCCACATCCATTTTCCCAAAAGGAGTTCAATGATCTAGTTCGTGACCTCAGCTTGTCAAAGGACTCTACTGAACTGTTGGCATCCAGATTGAAGGAAAAAACCCTCCTCTCTGACAGTGCTCGCATCAGCTTCTTCCGCAACAGGCATCAAGAGTACCTCCGTTTTTTCTCGGAAGAGAAGGACTTGGTGTACTGTGCAGATATTGAGCTGGTTCTGCTCAAGCTTGGAGTGCCACAGCATGAACCCAAAGACTGGAGACTGTTCATTGACAGCAGCAAGCCATCACTGAAATGTGTTCAGCTACACAACGGCAACCAGTTTGCCTCTATACCACTGGCTCACTCGAGTACACTGAAGGAGAACTATGAAGCGGTGAAGTATGTGCTGGAGAAAATTGGTTATGATCAGCATAAGTGGTTTATTTGTGTTGACCTGAAGATGTTGAACTTTTTGTTGGGACAACAGTCTGGCTTCACCAAGTACCCATATTTTCTGTGCATATGGGATAGTAGGGACCGTGCTCAGCATTACACAAAGAAGGACTGGCCTGTGTGGGAGGAAATGGTGCCTTGCAAAGAAAGGAACGTCATCAACGACCCTCTGGTGGACAGAGACAGAATACTCTTCCCACCACTCCACATCAAGCTCGGCTTAATCAAGCAGTTCACCAAGGCTTTTTCACCAAGACTCTGGACAAGGATGGTGACTGCTTCACTTACTGGTCTTTATATCAGTTTACAAGTTTGTTCACATTGTAGCCTAGTTTAATTTCAACAGAATTTCTGTTTAACAACTCTTCTTTAGTCTTGAGAACCGCCACATATATTTGCCTGCTTAATAAGGGACTTTCAGAACTTTAAGAATGACTAGAAGGAAGGGCTATTGTAACACAATCCAAGTAATCTCTCGTGTGTTACCATGGATGCTGAGAATTCCCCCCCATATTTTCTTTTTCCTTCAATATCTTCCCAAGACGCCTTCAGAAGGGGGAAGCAAACTGAGGAGTTCCATACATCAAGCTGTATGGTTGTTTATAAAACAAATGCTTAAATCTGGATATTTCAAGAATTGTTATAAACCTATTTCCAGGGGATAGGGATCAGAGGACCGACTGTAGAAGTGTAAGATTGGGCCCAACACATCAAGTCAAAGAGGCACATCAACAGCAGCTATCTGCAAACCCAATTTGGATCTTGAGTGCAGAATGGGAAACGTCCCCCAGAAAATGATAAAGTTATTAATATAAATAATGATAACTTTGGCAACAAAACAAGTAATGCCAAATTTTCTACAAAATAGTACTGAAAACATTAACTAGTGTCTGCAATGCAGATTTATTTAAAAACATACAAGGGGTTATATCTAAGAGAAAAAAAGGTAACAAGCCAACCAAGTCTAAAATGAATGCTATTAAATATCCATTAAGTCAATTAATATAAGCAAGCATCAAATTAATCTATGATGTTTTGAGATATTTAGCCCAACCCAAAGATGCTTGCTTTTTATTTCTTATCCCTATAAAAGCAATTAATACAACAGGATTACCATATGTTTGTTCTCTTGATAAAAGAATGTATTTATGAATGCTGTAAAAGCAGTGTTACTGTTTTGTTTTGTTTTCATTTTTTACACTATGGCAGATTTTAACAGCTGTGTGCATTTCTATTACTAAAAATAGATGTGAATAAAAGTTTTAGAATTTGAGTAAAGAGCACATTGTCAAATGTAATTGAAAAATATCCATTTACAGGCAACGACCAACTGTGTGTGGGTTACATTTCAGACCCCCCCCCCAACACGTCAGTGGGGCCTGCGTAAGGCTGTCCCACCCCATTCTGCCCCCTTTTTTGACTTTCTTATGACTTTTCAGGGCACTTTTTGGTTCCGTGTGGTCCCACACATATTGGATGTGCCTAAAACAGCTGCTGCCTATGCCACCAAGCATGCTTCATCTCATGCATAAAACGTCGGCTTCCTTCTCTCTACAGCATGCTCCCCCCCCCAAAAAAAAAAGATCTAGAGCAGATGTGGAAGGGTGTGCAGGCTGCAGAAGAGGAAGCTGCAATGCATAAGTGGAAGTCTGCTTGCACAAAGTAGGAGACTGCATAGTTTTAATGAATAATCAAACATTTTTTTCTTAGACTGGCATACTTCAGAAAAAGCTCCTGGAACAGAAAACATCTACAATGCACATTAATCCCCTTTAGTCCACAATGTATTGCCATCTAAGCCAATGGAAACAACTTTCAGTTAAAATAGATGTATGTCATCAATATAAACTAAAAAGGGAAACTACAAATGCCAGCTAGTGCACTGTATAACCGGTTATTTATAATGAAGTTCTTATAAAAGCACACTACTCAAATGAACATGAATATAGTTTATTTAAGGTCCAACAACAACAAAATAACACTTCTCAAATGATATAGGAATAAAGATTGGCTTAGGCAGTTGTAACATTATGATCATTTCAACCCAAACACACACTTTAGGCACAATCCTATCCTTGAGTGCTGGTTGAGAGGCTCTTGGGATCTGGTGGAAGCCCTGCTTCATGAGCAGAATACAAGATACATTGCAGGCATGACAGATACAGTACTCCCAACAGAACTCCAAATATGCCAGAACAATACTCCACTGGTGGATCAATTCCAGTGGTGAAGATACCACAACACTAATTTGGTGCACCATGGTTTTACTATTCATATATACACAAAGGGTGTTCAACATATTTTTTAACTTTACAGAGAATGAATACAATGCAAAAATATAAGCTATTGTTCAGCTTAAGGTGAGCATAATGTGTAAATAAAACTATTAAAATACTATGTTTAGACTAAGGGTGGTGTCAGGGCTGGCTCCGGGTCCCAGCTCACCAAGGACCAACGCTAGCCGATAGTACAGTATCAAAGTCTTTATTGAAGAATAGTCTCCATTTACAAGTCTCAGCGTCCCAGCCCTACGTCTGGACTTTAGACCGGCGAAGCTCTGTCTGGATCTCCACCCCCTGTGCACCAGTTCAAGACTCTAATCTTACTCCACCTCTTCCTTCTCTCTCTCTTCCTCTGGGTCTTACTACCCCCCGGGGTCTCATTCCTCCTGGACTCTTCCGACGCACAGCTTGACCCCTCTGACTCCTCCCCCTCTCTTCGGCGGGCTTTAGGACCTGGCTCCCTACCCGGGCTGCCCACCTTGCCGCCCTCCTGTACATTTGAACTTGGCGCGCGCGCGCGTTTTACTTTCCGGATGACCATTTCCTCGCTCCCTGACGAGGGTGTGGCCACTCCTGCCTCACGTTCTCCCTCTGCCTGCGCGCTCCCTGATCCCGATGCCTTGGACTCCTCCCCCCTACTGCACTCTGGGGGGGACGCTGGTCCGGATTTCCAGCTGCTACTCTCTGAGTCCCCTTCTTCCCGAGGTGTCCCCCTGGGCACTCCCCTTGCCCTGACCATGGGGGCCCCTTTCTGTGAATCCTCCGAGTCACTGGAGAGACTCAGAGACCTTGGACTACTGTCGCCGCTGACATTTCCTTCCGACTCCTCCCCCTCGCTCTCTGTTTCTTCCCTCTCCAGTGACTCTGCTCCTGAACCCCTGACAGGTGGAATTCAATGTCGCACTATTATAAACTTTCCTTCTGTGCAAGCATTTAAGCTTGCCAGACAGAATAAACCCCCGCCTCTCCGTATACACTGTCCTGGGGGTCCCCTTAGCACTACCCCAAGCCAATTGGGGGCACATGAGGAAAGAAAGATCAAGGTGAATTATTCATGGAATGGTGAACAGTGGCCTTCGAAGGCCATAATCCTAAACAAATAGATGAAGGGCTAAATTGGTGTACTCAATGTTTCAAGAGTTTAAGCACAGCTGAAATTCTCTTCGCGACCCAGGATATAGCCAACCCCAACTGCAATCAACCCTGAAACAACTGGTGCTATTACAAACTATCCCAAATTGTCTATAAAAGATGGCAAAACTCTGAAAAGCGGGGTTTCATTTGTAACCATCCATTTTCACACAAAAGGTGACTGCAAGATGGGTTCCCTAGAACTTCACATAACAAAGGATTGATTAATCAAAGAAGTTTTTGGAACAGTTCCACTCATGTTTTTCTAACACTGGCATTCTGTTTCCAGAGGTTAAATTCAACTCAAGGCAGTTCTTCCCAATAACTGGCTCACAGCCATCACCTCAGGAGATCCTTGGAGACTGTTTGGCTCTTCCTTGACAACACACACAAGCACACCTCACTATTAAGGAGTGAGGCCTTGAGCATGCATCTTATAATCCCTTTATAGCCCTTAGCAATTACTACCTATTTTGATGTTTTAAATCCCAGGTATGAAGACAATTTGCTGACAATGAAGCACAGACAAGGCAGCAGTAGATTGGGCTCATAATCAAACACTTGAAATTTGGCAGGCATTACCAGCTTGAAAGACAAGCAGAATAAATGTACTGAAATTTATGGCAATTAAACAAATTTTATTTTAATCCTTTGTCAATTTCTTAATGAATAGCAAAGCATTCTGAACGCCCCTAGTATAATGTTTTCTCTATTACAGGCAACTACCCACTTGCACACAAACTACTTACATGCGTGACCCTGGAATGTAACTCCCACATAAGTGAGGAGTCGCATGTACTGTCTAATACAAAGCTATAGCTTACTGGATAGTTTGTGGATCACACAAAGATGATTCTAACATGTTCTTTTAAAAATGAGAATACTTGTTTCAAGAGAGTTTATACTTAAAACATGTACCTAAACTCTTTGTATTTTGCACACTAACTGCAATACATTATATAGAAAAACCCTAGAGTAGATAGCTTAGGATAAATATGGTCAGTATGTGTCATTTTGGTTTCTTTTTTAAATATAATGAACTAATCCAGGAAGAAGGCTGCAACACACACAACACAATTTAATAGAGTAGAAATGTCTATGTATTAGCTAAAAGCATATGAACTTCATGTTACATTTGAACAGCAAGGGGCTCGCTCATCCTTACTTATGTAAGGAAAGGGCTACAGGTATGCTATAGCTACAAGTTCACTAGCAAGTCTGAAGGGAGGGTGAATTCTCCGAAGAGCAATAATAAAGAGAGCTGTCTGGTGTATAATGGGAGGAGCATGAAGATGATAGTAAAGAAAGTGAAAACAGCCTAGAATCAGCTTAGTTGCAGAAAACATTTTGCATGCAACAAGGACCCAGGTTCAATCCCTGGTATCACACAGAAAGACCTGAAATGTTGGAGAGTCACTGCCAGACAGTATACAATGGGAGCTATCAGGATTAATGGTCTGATTTGGTACAAAGAAACTATGTATGTTCCTGTGATAGGAGACAGCTTGTTCCTCATAAAAACAGGGTAAACAACAAAACCCACATCTCTCCTTATACACTGGGATAATTAGAGCAAGGAAACACTTTATTTTATTCACATCAATGGTATTCCTGCAACCCAACCAGATGTTATATGGGAGATACGCAACAGGATTTCTTGTCTGAAAGGTTTGAGCTTAAAATGGCAGGAGGGATGGGTACATTATGGATGCTTTCCAGCAATAGGATTACTGTATATTACTAGTTGTGGCCCTCCAGATGTTGCTGGACTACATCTCCCATCACAATCCTTGCCCACTGGCAATACTGTCAAGGGCTATAGGGCGATAGTATCCCATAAAAGTCACAAATTCCCCACCCCTGGTATAGGAAGGTCTCTCTCATCAGCCTGTGATGCTTAAGAGCGTCCTAGACAATATTTTATGCTGCCTAAATGGTTTCTGAAAGAAACCCACACTATGGAAGTGGAGATTACTCAGTATTGCCACTGGTACTAACAATTGATTTGTACTGAAGATCACTATGGTGAATATAAAGTATACTATGACAATGCAAGGAGTTCATCTTTAAAGAGAAATATTAATCTTTTCAAATTATCTATAAAGCAATACTATAAACACATTGAGCTCAAGTACCCTTTGCCATTTTTTGGTCTACATTTTGGTAGTGCATATTTGTACAAAACATTTAACAGCATTTGCAGAACCTGGTAACTATTTTTTCCAGATGTCTTTCAAATTAACTAAAATATGCTGCACTGAACTTTTATCAAAAAGTGGGATAAAACCACCATGATCTCCCCAACCCCTCTGCTTATAAACCATCGCAGCCAAAGGACAACAGAATTGTTCATCTATACAAGATTATGAATAATCTAGTTCTCCAGTATTATTTAAAGGTAAAGGTAAAGGTACCCCTGCCTGTACGGGCCAGTCTTGACAGACTCTAGGGTTGTGCGCTCATCTCACTCTATAGGCCGGGAGCCAGCGCTGTCCGCAGACACTTCCGGGTCACGTGGCCAGCGTGACAAGCTGCATCTGGCGAGCCAGCGCAGCACACGGAACACTGTTTACCTTCCCACTGGTAAGCGGTCCCTATTTATCTACTTGCACCCGGGGGTGCTTTCGAACTGCTAGGTTGGCAGGCGCTGGGACCGAACGATGGGAGTGCACCCCGCCACGGGGATTCGAACTGCCGACCATGCGATCGGCAAGTCCTAGGCGCTGAGGTTTTACCCACAGCGCCACCCGCGTCCCACTATTACTTAATCAGCACTATTTCAAAGCAGAGGCACACCTTGGCATCTCTCCTACGAACAATGAAACATTATTGGTATTGGTTCCATAAATACTCTTCAGCTCACCAACAATTTAAAAACTGAAGAGGAATGAAATAAGACCATACTAGTTCTCAACATGGATAAATTACTGCTCCAAACATCCTGATACCAGTCTTAGAAACTGGGATAGAAAAGCTAGGAGCCAAATGACTTCTGGGACCTGGGTTGTGGGAGCCAAAACAGAATGTCTAGTCACCATAGGAGGGGGGGGCATGTTTGGCAAGACTTTTTATTTATTATTTTGATAAGCATGAACTAGTGTGCAATTCACATATGCGGCACATTGTTAATATCACATTTTTAAGCAGAAATTGTTACTACACGTTTAATTTGGTGTTTACCATAAAAATACTGGTACCATACTTCAGTTTTCAAAACACTCTACTCTTTATTGTGAAACTCCTTAACATACTGTCTATCCTTAAAAGATACTTTGAGGCTTCATAGCACATACATTTCAGTAATCCTTGGGTGTCAGCCAGGTGCAAAAAATGGCACCCAGACTTTCTGAGGTGCTCACAAATGGAGGATATTTAGGCACAAAATGCACCTGGCGCCTGCTAATTTTGAACCCTGAACTGAAATCAATAGAAGTTTGAAAGTTAGTTTTTAAGGTCTTTAAAATGCATTGACCAACCTATTTTTAAACAACTAAAGCCAACATCATGAGTTTCAGTGGAGAAGTGTTTGGGAAAATATTTTATTTTGATTGGCAGGCATGGGTTTTAATCACAGTGATTATTTTCCCAGGGCACTCCAATCATAGTGAAGGGATGTTGAACTCCTTCCCAATCACTTGCCATTTCCTAACAATTAAAAATCCATACTTCAACAATCAATTTGTTTTCAAACCACTGTTTGTTCTTCCCTCCCCATATGTCTTTGCTTAGATATTCTGAAAACTTTAAGAGGGCTCACATTATATGATCTCTGCATATTCTCTCTCCCTTAGTTCAATTGTTGGATAAGTCATTTTATTTATTTGTTCATCTTTATTCAAATCCTTCCTTTTTTCCAACAAACACCTACTATAATTATTTGCTTTTCATTCAGTTCTATTCTTTTTCCTTGTTTGTGCAAACTTCTCAGAGTCCACCCACCATCCTGCTGATACATATGTTTAGTTTTTTTTCATTGTGAATTGCTTCCCTGCCCTGGTTTTACATTGCTTGTTCAAAGTTTCTAAACATTCTTCCATTCTCCCTCTCAGACTTCTAAAGGTAAAGGTAAAGGGACCCCTGACCATTAGGTCCAGTCGTGACCGACTCTGGGTTGGGGCGCTCATCTTGCTTTATTGGCTGAGGGAGCCTGCGTACAGCTTCCGGGTCATGTGGCCAGCAGGACTAAGCTGCTTCTGGCGAACTAGAGCAGCGCATGGAAACGCCGTTTACCTTCCCGCCGGAGTGGTACCTATTGATCTACTTGCACTTTGATGTGCTTTCGAACTGCTAGATTGGCAGGAGCAGGGACCGAGCAACGGGAGCTCACCCCGTCACAGGGATTCAAACTGCCGACCTTCTGATTGGCAAGTCCTAGGCTCTGTGGTTCAGCCCACAGCGCCACCCGCGTCCCTCCTCAGACTTCTACTTCCCCCTTAAATCAGCTAAACCTGCTTGTCCCTTAAAGGAGCTCCCGGTTGTGTTGCTTATTGGTAAGACTACTACCTTGCACTTACTCAAGGCACCGGCCTCATATTACCACTTCTCAGACTGTCTGCTGAAGATATAGGGAGGTGAAGTGTTTTCTATTTTATTCATCTTCCAAAAAAAGAGAGAAGTCTTCCCTTGCAAAGAATCACTCCAGCTAACCTTCTGAAAGCCGGTAGGCTTCACTACCTCAGAAGGGACAAACATGCCTGAAAATTGCACCCAATTCTGACAGAAGATAAAAAAGCCAGATACTTTTAAAACCTTAAAGTTTTGAGCAAAGAGCTCTGGAGGGAATCTGCCTGCAAAGAGCTCTGGAGGCATCTGCCTGCAATTTGGCAGTCTTAATGCATTCAAGAGGGGGTCATTTTGCCTTTAAATATCATCCTGTGAGATCAGAGATGGAAGGTACCCTGAGGATCATCTAGTTCAAACCTCCTTCAATGCAGAAATATGCAGCTGTCCCTTATGGGGATCGAACCTGTGACCTTGGTGTTATCAGCACCATGCTCTAACCAACTAACCTATATTATGCTTCTTATATAGCCACTTTTGATTCCCAATTATTGGGGGGGGGGCGCACACACAGATAAGAGGCAGAGTTCTTGATTTAATCAATTCTTTCTGAGATAGAAGGCTCACTTCAACTGCGACACTAATGCAGGCCTCAGCCAAGATGGCACTGCCTTCAAAAGATGCCTCTTTCTCACTGGAGAAAGAAAATGATAACAATATCTGAGGAGATGAACTTGCAGCAGAAGAAGTAATAAAGGAGCTTATTAAAAATACATAGAATGAACTAATGCTTCCACTGAAAACAAAACTGACAGAATTTAACATGTGGCTTGATTGTTTAACAGAAACAACTAAAGCAACAAAATAATTAAGCCAAATCTAAGACAAGATCAAACAATTACAAAAAGAAAATGAAGATACATTCAACAAGCTTGAAGATGCAGAAAAATCAAAACAGGAGAATTAATTTACGTTTTCATTTTTTTGTAGGGAGAGTAGAACAGAAAGATCCTGCACAATATTTGCCTCATGCTTAAACCACTGCTTCCAGACCTCATAACCTCTGTTGATTATTCTGAACTGGAACACAGAGCACTTAAGACTCAAACTAGGGGAGAGAACTCTCCTCCCCCTGTCATGTAACCGTCTGCTTTGCCTGATACAGGAAGGAGGAGGAAGCATGTAAAAAGCCAAGGAACCTAATATCCATAACTTATAAAAGCAGTCCAGTTATGGTGATGCAGGATCTGGCTTCTGAAACACAGGGGGGGGGGGGAGGAAAAATCTATGTGCTTGCATGATTAAACTGCAAGAAGCTGAAATTAAATATCGCTGGGGCTTCCTCTGACATCTTATTGCCATGAGAGGATCAAAATGCCTCACATCAACAAATAGACTGGAAGCAACAGATCTCCACAACGCTCCTAGAATCAACCTACTTCTGGAATGCCAACAAGAGGCGGCAATGGAAGAAGAGAATGCTGAATTTTCTGATGGATGTTGGGAGGATACAAACTGGAGCAAAAGTTCCAACAAACGTCTCATGCATAACAACAGAGGAGACCACTACAACACGCAAAGCAGCTACATTCTAGATCTTCCAGATATTGTTGACAAGACTTAACTTGTGACTTTAACCAAATCTCAAGGAGAATGGTATCCTGGTTACAGGTTAGTCTTTAACACTAGAAACAGTAACAGTGAACATGAGGGGAATTAGTGATCCTATAAAAAAGAAATGCCTAGACATACAAGCCACAAATTGCCTTTGTATCTCTTGTTAAAACCCCCTAGGGAAAGTAAAATCTTCAGTGGTAATTGGTTTCAACACCAAGTGACAGCACCAGGTTCAAGTAAAGGACAGGGTGGTAGCAGTCATTTTTGGCAAAGGAATAAACTTTAAAATCCATTCAATACTGAAATACAAGAATGGTATTTTTTTTAACCATTCACTGTCCCTTTAATAATAATGTAAACTGTTAGATCCCTATATGCACCAAACTCAAAATGACTTGACTTTATTTGAAAAGTTTTATGTAAATTAAATAAATTTGCTGATGGAAAAGCCATACTATGGGGTGACTTCGACCTTAATGTAGGGGGAGTCTCTCTAAAAGATTTGAGCAAGGGCAACACCAGGAGGAACTTTTTAGACGATAAAGACAATTGGCCTATTACAGTCAGAACCAGGTTTGCAAACCATGTCCCATTATCATGATGCAATGTTTAAATGGATAGACTGCAAGTTACAGCCATCACTCCAACTCCAGAAGCTACTGCACTTTGAGGTGCAGGGAGCAAACTTACAATGCATGGAAGAAGAAAGCTGACAAAACAATTCCATTTTATATTTGGAAGTTTAAACCATGATTTGGCCTGACATCTCAACCAAGTTAATGGTTTGAAAAAATGGTCATTGGCTTTTAAAGAACATGGTTTTCTAGTTATAGCAGTAAGATTTAAAGTTACTTGTCAAACTGCTGATGGCACACTACCGCAACGTAACAGATCCAATAAGCTGCTGAAAACCGATGCACAAAGTACACAGAAAACCAACGTCTGAGGAATATAAACAGAACTGCCTTACAGTGTTAATTGCACATATTCAGTAGCACACTGCTAAGGGAAAAGGTTGCGATCTCTTTTGGCACTGGCTATGGTCCAAACTTCCCACATCCCCAAGAGTACTCTAGCAGTTCCTCACGCTGAAAGCCACAACCAGCTAGACAAGAGAATCTGCTAGAAGATCAGAGTGGACTGAGTTAAATCAAGGCAATTTCAAATGCATCCTGAAGCTGTAGCAGCCAACTGAAATCACTGATTTAATAATTTCCCATTGGTGCTTTATATTTTCCAATACAAATAAGTGATTCACCACTTCTGATATAACTGGACTGCAAGTCTAATCCAGTCCACCAAGCCTTTTTTTGCTGGTCCAGCAGAACTTAGCCCAGGGCCAACAGCATTGAACAAAATACCTCCTATCTGCCACTGATCAAAGTAGATCAGAGTGTTCCAATATGTTCTGATATTTTCCCAAGTGCTTGCAAAACATTGGAATGCTCAATACGCATAATAGCAGATTGGAACACTCCAGAAACAGGAAGGAGCACTCCAATCAATAGCAAGTAAAGGTTCAGCACCACCCAAATCAGCAATGGTAAAAGGGGTCATATAACACTGTATCACTGGATGGAGTGGTTTAAACTTCTGATGCATGTCTCATGTGCACGAATGTCATGTGCACGATAAAGTCCCCAAGCCAACTGCAGCAAAAACAGTGGCCTTCTAGGTATTATTAGACTCTAATTCCCCCATCAATCTCACCCAGTACAGCCAACAGCCAGGGGTGATGAGAGCTATAGCCCAGCAATATCTGGAGGATCAAAAGTTCCCCACCCCTGAGCTAACCTGGAGTTGCCAACTTTTCTGGGTCAGCAGGCACATGTGGGGGGCCAGTCTTAAAATAGCTGCCATGGGGGCATGTCATAACAAAATTAGAGAGTACAGTCCTTGCTTCTCCCCTCGCCACAACCTCACACTCGCCATAAGGTTGTGCGCGCGCACACACACACATCATGCACTGTTGCTGTCTAACAAGAAACATTCCCCAGTACCAGCAAAACATAGCCACACCACTCTCTCAGAGACTTCACATTGTGCCAAATATCTCTCCCGCTCTCTCTGTCCAAGTGTACAGCACACTTGAGCATACATACATCACATTCAGAAAACCCCCTCCACAGTTCAAGGAAATGCCTGCCATTCTCCCACCCCTTCAAAATATCTAAAAAATATACATGGGCCATCAATCACGTGTTGGTGATCCCCAACCTAATTGTTACTAAGAAGCAGCATCTTAACATACTAAACCAGCTCATAATCTCAGAAAGAAAACAGCACCCTTAAAGAGTCAGAAAAGCCACACTGTAGCCTGTGTTAGAAACTGCGATAGAAAAGCTAGGAACCAAGTGGCTCTTGGAACCTGGATAGTGGGTGCCAAAACAGAATGTCTACTCACATTTGGGGAGTGGGTATCAGCAACACTTAATTTTTTTGATAAGCATGCATCAATATGCAATCCACATAAGTGACACATTGTTACTATTTTAATAGAATTGTTAATAGTTGGTTAATTTTGTGTTTACAATAAAAATATTGGAACCGTGCTTCAGTTTTCAAAACACTCTACTCTTATTTGTAAACTCCTTAACGTATTGTCTATCCTTAACATATACATTGAAGCTTCAAAGCACACACATTTCAGTAATCCTTGTGATAAGGCAGACCAGTATCACAGTGATTATTAATACTGGTGTTTTTTTTTTGTTTTTTTTTGGTATTGTATTTTCCTGCTATGTAATCAACCATGAGCAAGCTATGCCTCAAAAGGTGGCCTATGCAAATTTTTCTTGATAATTATATACCCAAGGCCATGTTTACACTTTTGTGGCATAATGATCCACAATCTTTGCCAAGAAAAACTGAATTTGAAGCTGCTTTGGTAGTCACAGGCAGGAGCAATAAGTTACACAAAAGGAGTAACCTTGCTCACTACAATTCCTACTAAGAACCCTCCTGCTTGGTTTCACAATCCGTTACACACACACAAAACTAGAAGCTTGATTTAAAAAGCTAAGTGCATTATTTGCTATGGACTGAAATATATATTTTCTTCCGTACAGTATTTGTGCAGCACACACAATGCTGGCAAAACCAGTGGAAAACAGCATATAGATAACTAATTACACCTTTTAACTGTGCAATTAACAGTAGATGCACTCCTGCTGCTGCCTTGTGGGGCGAGGGGGTCTTTGGAGCCATGACACTGACACCAAAGCACGGCAGCTGTTGTAACTGTTTTAAAAGTTGGAGCAGCCAAATGAACAGCTCCGCATTTGCAGTGCTGATGGGGCTCCAAGCAGCAGTCCCAAACGGTTCCTCTCCTCTGCAGCATCCCCAGCATCAACCGCCACCAGGGCTTGATAGTCATTGCCTCTGATGTTTCCACAGCACCAAAAGATGTGTGTCTTCTAGTGCCGCGCTACCCCGCCAATCAGGTGATTTGCAGGGAAGTACAACAGCAAAGAAGTGCCCTTGGGTGCCCTGCTGCCCCACAGACCAACTGACTGGAGTTGCATTGCAGCCACATGGAGATGTTAGATACCCAACAATGGCACCTGGACATCTGCACTGCCTCACAAAAGGTCTGTTGCCAGTCCATAATTGTGAAGCCACCACCGACAACATTTTTTATTCTCAGGTCTGTGAACCTAAATCGATCTTACTGGCAATCATGCAACAGAGGCGGTGGTTTTCAACCTGTGTGCTGTGGCACCCTGGGATGCCTTGAATGATGATCAGGGGTGCTGCGGGCAACAATGGCCTCTGTCCCTCTTTCCTTCCTTCCCTCCCTCCTCTGATGCCCTCTCGGGTCTCTTCCTCTCAAAGGCTTGCACAGCTGTTTATTGCAGAAGCCCTGGCTATAAGCTCTGCAGGTGAATGGTGCCTCTGAGAGGCACCTCTCTTCGGGGTTGGGGTGGGGACTCAGAGACCAGGGACAGCAGCAGCAACAGCCCGGAGAGCTCCCAAGGAGAGGGGAAAGGAGAGAAGAGAGGAGGCCAAGGGAACATTCTACAAGGGAGGGCATTTGAAAAAGGGTGAGAGGCTGCCAGCTCTGCAGGCAAGGGGTGACATAACTGGGCTCCTGAGCCCCACAGGGGTGCCACAGAAATAATGTAGTTGGTCAAGGGAGCCATGGAGCGTGTGTGTGAGAGTGAGTGTGAGTGTGTGTGTGTGTGTGTGTGTGTGTGTGTGAGAGAGAGAGAGAGAGAGAGAGAGAGAGAGAGATTTCCCTAGTACGCACAATGGATGAAATTCCTAGTGGCATAAAGGGTGGATAAGAACAGAAAGGAGCCCTGCTGAATTAGAATAATGGTCTACCTAGTTCAGGACTAGCCAATTTCAAATGCATGGCTATGAGAAGCCTATAAGCAGGACATCAGCATGCTAGCACTCTCCAGCTGTTCCCCAGCAGCTGGTATACAAAGGTATGCCGGCTCCAGCCCTAGAAGTAGTATAGTCATCATCACAAGTTACCACTGAGAAGCTTATCCTCCATGTATTTGTCTAATTCCACTGTCTTACGTTTGTGGTCATCAAACTTCTTGCAGTAGGGAATTCCACAGTATCACTATGAACTATGTAGCAAGATGGGTTTTCTGGATGGTTTTCATTATAATTTAACACATTTCTTACTAGCAAACAAGGCTAAAAAAATACCCCTGTTGGCACAGTTTCTACATGTTCTTAAATGTTTCCTCATTTGTGCTGCATTGTTAGCATACTCCTGCCTGCAATATTTACATCTACCTCTTCCCTTCAGTGGTTTCATTAGAAATTATGCCAAATGCTAGTGCCTTTTTTCTGTTTAGGCAATATTATGATTCAGAGTAATCAAATGCACTACCAAAACAGATTTTAAACAAACACTTCCAAATTCCCCAGGTCCAGAAATGAAACAAGACACCACCCTGAAGTCTGTGTTTGCAGCAAGTAAAATAAAAATTAATAAGTTTCGCTTTAGCTTGCAGTCTCACACTCAATAAATAAGAATGTTACCTTTTGTATTGATTTGACAGGCACAGCAAAGAGATTAATTCAATTGTTTTACTTGATTACTGGCTTGCTTGCTTGATTAGTTAGTTAGTTAGTTATAGGTGTTGTTTCTCTAAATATGTTCAAGGCGTAAAACAAACAATACAATTTGTAAATCCATTAAAAACCTGCATGATAATCATTCCTGATAAACTGATCTAAAAGTTTTGTATGCACTGTTTTATTACTCCTGACCCCAGTTACAAATACAAATCAGTGACATATGGATTCCCTCACATACTTGCAAGTGGTAATCAAGTTTATTTTAACTTTGAAACTGCCAAGTTTGCCTAATAGATTATTTGCAATTAGCATCCCACTGAAATCAAAGGACAACCCGGTATAACGTCATTAAGATATTAGTGGTTTTTATTTTCAAACCCTTTCCTGCAGGTCACAAGCTTATTTTTTTCATTCATTATATGTTTATACTTTGTGATCATATAAAACTATCTACATCGTGTACAGAATACAATGCATTAGGGCAAATAAAAAATAAAACAAAGCACTATGAAAACAAAATACCGTGTAAGCCAGGTAAGTTCACAAAGCGTACAATATGGGTCACATTCAGGAAAATGCTTGCTAGAACAAGTTTAAAACTGCTGCCTAAAACACACCTGGAGCCAAAAACACAGATGATACCTGCCTAATCTCACTGGGCAAGGAGTTCCATAAACCTGGTGCCACCACACTGAATGCACTGCTTCTAGCTGAATTTGCCTTGTTACTTTGGTGTGGTTCAGACCGTAGTTTTTTAAATGGTTTAATATGTATGAGTTAGCATGTTGGTGCACTGCTCAAAAGTCTGCACTCAGCTCCTCTGCCACTCCTGCTGTACTAAGGAGAAGATTCTGTTAATACAAGGTTTCTCCTGGCTTGACAGAATCTTCTTCTGCTCTCCTCTCCCTACATGCCTCCTAAACCTACTATGGGGTTCTCCCAACCATACAGAGCAGATTTGGGTATAGTGCAGGACATACATGATGGAGTGGAGAGTCCCATTGTGCCAGAGGTAATCACTGAAGTACAACAGGTTAGTTGAATTCTATCCCTGGTTTGTTTTTCTTCAAACCACGAGGAGCAGACAATATTTCTTCTTGGCTTACTGCTGATTGTTTGTTTGGCAGAAACAAACCACAAGCCTAGGTTCACATGCAGCAAGGCAGGCTCTGATTTGTTTCCTCCCCAGTGCAGCAGCTGGGAAACAAAGCACAGATTTTTAAGCAGAAGCTATGGTTTATTGTGATATGTGAGCCAGACCACTGTGCCAATGTTTTCATTAAGCTACCCACCGCCCTCTCCCAACTCCAAGCAGGAAAGGAGAATAACATTCTGCTCATGACTTTCACCAACTGGTCACCTTCCACTTCAAAGAGGGTATGAATGGAATCCTTGGTGATTTATAATAGTTGATCAAAAAGAGACAGCTCTTGCGGGCACTGAGAAATGCAAAGAAAGAGGTGAAGATGGCTGCAGAGCCTGCTCCTGAGGAACTTTTCCTTAATTTTCCTTTTCCTTACTCAACACCAATCCACTCTAGCTGGGCTCTTCTTCCTCCCACAGCCATCTACCACCTTCCCTGTGGGAAGAGATCCCAATGAGCTTTAAAGTATATTAACATGATGAGTCTTTTATTTAAGCATTAGCCTGGCAACCATAGACATCTAGGAATTGCATTAAGGCAGGCGCATGGACTTCCATGCAGACTAGTGAGCAGGCTGGCAAAGGGCAAATGGAGAGCTCACTCCCTCCTCCATGTCCAGCATGGAAAGTAAGTACATAGGTATAGGAAGTAATTCCTCTCTTCCATGCCAAGCACAAAACCACTCTTCTCCCAATTCCAAGTAGGCTTGGTAAAACAATGCAAGCTTTTGTTGACTTATTTACACTGGTACTGCCGACTCCAGTTTAAAAAATGTATTTTAGTATTACTTGCAAGCTGCACTGGAAATATTTGTTTCTTGAAATAAATGATGCAAGTAAATAAATATTTAGGCAGAAAAAGCAGCCTTTAACTTGTATTTAATAGACAGTTAAACATTTGACAAGACAGATTGCATTCATACATGATCCAAAAAAAGTTTTATTTTTAAGGGGAAATTAATTTTAAAACATTTTAAATAAAAAAAATCAAAGGGCCACTTCTTAAAAAAAATTGTTTTACCCACCCTGTACAGCTTAGGGTTCCCTCCCCACAAAACTTTACTAAAAGCACAATAAGAGGCTAACAATACTTGTATATCCCAAACTTATCTTTAGAAAAGGCACTAAGGTTTGCTAACACAGTAAACAAACAAGTTAAACAGAATGATCAACACAAAAGTGAGACACTGAGACAAGCAGAATTCGAACTAAATGTAAAAGGTATTCTCTCAAATATCCTAAAATGAGCCGCATTTCTAATACTTGGCAGAAGTCCAAATGGTGCCAGGTGGACCCCTTTGGGCCTGTCAACAAATGCAGTTTCACGATCAAGAAACACCTAAACCGTGTGCCTCCACATTGTATATTGGGTCACACACAAAAAAGGGATTTCTAGTTTTGACCTAAGCATTGAGATACGTGATGTGAGTGGACTCTGTCCTCAATACAATTTGCTTCCCAGTCTGTTTAGGGCCTTAAAAAGGTCATCACCAGCACTATTAATTTGGCCAGAAACAAAGTGGTAATCAATGCAAATAGTATAATACCAAAGGAATATGCAAATTATCACAGCAGCCCCATAAACAGTATCTTACAGTTTTCTTATATGGATGTTATCAAGGCATGAATCCAGAAAGGTAACTACTAGTGAGGCAGCCAAAATTGATAAAAAGGTTATTGCTGCATTCTGGACACCCAGTTGCAGTAGCATAATCATAACACCTTAAAGGGTTTTTTATTATTACTATCATCCAGGAAGACCTAGAGCTAGGACACCGTAACATACTTAAGCAGCTTCCTCAAGTAGGGAACTTAGGGAACTTGGCAAAAATCTTCCAAGTCTGGTAATCGCTTATTTACAAAGCAACTCAAAGCATGTTGGTTGTGCAGTTGGGATCCTAACTTCATTCAGCAATGCAATAATAATCCCTCTCACACCGTCAGACAAAGCTACTCTAATTGATCTAGTGAGCCAGGAAGGGAAAGTTTAACGTACAAGTAGTAAGTCACACTTCTCCAAGATCCTTTCGATAACCTTAGGCTACATAAACTGGTAAGAATCTATCTTTTTAAATAATTAAAAAAAAAAAACTTGTAAGAAGGAATAAAAGATACAGTAAGCACAAACTCTATGAGTAGAACCCATGTCAAAACAGATGCAAGCAATTTATCTGCAAAGTGTTTTAAGAGTGGTCATAATACGCCAATATTTCTTGATTCCAGCCTTGGAATCAAGCTGAAGATGACCCCCCTCCCTAACTATTTGGAAGAGTTTCAATAGATATTTAACAGTGATTAAAAACAAGATTTCTTTAATACCCTCTGCTTTAAAATTGCTTTAGCTATTTTAGATTTCTATTGTTAATCGTTTTCTGTTTTTTATGTAAACTTCCTAGACAACTTAGTAGGATGGTTGGTATACAAATGCAATGAAACACTAAGATGTAGGGCTAAATACCAAAACATTACCAAGCAGTGCTCCAAAAGTTGTGCAATGTCAGCAAAATTTGCTGCAAACTGCAGGCTCGTGCCTGGATACTCTGGTTCTCAGAAGCACTAGTGGCTATAATAGCTTTCTCCGACGGGTGCTAAAACAAAAGACAAGTGAATTTCTCATTTCTAAGTACAGTCGTACCTCCTTTTGCGTCTGGGATCCGTTCTGGAGCCCTGGATGCTGGACAAAAGGGACACTCAACAAAGTGCTGCTCTGAGCATGCACGAAGTGCGATTTAGCGCTTCTGCGCATGCAGCAAACCCGGAAGTAACCCGTTCCGGTACTTCCGGGTTTGCTGCGGACGTTTGATGAAATTGACCCTAAATGGGGCAGACTTAAAATGAGGTATGACTGTGCACGGCCTATGTCAGATATATAGATATTCCTGAAGTGTTTAAATAACTCCAAAACGTGGCTGCAGAAGAAAACTTTAATTGTTCTGAATGAGAAATATAAAGAGGAATTAATAGTGGCTGAAGTTTCTACTGCAGCATGGTCAAAGTTAAAATTCAACCTTGTACTTCTGAAACAATAATACAGGCATACTGTACTTTTTGCCATTATATATGTCTCATGTAGACTCCATTAAGACATAAAGCCACAAATGAAATAGCATAAGCTAAAGTACTTTCATTAATTTATAGAGTTATGATAATTTAGAACAGCCTCCCCCAACCTTGGACCCTCTGGATGTTTATGATTGCAGCTCCCATCATCTCTGTACATTTTGGCCAAGCTGGCTGAGGCTGATGCACAAGCTGGAGGCTGATACATCTGAATGACAGAAGGTTGGGGAAGGCTGATCTATAAAGTCAGTATAAATTAACCTCCTAAAATTTATATTTAAGATTGATAATTATAACTGTAATTGCTCAGTGTTAAAAAGAAAACGGTAAGAGAATTTTTAATTTTCATTTAGTAAGTTTGAGAAATTAGTGTTTATTCTATGCAAGTATTATGCTATTCAACCCAACTGCTCAACACCTTCGAAAATTCCCCTTCAAAAATTAGATTGGTTCAAATCATAGTTGAAAGCACAGCAAGTTTGGCTTTTTTTATATCTGTCTTGCTATTTTGGAGTCACTAAGTTGCAGTACCACAAAAAAGGTATTGTAAATTTTTGTCATAGTAAACTTCACTAAAACAGTGCAATTCTACACACACTTACTCAGAAATAACCACACAGTATTCAATGTGGCTTACTGTCAGCTACCAGTAAGTGCCCGTAAGATATCAGCTTAAAAGAGCTAACCCCCAGCCAGTAACAGTGGCACTGAATGGAGCAACATTGCCATCAAAGCAGCCCAACTCTGTAGCTCATACCAGCAGCCAGGTGGAGGGTGAGGAAGTGACTAATGCTGCTCATTTTGAGCCAGCTCCAGTTTGGTACAACAAAGAGGCCTAGATAGGGCCCACCACCAGTAGGAAGACAAGCATAGGATCCAGCAGGTCCCTGGCTGGTTCAGCTCTATCCCCTCTTACCCCCAGAAACACCCAACTTGAGGGGGGAAGGTGTGTTGGCTGCAAGTGGCATGGACACCACAATGGGGACTTCAATGGTGGCAGGAGCTCCCTGCCAGTGAAGTCTGCTAAAGTTGCACCCAAACTCTCTGTTGTACCCAAGCTCACATTAACAGTGGGTCAGTGGTTTGGCTTGCACTCTACACCAAGAATAGGAACTGTTTGACGTTTACAACCAAATAATGCTGCATGCCTAGCAATTCCCTGGGAGGTGGACCTTACGGAGGCAAGCTTGTCAAATTTATGAAGAGCCCCATTGGGAACTATTGGGAATGGCAATCAGCACATGAGATAGAACATGTAGCTTCTTATATATTCCACCCAGGACTAGAATATTTTATGTCTTTGATGGTACCAGTAAACAGTGAGGGATCTGTGAAGATCTTGAGCTTCCTTGGAGAACTACCGATTCCTTCCTAGGGTAATTCTTTATACCAAAGCTTAATTTGCAGTTTTCCCAGAAACCATGACAACTGAAAGTATAACATAGAAATGTGGACTACTAGACACCTGCCACATAGCCCCTATTTCTAGTACCTTAGGAAAAGATTTTCATAATCTTTTTACCTCAGTAAAATACCCATGTAAAGCATTTTAGAACAACCAAGAAAAGGGGCGCATCTTGCTGATCGACAAATCTGTAAACAGATACAGATTTATGAATTTGTGTGCTAGAAAACCCCAAATGTTTCTATGGAAATTTGCAAAGCTAAGGTTACATTTTTAGTTAGAATTGTTTAGCAAGCATAATGAACAAGGACAATCGTTTCAGTTACTCAAGCAATTTAAACAAGCTGAAATCTGAATCCCAAAGCTGTTAAAACAAATCTCATATCATGGTGGTTTCCCTTACAGCTGCAGTATAGCCATGCAGTAACCTCATAAAAAAACCAAAACTTCAATGTTTGTTGACAGACACAAAAGAGCAAAAGTTACACCAGTTATGAACACTCAAGGTTTGACAGTTCAGCAGCAACTATGAAACCTGTGTACTTTGAGCACTATTATAAAAACAACAATTTACAAAAATACTTTCAGTATACAAGTGCTGCATTAGGCAACAATTGGTTATTATATTTGAGAACTACCGAATGTTTTGTGATATTTGGCTGGGATTGTGGAGTATTATCAAAACTGTACTATTTACTCTTCCTTGATATACATAACAGTTCAGTTTTATTAGATGCACATTAGCCAGTGCTTGAACTAAATAGCTATAATTTTTTATGATAATCTACTAGTAATAGACAGTTACACAAGTATGCTTATAGAAACAATTTAATGATAACCACATTTATCCTATATCACTGTTGATACCTTAATTATTTTTAAGGTATGGAAAAGGCAAGTTGCTTCATTTTCTATATTCTAATTAAATATCTTGACTCATTTTCTTTGGCTGTAGCTTGACTCTAAAGATGTGTTTTAAAATTCAATTTTCTGTAATACTGTACATGGGGGGGAAACATATTCTTTAAAATACATATACACTGTGTATTAAGACTATGCAATACAGTAGAAGAAAGCAATTTCTCCCTAACTTCATCTTGCATCCTCTCTAGACAAAAGGTATTCTCAAGAACTTGCCTCATTACTGGCTGGGGTTGCATGTCACTCTACATCAAACCATGGTTTACTAAAAACACACAAGCTTCTGTAAAGGAATTCACAGATACTATGTGCATCACTGGTCATTCAGTTTCTGCTGCTGAGCTGAGCTAAGATTTGGCTTAGTGTCATCTTAATCCAGACTCGTGGTTAGGTCTCTCCAAACCAACTAGGAACTGTAACCACGGTTTGCACTACGATTTACAGCTTGTGGTTTTGTCCATGAAAGCTAAACAGTGAGCTAGCTAAACCAGGCTCAGGAGGCACACTAAGCCAAACCATGGCTTATAACAGCAGCAGAACAACCAGGAAGAAGCTATGTGCTCACAATCTCATAGCCCACAGATTCATACCAAGTCTTAAGTAGAATTAGCTTGGTGTGTATACCAGGACACTTTCTTTGTTGAAGTTTACATGTGTAAACTGGTTACATGTCCTGGTGATGGGTAACCTACAAAACAGGAAGGCTAAAGCTCTTATAAGTGACCTGTTAAACAACAACAAACCTAGAAAACTATTTTTAAGTTTTGCCTCCTTCAAAATTTGGACTTGGCACCTAGTACAAATGCCTTGTAAAAATGCAATCTACAATAAGCACACACTGTAGTCCTAACTCCTGAATGAATTTACAGATATTCACACCACTTCAACTACAAGATAAGGCACTCTTCCACATCATTACTAACACTGTTACTAGCTAAGAGGCTAAGACCGCTGAAGTCATTCTCTCAACATTAATTTTCCAGAGATGTCTCTTCTATGGAGGCATGAGATGCCTATATACTTTTACTACTTTCTCAACTCCGTGGATATGTTTTAAAACAGATGTAAACTGCATTAAACATTCTATAGAAAGTAAAAGAGAAGGCCACTGGTTTTACATTGGGTAATTACTGTATTCTTAAGAAGATGAGGTTGTAAGCTCACCCCTTTTTGCATTCTCAAAATTGCATTTACTCAGTAGTAAACCACAGTATGTTTCAAGAAAACAACTTTTCGCCACTGCTTTAATTACATTTTAAATGCAACTTTTCATTTGGTGCAAAAGAAGAAACCATTCCATATTAACTATATTTATTAAAAGTCAGTAACTTATTTCTTCAGAGTTTTGGGCAACACTAGTCAATATGTTTGAAGATAGCAAAAAGGCAGAGTGGGCCATCCATTCAGATGTAGTGGCTTTTTAGTAATATTCAATAGTTTCCCCAACTTTGTGTTTCAGTAAATTATATTCACTCATGCCTATCCTTCATAGAAAAACAAACATGAAAAGCATAGTCCACTGTGTTGTAAGCATATTTAAATGGCCAGTCTAAATGTTTTTCTAGAGTGCAAGACACATCCATAATTTCAGTTACAGAAGTTAAATCTGTTGCACTTCTTGCTTTAAAATGAGTGCATTAATGTGAGCTGCTAGGTACATTGCTGATAGCTTATACCCTGCATACATCTTTTAGAAATGCCTTCCAAAAAAAGCATTTTTCTGCATGGTAACTGCTATGTACAGTATTCTATGAACTAAAGTCACTTAGGGAGCACTGAGTGGATGGCCTTTTGAATCAAATGTTTCTCTGACTTAGGTAGGTCTGAAACACTAAGCAACCAAGAATCTAGAACCTGCTTTCAGGTAAAGGTAAGCAGAATCAGTTTAAAATGTGAGGTTATCTAAGAGCATCCTGTGCTTCCCCCTTGGAATGATGTTAAACCATTTATAGAAGAGAAAAAAGCAGACCTTTATTATAGCTGATAAAATGCAAATTGGAGCATGAAAATGTAAACAGATTCTATCTGAAGTATTGTATCTATAAGCAAAATGTTAAGAAACGGAATATTCTAAGCAACATTTTCATATGGAATTTCAGAAATGTTTACAACACATTTTACCCAATAAGGGCATCACTTCTTTAAAATGTATTGTAACTTTTCATTTGATGTAACAGTTTATGCAAAACTGTGTTATTCATTTAGCTATTTTGCCTTTACATAAAATTCACAATCTCTTCAGTCTCTAGCACTGATCGCCATTTCACAGCACAGTCAGCCCACACGGAACAGATCAATAACATTACAGACACAAGACTAGACTGTATCCATTTAATAACCACAAGAAAGTGTACCATTCAGCAAAATCTCACACACATTACAAAACTGCTGGAGAGCAAGAGCTAGATAACAATGTAAATCAAAGTAAAATCATAACCAAATATGTCAATTATAAAATCTATTTCTCTTTTCAACACTGAATGCATGCACCTAGGAAACTAAAGTACAACTATAGCATGCACATTTAGTAAGGGAAAACCAAGAACAGCCATCCAATCCATTACTAACTAGTCAAAGTGCTGTGCATGAAGCAATTCTTTCAACCACTGCTTGCTACCCAGTAATGCATTGTTCCTATGAGCAAAACCTGTTCAAACTTATTTATTATAATGAAAAGATTTTGTTGCAGAAGTTGAGGTTTACCATTTACTTTAGCACACACTACTTACTACGTGGATATTAAAGGATTAAGAAAACCTAAAACCTACTGTGTGAAAAGTATTTTAAAGTTTATACCTCTCATCTAAGACCATTCAACACAACTTTCCAATTCTATATTTTTCATATTTAAGAAGCTACTAATAAATTTTCAAAAGAGAAAGCTGTGAATATTAAAACCAAGTTACTGGTAAGTTACTATAATGCTGACAAACATGAAGGAATGGCTAACACTACAAATTATTAGCTTGCACACTGGTAGTCTGTAAAACATCAGTAGCAGTAAAGCACAGTTGTGGTATTCCAAACAACACACACACTGTAGTGTCACTGCTGTTGACAAAGAAGTACAAAAAAAAATATTAATCCACATTTTAATTTAACAAATGATAATGCAAGGTAATGTTAAGGATATTAGAATACTGAAAGCTAAGTTGAGAAGAAAACTATATATTGTACACTTACCTGAAGAACAAGAGATAAGAAAAACAGCAAACACCAACTTTGTAGCAGCTCCCATTTTCCAAATAGTTAGAAATGATATGAAGTTATTCTATATATCCAGCTTTCCAGGTCCTCCAAATATGAAAATCCCTCTTTCACTTTATTAAAATTTTCTGTAAGAACATATTTGGAAAGTAGTGTCCATAAGAGTAAAATCAGATTTCAATACTAGCGTATCTAGGTCTTCCTTAGTAGATCCTCCAGTAAAGGGATGTATGTATTTGGGAACATACACGTCATTTGGCTTCTGTACAAACAGTGGCAAAATTCAATTCATAAGAACATATTAAGGACCCAGTTTAAAAGGTCAATAGTAAAGCAATTGACCGACTACTAAGCAAATTGCCTTGGAGCATTGTTTTCTTCACTTTAAAATCTGTAAAATATCCCCCAGGAGTACTGGAATCAGGCAAGTCGCACAGATATTAGTAAACAATACTTTCTTCTTCACGCCTCTTTAACAGTATGTAGTGTCTGGGTGAGAAATAGTTCCACATTAGTTTCAAGTGTCAGCACAAACCTGTTTTCAACGGAATGGGCAATAGTAAATTAATCCATTAATTAAAAAAAGGAATTTGTGAAACACTGATGTTTCCTATTAATAATGCTGAGACCAAGTAACACGGACAGGGCAGAAACCAGAGCTTATCTGTCCTCCACAGCACCACAAATGTCTCTCTGATCTTTCTTTACCTAGTGTATTCTCATTTCCACTTTCCACTTTTTACATTCAGTCTTTTGTCCATGCCCGCTCAAGAGGAGTAGATGGTATAATTTGACACTCGATTTGCCTTCGAAGGAAAAAAAATAAAAGCCTTAAGGAAACTCCCCCAGCCCATATGACTCCCTCCCTCAGTTAAAATATCCTTATATTCGGGGTTTAAAAACCACACAAAAGTGGTGGAGGGAAGAGGGAGGGCAATGCGGCTTCCAGCTATTTTTGGAGGGTGGAGTGAGTGGAGGGTAGTACAGAAGCGCAGAAAAATTACTTTCTTCACTGTTCTAAAAAAACCAAATCTTTAAACACAACGACGATCGAAAGAGGCTTGGGAGCGATCTTTCCCGAAGCGGCGGTGCAATAGGAGGTCTCAAACATGGATGAAGCAGGTGAAGCGATGCTTTTTTATAACCGTGGTGATCCGATGTGGGCAAATGGGTCTTCTCGAGTGGCCGGGCTGGTGGGGCAAGGTATGCACGATCTCTTTTCTTTCTCTCTCCTTGCTCTGCAGTAGATGCTCTTCCAAGCTGGATGTATGTGCAGGCGTCTAGTTCTTACTCTCTCTTTTTTCCTTTTCCCCTTTCCTGCAACTCTTCACGGGATCACCATT